>NC_089278.1:22559906-23171906 GCF_963678975.1 Dysidea avara
ATCACCTAACCCTAGTGTTAATATAAAGAATTAATAAGATAATATTTACTGGGTGCCTGGTTTTTATAAGTAGCACAGCATAAACTTGTTGCATGAGAAATTCTTCGGAAAAAAAATGATCATTTTCTAATATAGAACTCAGATCAGTGATGACGAAGATGGGGGGGGGGCAGTCTGTGATAAATAAACTACTGCCTGGTGTGTAAGTACAAGTGGTTATGATACAAAATTCCATGGTAAGTAGAAGAGCTCCATGTGCAAAAGCCTTCCCCATCCATAGTCTCTTTACTAACACCCTGTTCACACTAGCCCAGTAGCACGGTTCGGAACGGTACGGCTCGACAAAAAGTTCAATGTGAACACCGTCCGTACCGGGCCCAACCGAACCGAGCCAGCCCACCCGATTGAACCAGGCCAGCACGGTACAATACGATTACTACTCACCAGGCGCACAAAATAATTATTTTATAAACTCAACATGCAATGAAGAAGAGCTCAGGAACACTGTTCGACACGAGGTTCAGCACGGAAGAAACCCTAACGACAGTTATGAACTATTTGTTGTCGTGGCAGTTACTGTTTCACTCACTTCGATTCGCAGCATGATTTCTGCAGTCACAGTTTCAGCTACATGGCCACCTATATAGTTGAAGTGAAAGAATTCCAGTACAAGAGGCTTGAAGGGTAAGAGCTGCATCCAGTTTTAGTAAGTAAACTAAATAATACTTAATTATGCGCTTATGGAAACCAGATGACTTAGCGAGCGAGACTGTATAGTGTGAACAGAGGCAATACTGGGCCATACCAAACCGAGTCGAACTGAACCGTGCTACCGTGCTAATGTGAACGCAGTGTAAGGCACTATATGGTTTCTGTTAGTTGGCTGTGTCAACTACTTTTCTATTGATAAAGAGTATTCATTTTCTACTTGGTATGGTGGTAGATGTGCAGCTATATGTGTTGGGATAAATTTGTACATAAAAATGTTTAGAAATATTTTTAAAATACAAATGGATGGCAGAGGAACTACAGTGAAATTTGCTAATGGTTTCTAATGGCTATGATGTACTATGATGTCACTGCTTTGTTTTATTGTTCTGAATTCTGTAGCGTCACAGTGTAACCTACCCAGCAATGATTTTTTTTTAAATCTCTCATGGCATTATACATCTTAATGAAAGCATAAGTGTAAGGAAAATTATAATTTAGAAAGGATCATAAAAAGAAAGACTTGGTTGCACTGGCGTGGGCGATTGTTTGCCCACCACGGGCTATTAGTCTACAAATAGACACAGTATACATTATTGTGTCATGTCCCTCAAACCACAGGTGAGTATATACTTACCTGACACCAGGTTAGTATACACGTATACTCACTTGTTCCCATAGGATATACGTACCTATGGTTTGGTGTATCTAACTGCCTATGGCTCTTACATGATCATGCTATATGTATAAAATATACCCTTACATTTTTTCTTTCACTTATAATAAATTTCTGTGATATTATAATTTTGTGAAATTCATAGTTTTATGTGGCTACTTTGAAGTAAGACCAAATGGCTTCCTTAATGGCTTGCAAAGAAAGGACAATGATTATTGGCTCTAGCCACAGAGCACTTTACCTGTGTCATAAGTGCATGCTGTAAACAAACTGTCCAAATTACGGAAATAAAATCCCTACAATATGAGATTTTGTTTTCCACAGGCCTAGGTCATTGGCTGGTATCTTTACCTTTTTATTGTAGCATAATGATTTCAAGCTCCGCACACAGAGGAGTTATGGGCTTCTGCATATACATAGCTAGCTATACATTATGTGTTCCACCATTTTGTTACTTTGTGTCGTTACACAGGTCATACCTTGTTGAGACTCAATGAAGACCAGTTGAAACTAATGGGGATTAGTGACAGCAAATTAAGGTTTGTGTATAACGTGTTTGAGTTGTTATCCTATGTTTGTCTATAACAGGGAGACCTTGGCTGGTCTGATTGCTAAGCTCAAGGTACGGCAGGCACAGATTGAACTTAGCGGCTTAATGAAAGGTAACTACCAAGTGACGCAATCATATTGTGCATTGATAATCGACATACTCAGTTTAGTAGTAATAATGGGAGTTTGTTATTGTCTGGTACCACTGCAGATACTTTATACATGAGCACACACACACACACACACACACACACACACACACACACACACACACACACACACACACACACACACACACACACACACACACACACACACACACACACACACACACACACACACACAATACACTATAGCCATCATATTTTGTCTTGTGGTTAGCTGGTAATCTGTTGTAGATGATGAAAGCAATGATGAAGAGGAGTTGACCTACCTTTAGCTCTCCATTACCCCCTAGGGGAAATTTGACTGACTCAAATATTTACAATTATAGGATAAATAAAATTGAATTCACATAAATATTTATTTTGTAATTACATTAGATCATTGTGTACTTTTTGTAGGTGGTGAGAACACCAGGCCTTCAAGACGTTAGGAACACTTGTTATATTGCTTTGTAAAAACTCATGCCAACTATTATAGTTTTGTACTTGTTTATGTTAGCTATACCCAGTACATATACGTCGTTGTTATTGTAATAGCCCCTATTTTGTGTCTTATGTATTCCATAGTGATGTATTCTTTCCAGTACATGTAACAAATACCTCCCATAATTGTAAATGAGCCATACCATTTCATCTGACCATGCATGCTCCTTGCCACTCTGTGATCTTTTCATGCTGATTTCTGTTTATAGGTTTGTTTATATACCTTATATATACTCTTGCCTATGAAGAAACTAAAGTGACCTTAACTATGTCCTAAGTCTTGTGCAGTAGTTATTAGCTATACCACAGTATTCAAGTGTTGCATGCACTGCTCATAAATGTGGGGGACAAAGCAGGTAAAGTAACAAATCAATTCACTGAATAGTTCCTTAGTTGATGTTAATATCAAGGATTTGAAACCTCATAATATTATGTAGTTGGATTCAGTCACAAATGTGCATGGGGGACCAAAATACAATTCCTTGGCTATGGTGAATATACAATTTTTTGAGAGTGACTTAACTCTAATGACAGTTGTGAGCACTTAAGGCACAGAGGGGCTGGTCTCCCAGCTGTTAACTTGTCAACCTCTGAGTAATTTATATAGGTAGTGATTAGTGTATTTTTCACTTGTTTTTGATATTAAATGTCTCACAAAATTATGTTTTGTTATTCCATTATTGTAGTTTTATATACATGAGCATCACCTGTCTCTGTCATGTAGGTAATTAGTGCAGTAGCTGCAACAGAAAGCCTGCATGATTATTATAGTTCCTATCCATTTCCATTCCCACTCCAAAACAGCCATGGCCAGTTGTTCAGGCAGCCAACTGCTTAGCACAGATATTACATACTACACATAATATCTAACTGTACGCACTTAGCCAGGGTTATATTGGTCCCAAGATCATGCATGCTGTTCTGGCCTCAAGTAGAGCTACACAGCTAGCTGTAAATCATATATATATACATAACTGCTAGTCTAAAGTTGTACGAAGTTAGAATCCATTAAAAGAAAAAAATTTAACTAGTGGCATATAACCCTCTTAGCAAGCAGCCATGTGCTATAGGAGCCATAAGGAGCAAGACGTCTTATTAATCAAGAATATATACACACAGGGGTACCATGCACTGGCAGCCACAGAAGGGAGCCTGGCAAGGCTTACACTAATTAAATTACATTGTTAAAGTATATAGAAAGAGAAAAAGTTCAGATCAGGAGATCCGCTATAGATCCCAGTCCAGGGAGGCTCTAGGGTTAATAATTCTATGTGAGCAGGACATGGCAATACAAGCAGCCTGCTCAAACAATGATCTTACAGTCTTCTTTGCAACACAAAAAGTTGAGTGCTAGCCACTTGAGCAAGTGTGTCTGACATAAAGTGACCCAATCTCAATAGAAATAAGATCAGCAGTTAACCCAGAATGTTGGAGGTCATGTATTAAAGAACCTTACCAATCTTCCTTCTAAGCTCTCGCAGCCAATAGATGCTGGTGGGAATTGTTCGTTCAAACAAGTAGATTGAATCATAGGAGTTAAAGCCAAGTTGGGTCTTAGACTACTAAGGATGGTAGAAAGATTGGTATAGCAGGAGGGCTGACACTGGCAAGATATATAGCCTGGAAGGTCAGCATAAAGTTTAAAACAGCATAAAGTTTAAAACATTCAGGTAACAGCTACTGTTGGAACAAAAACCTGCAAGACTATCCAACCTGCCCTGATCAAGAGCAACAGAACATACAGTCAAGATATGGTTCGTTGTGGGCTGGAGAACTTGATAGAGAGCATATTTAGGGTTAGTAATGATGTTCCATTTGGCCAGGTTCATAGGAGTTGGCAGAGTATCACAGCCAAGGTCACCACAATCATCGCGTAGAAAGAAGGACACTCAATGAGGCCATGCATCAATCTCTTCCACAATGGACAAGCTTGCTCCAGGGTGACAATTGATATCTGTAAATTTAATTTGATGGTTCGAAGCTTGATTCCCAATAATCAACGTGTGTAGAATGTAAGTAATGGCACGCATGGTTCTTGAATGTAGCAGAGTGAATGCTGGCAACTGAAGGCTTAGCAGCAGATAAAGAGCCGAGTACAGTGGAAGAGACATCTGGACTGCTAGCTAGAATAGAATGTCGTAGCTCTGGATCAACTGACCGTTCAACAGCCAAAATGTATGACAGCTTAGCCGACTGCTTCAAATGTACATTGATAGCTGGACATTTTCCCAGTAAAAACACTATTTCAGTAAAAAAGTTCACTATTTCAAGTCAGTATTGAAGTCCAACTAACCTAAAATTTTGGTGCCTGAAATGTCACCAAATTCAGCCTTTTCAGTCTTTTTAGCTTGGATTTTCAAAAATTTTCCTGGTGGCATACCCCTGACTCCCAACTACACTACAAGTCCTACTTCTCATCTAACGAACCTACCTAGATAAAAGTCTGGCTACGGCCCTGTGCACTTGGCCCCTGTGGGTCTCTAGCTGCATTCAATCTAGACTTCAACAATATGTTTCGACAACATTGATCGGTGTTTTGCAGACTTGTTAGCCAAGAGGGTTTATCATAGCCTAGCTATAATGCAGACTCACAAAGAAAGAAAAACAGGCCCATCCAATCTTACAAGTGATATTGCAGGCAATTCTTCATTAAATAATTTTAAATCAGCTATATAGATAATTACTTTTATGACTATAGATTTATGTTAATGTAATAATTATATTCATAGTTAATTTTGTTTATTGCATCTAATTTATGTATGTAGCTATATGTATGTAATTGAATGGGTGTACAGGCTTCTAAGCCTCAACCCAAATCACATCATAATCATAATCATTGGTTGACAATGTATGTTTATAATAACCGGTTAGCTACCGATTAGCTATAATTATTATTGAATTAAGTGATTAGCTAGCTGCGCTGCCCTCGTTCCAGGAGAGTGGATTCTCTCAGCTGCTGTTGAACACAGTGATGTTGTTGCGTGTACTAATCCTGGTGACTGCAATGCCGCTTAAATGCTGCGAATGTCTACGTGAGTTCCGTCTGTTTGTGTGCGGTAGTACGTAGCTATATGCCACGCTGTGTTACCAACTGTGTTGCGACTTGCCAAGACCTGAGCACTGAGTGATAGAATCGTATGTTACTTAGCATCCTTGTGTTTTAGCATTCAGTTGGTAGTGACTACATGCATGCAGTATTGTACCGTCACATGTGTGTGCCGGATGCCGAGCATAGCACTGCTACAGTGGAGCCTCTGTGAGACACTTCAGTTGGGTTAGCCTGCTGTAAGATACTCTAAAATGTATGGAACACTAAAATCTTCAGTTATGGAGGTTGTTGTTTTTTGTATTCTTTTGAAGAGTTGTTCACTGTAGATTAGTTTGGTGGCGTCCGCCCTTTGCATAAAGAGTTATGATAATAAGGTCTGGTGGGCGCCTGGTCTGGTCACACGGAGTTGTAACAATGTCATCACAATAATGGCAGCAAGAATGGCATGACTAACACCCATACAAAGTAGTTATTGAATCTGGTTAATAGACGGCTGCTAACACAACCAGTACTTTCCATGTTCTTTATGCAGCATCACTGGTACATCAGTTCCAATTACAAGGCTCTTTATTACCTCCATCTTTTGCTCTTGTATAGAACACCCTAGTATTGACTACAAAATCTTAATGCATCTTCACAAAACTTCGTGACAAACTCTTGCACACGTTACACAATTCTACAGTATCTATGGTAACTCCAAAACAAACATCACAAAAATTTACTAATTACCAATGACGTGATCTGATTGGTGTTACCTATTTTCTGCAATACACTACAAATTTTGAATGCTAGAGTGACCAGATCTTTCCTCTTTATGCGAAGGGGTGGGTGCCACCAGACTAATAATAGATATTTTAATTATAGCTGGAACCTTGCCTGAAACTTGTGATTGCATACAAACCTTGCTGACTGCTTCATCAAGAAAATCATAGATTTATTACCCGTATTATCATATACGCATTGCATTTGATATATGGCTGAGATTTTCAAAATGATATTGTTTGTAGTTGACTACTTTAGTTAAGTAAATTCATTGTTTCCTGATGCATTTCAATCTCAAAAATGCATGTGGGCAGGCAATTTATTATGCTATTGCTACTAATTTTTTTAAAGTCACATTTATAATAAGTCGCTGATTATCGGCACCATTTCATCACGCAGTTGTAATTCCTTAATTCAATGGTGTATGAACTTCCGGTTTGAACCATTTAACACAGCAGTCCTTCGTCTCTTAGCACACCAAATTTTAATTATCTCACGTGAGTGAACGTCTTGTTATAAGGAAAATCGCAATACCTATCGTGTGCCAATTATCGGCACGGAGTACCTATTATCGGCAACTGTACTTTCGTGATTGACCAATTATCAGCACGATGTGCGATTTTGTGTGTAACTCCATGATGGTTCGTTGGTTCTTTGTGAAATTTTTATGGGAGATGCAGTCCTTGGATAACTCCGTTTCCCAGAAGTTTTACAAAGATGAGGCCAGCTTGTTCAAGAGATATTCAGGTTAGATGTAAAAGCATACTAGATTCCAATATAAATTATTTTTACACAATTCCATGCTCAACCAGCATAGCTTGTATAGCGCTTTAGCAACAATAATCACCAAATGAAAACGATTCTAAGAAATGTTTTAGAGGATATAACAGCCCATTGTGGAACTTGGTAGCTTCCATATTCCCTGTAGCCTCTACAGTTTACAAGTGCTGATAATTGGTGCCTGCCGATAATTGGCGACTTACGCTATAAAAGGCAAGAAAATATAAACTAAAAACATAAACAGTAAAAGCAATGTTTCTGACTAAGGTAGGGTTACCAATGTAAAAAAATCAACATCTTCAGAATAATTTGCTATCTGCTGTGGACTAACCCTCACTTGAGTAAAGCTCAAGTGGTGGTAAATTGTATTGCCTTCTCAGGGTGAAAATTGATCAAACTATTTGCAGATCACGAGTTGATGAGCTGTAACTCCTGGAAATGATGATTTTTTATCACAATACTGCACTTCGACCTTCCTCTATAAGTATACCTTCACCTAAAAGTATTGGTGGTTTTATTGGTGAAGCATGGTTGCCATTGTTGCATCATTTGGACAGGATTTTGGGGACCAAAGTTTTTATCCATTAATACCAAACAAATGATAGCCAAAACTTCCTCACACCAAGTAATAGTCACCCGTCAGCAAAGAAGTCACATACCAAGTATGGCTAAACTCTGAGCTTGCTAGCCATCTGGCTGGGCCTGGTATTGGACAAAATTCGCTCAACGTTTTCCTCATCACTTGCTCCCTCAACAACTTAAAACCGTAGTTCTTGGCGTATAACAACTTTAAGACCATAACATATAACTAGCACCAAGAGTTTTGTCAAGTTTTGTTGTTAGAAACTGTAAGAAAATGGCGTTTATCAATATAACTTTGGAGTCATGTGATTGAGCATGGTTATGGCTACTAATAGACTGAGTGTGGCCCCAACTAGACATTGGGTTACCTGCAGTTCAAATCCTGGGGTTGGAGGGATTTTTTTTCCTTACTTTGGCCCCTTTTCTGTTACACCTTTTCAGTTAGTAAGTCAAGTCATTAGGTCTAAGTCCCTGAAATTAGGTTAGGTAATCCTAAGGCTGCAGCACATGTTGCTGTCAGACCTTCAGTGCTGGTCACTGTAAAGTGCTAATTATACAACCAAGTAGTACGAATAATACGAAATGCGGTAAAATTATGTCATTAATAATGAATGAATGAATAATAAATAATAAATAATGTTTGAGAAAACTACGAGGCCTAGAGACATGAACTAAGCGGGGATAGATTCGCCTGTGAATGAAGGCACAACCGTATAATAAGTACGCCTGTTCGTGCTGATGACCTTACCGTACGTGTAATTCTATATAATGCCCGGCACCACGCCCTTGTTTAATTACAGATTGCTCGAACGAGAAGATTAGTAAACGTCCGCGGAGAGGCCAGGCGCCACTTTACTGGTAAGCAACAACATTACAAGTATGTTTAAATATTTGTAACTGTGTATTTTGTGTGCAGGATATGCGCTCTAGGCGTCATGCAGTGAAGGACCAGCTGATGACCAGTTGGGATACCAGCTGATGACCAGTTGGGATACCAGCTGATGCGCTCATAAACAACCAGCTGGAACAGCAAGGTAATGAGTAATGTAAAACTTGTACCGGTAGTTGTATTATAGGTCTACATCTTCATCCTTCATCTGGCTTGCTAGCAGCTGGAATTATTTTGATTATACTGGCACCTTCATCTGGCTTGCTGGCGGCTGGAATTATTTTCCACTCGGCTTAACTACTAGTCTACTGTGAGTCTGTAATAGCTAAACAAGAAGCCAATTCAGTGCTGCATATACAACAATGTGTAACTATCTCCTGTATGTTGTGCATGGCTGTATGCATAATATAGACTGTGATCACTGTGCCAATGCCACACCGCTGGTATACAGGTACATCACCAGTGGCCTCTAGTTACAACAGAGTCTGTTGTGCCATATTGGCTTGATTGGGATCAATTGCTAATTGTGCCTTCACCATATCCCTTATTCTGCATAGCCTCACTTCACTGCTGAGTCATCTTCAGAGACAGGTCACACCTACAATATATAGTTACTTTCAATATAGCTAACTTAACTTGGTTTTTTGTGTAGGTTGTGTTTTAGTATTGTGATTTTCTGATGCCAGTTAAACTCCCTTGCCTGTGTACGTATGCATATGTATCATTTCCACAGGTACACGCACACTGCTCTGAGTGTTTCCTATGGCACTGTTTATACTTGCCCAATGGGTAGGTTGCAACGTTGGTGTATGTACTTGGTTGTATGTGACGCGGTCCTAGTAATAATAATAATAATAATAATAATAGCACTAGCCAAATTCGTACACACACACACGCACACACTTTTCAGAAAACAATTTCAGTAAACCAGGTGCATGTCCAGTTGGCCATGGGTGGGCATCTCGTTTAAAAGAAGACTGCAAAATATGAACATAATCTGAAATATGCTACCACTATCTGATTACATATATATTATGCACTTAAGATTGAGATACTCTAATAGAGCAGTCACATACTATAATACAGCAGTGAGTAAATACTGATATGCTCTAATAAAACAGTCAGTTTTCAAACATGGTCTTGTTATGAAAGCACTATTTTGAGCATGATGAGCTTGTGTACTGAAAGCATAATAGACTAATTTCATAGCATAGTTGGATCAAGCCTACTAAGATACAATGTAGTGCCATATACATTAATATGCTAGTATATAGCTACATTTATCTTAGGCCGAGAAAATGAAAACTTTGCTGTCCAGCCTCATCCAATTCAGTTTAATGAGGAACCTGAGGATTGGACAGTATCAGTAGGGAGCAGTGTCAGTCTAACATGTAACACATCAGTGGTACAAATAGTTGGTTATCTTGATGAGGAGAGAACTCCATCACCACAAATTGAATGGATTCACAACAATGTTACTATCAGTTCTGGTGGTCACTATACTATCAACAATTCTACTATGGGTACCAGTATTCTGACTATCACTGATGTAACACTAGTGCAGCAAGGAGACTACCATTGTTTGGTGAATGACTGGAAGAAAGAAGATGGTGGATGGTGGACTAGTACAAGGAGTAGGTCAGGTCATATCACAGGTAATTTGTAAAATTCTAACCTTACTTGAATTCCACTCCCATCTACAGTAATGGATCCCAGTAATACTTCAGCTATTGTGAATGAACAACAAAATGTGATATTATCTTGTGTTGCTTTAGCTATGGAAAATGCTGATATAGTTTGGATGAGGAATGGTCTGGAGATGACAAAACCAGTAAGGGTGTAATTACAGTACTTTGTTTAGTACTGCATTAAACTAACGACAGATATTATACAGACAGTGTAGACAGTGCAGTATGATAGTAGGGATCTTGAAGATTTGCACTTCCCTGCTGTAAAAAAAAAATCTAGCCTCGCCCTTCCTTCATGATGTCTTGGCAGTATTAGGTATTATCAAGCCCATCAGAACAATAAGTATATGTGCCTCATGATTTATTAACATCTTGGCCACATGCCCCATGCTTTATTTTTCATATAGCACTTGCAGCAATGCTTTAAATGATTTATGGAACTTTCTAGTCATAACTTGCAGTCATACACTAGGACTCATAATTAACACGCGTTGCACAAATTATTAGTAGCCTGAATGCACACAAACTAGTTTAACAAAGTAACTCACGCATAGTTCGCCATAGTTTGGCATGGTAGATGTTCATCACATATTTTGGCAGGTTTTGGTCACAACCCACAATCAATTCTATTGTGACACATGGTGAAGTATTTCCGTGATATCTCCAGGACTTGTCCATTTACATTAACAAATGTAACAGTAACGTTACCTTTTTCCACCCACCATCGAAGTATTTTGATATGTCTAAAAGTAATCCAGTGGTAAAACTCACAGTGGCTGGAGTGACTGACCACTCAGCACGGTGCAGGCTATCTGGCTTGAGTGGTTAGTTGACTGGCACCACAGGCTCTGCACTAGAGCATGTGGGCAACTGTGCTTTATTTCCTACAAAGAGTGCTTTATTGCATCGCAAAGAGTGCTTTAATCCTATACAATAAAGCACTCTTTGTGGACAATAAAGCACTGTTTACCCTAAAGTGTACTTCATGAAATTTGAAGTACACTTTTTCATTTGATCTCGCCCACACAAAGTTCTATAAGTTACTAGAATTTACCGGTGGAATCTTATAGATTAACCTGTAGAAAAGTAAAAGACAAATGAAAAGCAAGCCCCAAAGACACCTACAGGTAAGTTGCTTATACATGCAAACATCTAATCAAAAACAGCCAAGCTATAAAAAAGGGCGCAGCCACATAAATTGATCAGAGTGGCGGCCAAGAAATAGTTGTAATTTACAATTACAAATTAAACTAAGTGAAATTTATATCACTGCAGCCATTTCTTGATCTAATCAATAACGGCTAAGCCATGAAAAAGGGTATGGCTTGAATCGCATAATCAACAGTTTACCTTCTTGTAGAATATGAGTGCTTGTTATGTTGCATGTTGATCTATAGTCCATTGACAGCCAAATTCTCCAGGACCCCTGGCCAAATTGCCAAATCGCATCATACTAACCATCCAATACATAGAACTACTTAGTAACCATATATCTAACTACTTGCTATAAACTAAGGAGGTTGACTGTGTTTTTTTGTATACATAATAGTAACCGCAATGAAGTTATCAAACAATTAAGTCGGTCTAAACTAAGTAAACTTCAGTAGAAAGCAGCCCAAACAAACAAAGAAATCCCAACTAGCTATTTACTAAGGTGTATTACACTCCAAAGAACTATTCTATACAGTTTACTTACAGTGCAATCCATTCCACAGCTGGTTTCTTTGTGATCTGCTGTTGCGCATGCATATCTGCACTCGTGTCCACCATGCCACATCTGGGATAAAGCAGCCAACTATCGACTTCACCTGTCTCCATTAATTGATGTATAACACTTTCTTTGTTATCAGCTACTAGTTTTTAATTCAAAGAACAATTTAATTCGCCTATTATAACAGGTTACACTTTACATATTGCATAACAAATGTGCACTAGTCTGGGAAGGATCCGGTTATCCCAGAAACGGAACCTCTATGGGCATCCAGTACTAGCACATCTTGCTATGAAATGCGTTTTACAAGTTATAGTGAGGCTAACTATGAGTGAGTTATAATGCCATACCGCCATATGGCGGCAGTGGCGGTTAAAGGGTTATTAATTAGCAAGTTTTTTTAAATTGCTCGTACTCGTATGAGATGAGCATTTGAGCATACCATAAGTAGTTTCCTAAGCTTACAAGCAACTGTTCCTACTCAGACCCAATGTTATATGTGCACTATAGGTAAATTCACACATTTTTTTGATAATGTCACACCACAATGCACACACACATGTACACACATATATACATACATACATACATACATACATATACATATACATACATCCATATGATCTATGATACAACCATGCATATTATATGCAACATTGTTTGAAACACGACATCCCTCAGAATTGTATGCTTTGCTGACTGTCCTCTTGGGGTAATGTTCATATCTCAAGTAGTCTGGAGTTTCCTACCATTCTGGTTCAATATCTGTTTTGTGATACCTGTCATTATAGCCGCTGCCTGCATGGCAGTAGTACTAAAAAACCATTAAGTTATGCTCCTTAGTGGTGCTATCAGACAACATAGTCACCATGTCTCACCATGTCTCTTTAAGTTGCATTTTAACACGACATAGGTGAGTGTTAATTGTAGGGCTGTGACGAATATTGAAATTTATCTTCAAATTTTTCACTAAAAAAATGTTCACTTCGGTGTCAGCTTTCAAGTTACAGGTTTTCTTGCATTTATGCACACCCTTCTTAAGTTTTATTCTAATCCTATTTAATAAGTTTGTAAGCATTTATATAATGAATAGCAGCAGCGCTAAATGTCGTGATCGATTGATTGCAAAATGGGCATGTCCACTATACTACAATCATGCATAGGCAAACACCAACTGATGGCTAAAAGGACAATTTCCATGCATTATCTGTCAGTTTATAAGGTGTTTTAGGGCTACAGCTATGGTAGCAAGCTAAACTGCAATGTTTTAAAAGTGGGCGTGGCACATGAAAATTGATTGTGAAAAGACGAACATCAACTGTGCACAATGAATAAGCAGCTGGAATAAAGATAACAGTATTTAGTTGAAGTTCTTTTGAGGCTATGAGTGCATTACAAAGCTTCAAAGAATAGCTATATAATTCAAAGTTTACAAAAGCTATTTTAGTTGGACATTATAGATGAATTAAAAAATGAAAATTTTAAGAGGAAGAATAGGGATTGCTGAACAAAGCCATGAAACAAGAAGGGATGCTGGGGTGGTAATGTAAACCACCAATCCCTATTTTGACTCTCTGTCATAAATCTTTAGGTACATGTTCCATCATTTTGAAATAGGAATTTTTGGTTTACTTTACCACCTCAGAAATCCTTTCTTGTTTCATGGCTTTTTCAATGATCCCTATTCTCCTTCCTAAACTTTTCAATTTTCTAGTTTATGTACTTTTTATTAATCCAGTAATGGATTACGGATTTGCTGTAATGAAGACTGCATTTCAGTACACACATGAAACTGATCAAATTGCAATGTACTTACAGAGTCTCCTGATATGAGATAGAATTTACATCACTAGTGCCTTTAATAGCACTCAAATTCAGTGCAAGAATCGTTGTTATGCACTTGACTGCATTATTAGAGTATTTACATGACTGCTCTATTAGAGTATTTAATCTGGATAACCCGCCCACATACAATAATCACGTAGTGAAAAAAACCACCTTGCAACAAAGTTTTCAGCACAGACTAAGCTTCCTGGCCTATACTGAGTTAATAAGGACAGATTTTATTAGCAACAAGCAGTGCACACCGGAAAACCTAACTCTAAATGCAATATTGTATGGCTTCATGTGCATAATGGCATTTTGGTGAGGGGAAGGTAATGACCTGAAACTTTGTAGGTCACCTTGGAAATTATTTCTGAAAGATGAAGTATTGCTTGTACATTTGAAAAATGAAAATTGACGATCGAACGAATGATTCTAATGGGAGTTTACAGAATTTTACGGAAATCTAAAATTACAGATTTTGTAAATTTAAATAACAGAATTTTATGGATTTAAAAATTCTGAATTTTATGGAGAAATATGAATGGAAATGTTCTTTGTAAAAAATGAAATATGGGCACCCATATTTCAAAATTTGAAATTTCATAGACAATTTTGGCTTGTTACCTACCCCTCGCCTTTTGGTAAGAAGACATGGCCCAGCTTGGGCTGTTTCCATCCAAAAGCAAAATCAAAAATAGGTCATGGACATGCACAATGATCCTTTCAGCAAGCCTTGCTACTTTTTATCCCAGGATTCTCCTTGTAAACTTCATTATGCCTGTGAAAGAATAATCAAGACACACAGTAGTGTGTCGTGTGGCCCAAGAAGCCGGCGCGTAACACCCATGAGTATATTGACAGGAAGAAAGAAAACGCAATTTTCACACCTCCGTAGCTCTGTGCTTCCTTGATGAAACAAGACGATTTTTGCTGTGGACATGCCCTCCGACTGCAGCACTCCACATTCCAAATTTGAGCAAAATCGCTTCGCGCGTTCCCAAGATATGCGACTTCAAAAATTGGCTCAGTTTCTTCATTTTTTTTCCTTCTTCTTCTTATTTTCTTTTTCTTGTCGCACACTTACAAAAACTGCTATAAAACTCGAAGGCCGTATCCGATTGCCTTGAAATTTGACACACAGAAGGGGGATATTAAGGCGCATCTCGGTACCAACTTTGGCTGGAATACGATAAACAGGCAAAGAGTTATGAGCGATTATTCACGAAAAATAACACCAATATGTTGTCATGCTTACAGGGTAAACCGCGTATGGGAAGAAGCTGAAAATCGGTGGGTGAATAGGTTAACTATTGAACCTCAAACCTTTTGTGGTTTGAAAGAAATCGAGTTAAAAAACAGGAAGATACAACGAAAAAACCAACAATGTGTAACAATTATGCAATCGAGATTATCTAATAAACAAAAACGACTGCTTGCCACGCCTACCAGATAAACCACTTGGGGTAGTGCTTTGAAAATCGTTGTAGAGATGGAGTAATCATCTTAGAAAGGCTCATCAATGGTGTAGAAGAATCAGACTTAAAGCCACGGAGTTATAACACAAAATCCAACTTGGTGCAGCAAGTGCAAGATCGAGATACTCTAATAGAGCAGTCATCCTAATAGAGCAGTCACCCTGAAGAGAATTCAAGAGATCAGCTAGAAATAGGAAACCTGTATAGAGATCAGCTACACACAAGTCACCCTGTAGAGAGATCAGCTAGAAGAAGTTACCTTGTAGGGAGTTCATGCAACTATGGAAAGAGATAGTTCAGCTGGAAAAAATCACCTTGTAGAGTTCAGCTACAAAGAAACCACCATGTAGAGAGTTCAGCTACAAACAAATCACCCTGTGGAGAGATCAATAGAAGAAGTTACCTTGCAGAGAGTTCAGCTACAAAGAAACCATCATGTAGAGAGTTCAGCTACAAACAAATCTCCCTGTAGAGAGATCAGCTAAAAGAAGTTACCTTGTAGAGAGTTCAGCTTCAAACAAATCACCCTGTAGAAAGATCAGCTAGAAGAGGTCACCTTGTAGAGAGTTCAGTTACAAAGAAACCACCATGTAGAGAGCTCAGCTACAAACTAGTGACCTTGTAGAGACATCAGCTAGAAGAAGTTACCTTGTAGAGAGTTCAGCTACAAAGAAACCATTCTTTAAAGAGCTCAGCTGCAAACAAATCACCTGTACAGAATTCAGCTACAAATAAATCACCCTGTAGAAAGATGAGCTAGAAAAAGTTACCTTGTAGAGAGTTCAGTTACAAAGAAACCACCATGTAGAGAATTCAGCTACAAACTAGTGACCCTGTAAAGACATCAGCTAGAAGAAGTTACCTTGAGAGAGTTCAGCTACAAAGAAACCATTATTTAAAAAGCTCAGCTGCAAACAAATCACCTATACAGAATTCAGCTACAAACAAATCACCATGTAGAGAGATCAGCTAGAAGAAGTTATCTTGTAGATAGTTCAGCTACACCCTGTAGAGAGATCAGCTAGAAGAAGTTAACTTGTAGAGAGTTCAGCTACAAAGAAACAGCATTGAAACCGGGTCGGGTCATCCGGGTCACATTTTCTCCGAGCCATCCTGGTCTGACCCGGTTCACTTGAGAAACGAAATTGTTCGTTTGACGACGTGGAAACTTATAAACGCTATCGTGTAGCTCTTTCGTGCCCACTCAACATACGCTCAGCCACGCTCATTTGTTAGTAAGTGTAGTATGTAGCATGAAATTGAGGGGTTGCTATTGTCAGTAGGTGAAGACTTTTTTTTTTTTTTTTTTTTTTGGTCTTCAACCTACAGCTAGGCTGAAGTTGCAATATTTACTCAACACGAATCGAACACTCAAAATGTAGACTCGTTCACTCGCTCGAGACTAGCCGAAACACGTCTCAGCTTTAATTAATCCGGGTCAAATCCGGGTCTGACCCGGATTGCTATCCGGGTCAGCAGTAGTGACCCGGTTTCAACGTTGCAAAGAAACCATCATTTAGAGAGTTCAGCTTCAAACAAATCACCTGTAGAGAGTTCAGCTACAAACAAATCTCCCTGTAGAGAGATCAGCTAGAAGAATTCACCTTGTAGAAAGTTCAGTTACAAAGAAACCACCATGTAGAGAGTTCAGCTACAAACTAGTCACCTTGTAGAGACATTAGCTAGAAAAGTTACCTTGTAGAAAGTTCAGCTACAAAGAAACCATTCTGTTTAGCTGCAAACAAATCACCTGTACAGAATTCAACTACAAACAAATCACCCTGTAGAGAGGTCAGCTAGAAGAAATTACCTTGTACATAGTTCAGCTACAAAGAAACCACCAAGTAGAGAGTTCAGCTGCAAAGAAACCATCCTGTAGAAAATCCAGCCACAAACAAATTGCCCTGTAGAAAGATTAGTTAGAAGAAGTTACCTTTTAGAGAGTTCAGCTACAAAGAAACCATTCTGTAAAGAGCTCAGCTGCAAACAAATCACCTGTACAGAATTCAGCTACAAACAAATCACCCTGTAGAGAGATCAGCTAGAAGAAATTACCTTGTAGAGAGTTTAGCTACAAAGAAACCACCATGTAGAGAGTTCAGCTGCAAAGAAATCACCCTGTATAAAATTCTGCCACAAACAAATTGCCCTGTAGAAAGATCAGTTAGAAGAAGTTACCTTGTAGATAGTTCAGCTACAAACAGATCTCCCTGTACAGAGATCAGCTAGAAGAAATTACCTTGTAGAGAGTTTAGCTACAAAGAAACCACCATGTAGAGAGTTCAGCTGCAAAGAAATCACCCTGTATAAAATTCTGCCACAAACAAATTGCCCTGTAGAAAGATCAGTTAGAAGAAGTTACCTTGTAGAGAGTTCAGCTACAAAGAAACCATTCTGTAAAGAACTCAGCTACAAACAAATCACCTGTACAGAATTCAGCTACAAACAAATCACCCTGTAGAGAGATCCGATCAGCTAGAAGAAATTACTTTGCAGAGAGTTCAGCTACAAAGAAACCACCATGTAGAGGGTTCAGCTGCAAAGAAATCACCCTGTATAAAATTCTGCCACAAACAAATTGCCCTGTAGAAAGATCAGTTAGAAGAAGTTACCTTGTAGATAGTTCAACTACAAACAGATCTCCTTGTAGAGAGATCAGCTAGAAGAAATTAACTTGTAGAGAGTTCAGCTACAAAGAAACCACCATGTAGAGAGTTCAGCTGCAAAGAAATCACCCTGTAGAAAATGCAGCCACAAACAAATTGCCCTGTTGAAAGATCAGTTAGAAGAAATTACCTTTTAGAGAGTTCAGCTACAAAGAAACCACCCTGTAGAGAGATCAGCTAGAAGAAGTTACCTTGTAGATCGTTCAGCTACAAAGAAACCACCCTGTAAAGAGATCAGCTAGAAGAAGTTACCTTGTAGATCGTTCAGCTACAAACAAATCACCTGTAGAGAGATCAGCTAGAAGAAGTTACCTTGTAGAGAGTTCAGCTACAAAGAAACCACCATGTAGAGAGTTCAGCTGCAAAGAAATCACCCTGTATAAAATTCTGCCACAAACAAATTGCCCTGTAGAAAGATCAGTTAGAAGAAGTTACCTTGTAGATAGTTCAACTACAAACAGATCTCCTTGTAGAGAGATCAGCTAGAAGAAATTAACTTGTAGAGAGTTCAGCTACAAAGAAACCACCATGTAGAGAGTTCAGCTGCAAAGAAATCACCCTGTAGAAAATGCAGCCACAAACAAATTGCCCTGTTGAAAGATCAGTTAGAAGAAATTACCTTTTAGAGAGTTCAGCTACAAAGAAACCACCCTGTAGAGAGATCAGCTAGAAGAAGTTACCTTGTAGATCGTTCAGCTACAAAGAAACCACCCTTTAAAGAGATCAGCTAGAAGAAGTTACCTTGTAGATCGTTCAGCTACAAACAAATCACCTGTAGAGAGATCAGCTAGAAGAAGTTACCTTGTAGAGAGTTCAGCTACAAAGAAACCACCATGTAGAGAGTTCAGCTGCAAAGAAATCACCCTGTATAAAATTCTGCCACAAACAAATTGCCCTGTAGAAAGATCAGTTAGAAGAAGTTACCTTGTAGATAGTTCAACTACAAACAGATCTCCTTGTAGAGAGATCAGCTAGAAGAAATTAACTTGTAGAGAGTTCAGCTACAAAGAAACCACCATGTAGAGAGTTCAGCTGCAAAGAAATCACCCTGTAGAAAATGCAGCCACAAACAAATTGCCCTGTTGAAAGATCAGTTAGAAGAAATTACCTTTTAGAGAGTTCAGCTACAAAGAAACCACCCTGTAGAGAGATCAGCTAGAAGAAGTTACCTTGTAGATCGTTCAGCTACAAAGAAACCACCCTGTAAAGAGATCAGCTAGAAGAAGTTACCTTGTAGATCGTTCAGCTACAAACAAATCACCTGTAGAGAGTTTAGCTAGAAGAAGTTACCTTGTAGAGAGTTCAGCTACAAAGAAACCACCATGTAGAGAGTTCAGCTGCAAAGAAATCACCCTGTATAAAATTCTGCCACAAACAAATTGCCCTGTAGAAAGATCAGTTAGAAGAAGTTACCTTGTAGATAGTTCAGCTACAAACAGATCTCCCTGTACAGAGATCAGCTAGAAGAAATTACCTTGTAGAGAGTTCAGCTACAAACAAACCACCATGTAGAGAGTTCAGCTGCAAAGAAATCACCCCGTAGAAAATTCTGCCACAAACAAATTTCCCTGTAGAAAGATCAGTTAGAAGAAGTTACCTTGTAGAGAGTTCAGCTACAAAGAAACCATTTTGTAAAGAGCTCAGCTGCAAACAAATCACCTGTACAGAATTCAGCTACGAACAAATCACCCTGTAGAGAGATCAGCTAGAAGAAGTTACCGTGTAGATAGTTCAGCTATAAACAAATCTCCCTGTAGAGAGATCAGCTAGAAGAAATTACCTTGTAGAGAGTTCAGCTACAAAGAAACCACCATGTAGAGAGTTCAGCTGCAAAGAAATCACCCTGTAAAGAATTCTGCCAGAAACAAATTGCCCTGTAGAAAGATCAGTTAGAAGAAGTTATCTTTTAGAGAGTTCAGCTACAAAGAAACCATTCTGTAAAGAGCTCAGCTGCAAACAAATCACCTGTACAGAATTCAGCTACAAACAAATCACCCTGTAGAGAGATCAGCTAGAAGAAGTTAACTTGTAGAGAGTTCAGCTACAAAGAAACCATCATTTAGAAAGTTCAGCTTCAAACAAATCACCTGTAGAGAGTTCAGCTACAAACAAATCTCCCTGTAGAGAGATCAGCTAGAAGAAGTTACCTTGTAGAGAGTGAAGCTACAAACAAATCACCCTATTGAAAGATCAGCTAGAAGAAGTCACCTTGTAGAAAGTTCAGTTACAAAGAAACCACCATGTAGAGAGTTCAACTACAAACTAGCCACCTTGTAGAGACATCAGCTAGAAAAGTTACCTTGTAGAGAGTTCAGCTACAAAGAAACCATTCTGTAAAGAGCTCAGCTGCAAACAAATCACCTGTACAGAATTCAGCTACAAACAAATCACCCTGTAGAGAGATCAGCTAGAAGAAATTACCTTGTGGATAGTTCAGCTACAAGCAAATCACCCTGTAGAAAGATCAGTTAGAAGAAGTTACTTTGTAGAGAGTTCAGCTACAAAGAAACCATTTTGTAAAGAGCTCAGCTGCAAACAAATCACCCTGTAGAGAGATCAGCTAGAAGAAGTTACCTTGTAGATAGTTCAGCTACAAACAAATCTCCCTGTAGAGAGATCAGCTAGAAGAAATTACCTTGTAGAGAGTTCAGCTACAAAGAAACCATTCTGTAAAGAGCTCAGCTGCAAACGAATCACCTGTACAGAATTCAGCTAAAAACAAATCACCCTGTAGAGAGATCAGCTAGAAGATATTACCTTGTAGATAGTTCAGCTACAAACAAATCACCCTGTAGAAAGATCAGTTAGAAGAAGTTACCTTTTAGAGAGTTCAGCTACAAAGAAACCATTCTGTAAAGAGCTCAGCTGCAAACAAATCACCTGTACAGAATTCAGCTACAAACAAATCACCTGTAGAGAGTTCAGCTACAAACAAATCCCCCTGTAGAGAGATCAGCTAGAAGAAGTTACCTTGTAGAGAGTGAAGCTACAAACAAATCACCCTATTGAAAGATCAGCTAGAAGAAGTCACCTTGTAGAAAGTTCAGTTACAAAGAAACCACCATGTAGAGAGTTCAGCTACAAACTAGTCACCTTGTAGAGACATCAGCTAGAAAAGTTACCTTGTAGAGAGTTCAGCTACAAAGAAACCATTCTGTAAAGAGCTCAGCTGCAAACAAATCACCTGTACAGAAATCAGCTACAAACAAATCACCCTGTAGAGAGATCAGCTAGAAGAAATTACCTTGTAGATAGTTCAGCTACAAACAAATCACCCTGTAGAAAGATCAGTTAGAAGAAGTTACTTTGTAGAGAGTTCAGCTACAAAGAAACCATTATTTAAAGAGCTCAGCTGCAAACAAATCACCTGTACAGAATTCAGCTACGAACAAATCACCCTGTAGAGAGATCAGCTAGAAGAAGTTACCTTGTAGATAGTTCAACTACAAACAAATTTCCCTGTAGAGAGATCAGCTAGAAGAAATTACCTTGTAGAGAGTTCAGCTACAAAGAAACCATCATGTAGAGAGTTCAGCTGCAAAGAAATCACCACTGCCCAAATTTCAAGGCAATAGCTCTTTCCAATCTGAAGTTATCAATTGTCAAAGTTGGCAAATTGGATGTGTGTAGAAGGCCCCTTTTCGCAAATCCGGTCACATATGTATTATATATATAATTTGTACATTTACTGATAAAATATTTAAAGTACATCTACTTCATCTTTTCTTCTTCCTGTAGTAAAGAAAAAAAACATAGATTAAAAAGTCCCAAAGCTGGCCATAGGCCGGCTTTGGGGTATACAAATACAAAAAGAAATGAAATCTAATCCAAAACAGCCAAGCTGTAAAAAAAGTGTGCGGCCCTCAGAAAGGCTATGGTGAAAAAAGATGTGAAATCCAAGGTGGCGGCCAAGAAATGGCTGTGATGGTAGGTTAATGGTAAAAATTTTAATAATGGCAATTCAGGTAAATTTTGTGAAGCGTTTACAGCTTGGCTGTTTTGGATTAGATAATTATTATGAACAATAATAATCATATTAAAAACTTTGATGCATTTACTGTACATTAATCTTTTTAAGAATTATGGAAAGTACCACCGTTTTTCAAACAACACACCATAACTTCCGCATACTTCAGTTTACGGAGGTAGGGTTGTGTTTATCAGAATCCTTACGCATCTGGTGATTTGAAATATTTTGAACAGTGACCAATGGAAAAGAGAGGAAAGGGCCTTGTACAGTGAATTTATGCATCTAGGTACAAAATTTTACTGTGAAAAAACCTTATTTTTTGTATGTTTTGTGATGTATCTTTGTAGAATGGCCAGTTAAACCATTAGTTCAGGTGGATTCTTAATCAGTACAATTTAACACATTGAATAAGACCAAGTTTAGTGAATTGTGTGAGCAACCCAGTGCACTTTTGGGGCTTGCGTACTAAGGTAATGAATTCCTCCCATAGAAAACTGTATGGAGCTTGCATTGTAGTGGGGTTAGCTGTAAATAACTGCCACTATGAAAGCATTACAACAAAGTTTGGATGCCATTGCATAGAGAAATTCAAGGGCTTTGTTTTTACAGTACTTCTCAAGCGCAACATCGCACTTACTCACATGTGCAACTTTGCTCAAGATTTTTAAAATCGTTAATTAAGGGGCGTGGCAACTTTTGCTCACGAGACAGTGTGGCAGCTGTTTTGCTCACAAGAATTGCAACCGAAACAGTTGCCATGCCTCTTAATTAACAATTTTTAAACTCTCTAGCAAAATTGTGCGTGCGAGTGAGTGTGACGTTGAGATTGGGCAGTACTGTATGTATGGTTTGTCGGGAAAATTATGGATTCTAATGGGTGCACTTTTGCCTTATTTGTATATAATGCAATCATGTATTTTACATTGGACAAGAAATGACTTTAAAATTCATCAGTGGAATCAAGCTAAAACTGCAAAAAGGACATGAAGTAGTTATTAGATTATTTTAATGCATACTTCATAAGAATTGAGGTTAAAATTCAGTGCTGTGTAAAATTTTCAACATGTTACAATTTCCAATAGCCTTTGAACAAAATGGCAAATTTCAGTTTTGTCTGAAATACACTTACTTTTTCCTTTTCACTTGATACTTACTAGTGGAACTATACTCATTGCAAAGAACCATTAGAGGGTTGTTTTGAGTTGTAGGACGATTTTCAAGGTGGTTTTTAGGTGTGTGTTCTAGTAGGACTTTTGCAAAAAGCATGGGCGATCCCTATTATGAACCCACTATTGTGGAGTATGCTGCATCCTCTTGTATCTTACAATCCAGAAATTGAAGTATTTGATAATCTAAGCTGCAAAATTAACAGATGTATAGTTGTGTATTACAGTATTTAGATAAAGCCTTGTATTTTAAACGAATGAGCTCACAACAGAGCTAGTATAGGATACACTGTGTTATGCTGTACTTGTGTTACCATAAGTTATTAATCAGTTAACAGATGGTGATGGTAACCTGTTGTTGTTTGGGGTCAGTGAAGATGATATTGGACATTATCAGTGTAACAGTAGTGTTGGTGAAGTGTCAGTGGGTTATTATCTGAATGTTGAGGGATACTACAGTAGTGGACAATTGGGTATGTGTTGTTAGTATGTACTGTTGATAATGAGATGAACCCTGAGTACAAGCATAGTTAGTAATGCTCTATGTTATTGTCATAATCACTTGTTTGATAAAAAAAAACTCTTATTTTCTTATTGCGATATAGAATACATGACTATTCTATTAGAGTAATATTCTGCTTCTCTCAGTAAAATCTCATCTTTCAGGCTCGTGTGTGTGTGTTTTTAATAAGACAACTCTCCTCAGGGTAGTAAGATAAAATTAGTATATGTAATATATAAACTACGGCTACAAAATGTATTTCATTTATAATTACCATTTTAGCATGGGCATTCAAAGGTGCCACTCAGGCTTTAACTAGCACATTGCCTAGGCAATATTATCACACTGATATTGCTCAAGCAATATGTGACCCAGTCTGGGGAAACTGGTTTTATCGCCTATTTAAAAGTATCAAGAAATTCCAGTTTTAAGTATTTAGTGTGTTGTAGCTCGCCAATGGTTGAAGCTGTGTATACCAAATATTCACATGTTTTAAACCAATTCCTTACCTTCCAGAGCATCCACTGTGCAAGTAGCCAACAGCTAAGTTTCCTGCTACTTTAGATAGTTTTTAAACAGTGGTTGACTATATCAGGCAAAAGGGAGGGAGTTGGGGGCCTGGAAGGAGGGCAAGCAGCTGTTAAAAAATTTGAAAAAGAAGGCGTAGGGATGAATTAGGCCAAGTTATGGACCTTTCGGGTCTAAAAAAACTGGCTATAATGAAAGGAAATTCATAGCAGAGGCCTTTATTCAACACCATGGAGCTGTACGGCCACATACAGCCATCCCCAGGCTGACCAGAGCTCCACACTGCATGTACAGATCACCACTGGGCTTGGGAAAGGCAGCCAGAAAAAGCAGACCGTTCAAGCCTAGCTGATTGTGATTGTGAAATTTAATAGTATATTCATGTAGCTTTGTGTTTTTGGTGAAAATTCGAATCTGCTAACATGGGCGATAAGACTGGTTTTCTTAGATCCAGTCACATATCTTGATATTGCCCATTCAATGTTTGCTTGATGCCAAAGATAGGATACACGTTGACTCAGTATATTAAGCGACATGGAGTGTTAAATTGTGGGTTTGGGTTTACAGGTTAGTGTAGTCACTAAGTTTTGACTAGTTAATAGTTGCTAAATGACGAATGATCAGTAAAAATAATTGATTGGGCAATGCATGAATGCATAATTCTACCCACCACATGTCAGCCATTGAGCAGACCATGGAACAACACAAAGAGGTAAACTAGTGAATAACTTATAGTCTTATGTACTTAACTTAATATATTAACTTGCTTACTGCCCCAAAGTTAATAAAGATGGTGAAACTAAAACCCACAATCACATTTTTCTGGTGTTGTGTGCAAAGCATAATGATGCATGAATAGCCCATGCTATTAAAGCCACTACTGATCATCAGATACTGATGTATAAAAGAAACAGGGTGAGTGCTCTGTGTAGGTGACCTCCCTTGTGTTTACCAGAATCCCAATGCATCTCAGACAATGGTAAAAGTGTTCAGATAAGTGAATTGTCTGGATAACTGAAGCCCATACATTTACAGAGCTCTGTTGAACTACTCTAATAGAACATACAGTTGTATTAAAATACTCTACAGACTGATAATTCCTAATTTTGCTTCTACTTGTTTGTTTACTACTAATGAACCCGTGCATACTGCATCAAAAGGAAGAATGATGCCAGGCATGCCATTTAAATAATTTTGCATCTGAGCATGTGCCCCAACTATCAATTATTACTGAAAGTGAAAATTTCCATTATGCTTCATCTTCAGCTATGTTCAGTCCATTACACAGTGTTACAAATGAAAAACGCCACATGAAGAACCTTTGCAATCAACCCAGTCATGACTATTCCCAGTGCTTCTTTCTGGATTTGAGCATAATTTTGTTCTGTCTTACAAGAAACATATGCCGTTGGGTTTTCTGTACCATCAGGAAAGGAGTGCAAGACTACTGCACCCACTCCAACTGGGCTAGCATCACAAGCTAAAGTTAACAGCAACTTGGGATCATAGTGAGCTAAGGAATCAGAGCCTCTTTGATCTGGTCTATCGCATTGGTTTGTTTACAACTCCAGTACCACTTCTTATCTTGAAGGAGAGCACACTTGTTAGCTAAACCAGATCATAGTAGTTTAATGAATGACCTGAGCTCCTTCTGATCTTTGGGTAGTGGCATTTTCTGATGGCTTCTGACATTGGTCGAATTCCATCTTATCAATAACGTGTTCCAGGTAGGTAGCTGACACTTGTCTGCATAAATGGACACTTAGGTTCATGAAGCCGAAAACCACTGTCCATGAGATGTTCAGATTTCTCTCAAGTGAGATCACTGTACAGATTTTGCTTAAAATTTAGTATATATATATATATATATATATATATATATATATATATATAAAGAACTTTGCATGGGAGGATCAAAGCAAAAAAGTGTTCTATATTCGCTATACAAGCACAAGTGTTCTATATTGGGTAGTTATAGAACACTTTAATAGATCACAGTTCTATATCAGGAAGTTATAGAACTGCCAGGTTATTTTGCAGGCTGATAGCCTACTTTGAGTGAGTAATCACTCATTCTGGCCAGTACAACCAATCAACCAAGCTAGTGTAGGCCGATAGCCTGACTGCACTGGCTGACCAGTCAACCCAACCAGTAAGAGTAGAACCACTGGATTTAATTTATAGACACACTTGAAGATTTCGATGATGGTTGCTTGTGGTCAGCAGCAGTGAACGTTCTTACTACGTTTTGTTCAAATAAATGGATGAGTCCTAGAAATATCACGGAAATATGCTTATTAAAGTACCACAATCGAAAACTTTTAGTATTGAGAAGACGGACTAGACTCACAAAATGACTAATGAAGGAGCAGCACAGTGCATCACAGGCGAAACACAGGCGCAATGCCTATTCTACCAATGATAACACTATTCAGTGAGTTTCTGATTGTTTCGTGTGTCTTGTGTGAACCTCAAGTTGACAGTTCTCTATGCCAGATAAAGCACTACCTTTCGCTTGTGCTGTATGGGAAATATAGCACTTGCGGTAGTGCTTTATCTAATACATATATATGTATATATATATATACGTAATGTTCAAATGTAACACTTTCACACCTCAGATCAAAGGAGCCGCCCAGGTTACATCGAAATGTAGCCAGTCTACAACTGGGCAGTGATTATATAGACGTCGATGCTGAAATCGATTGTGGGGATCAATCAACACTCACGTGATTAGGATGTACAACTTTGATTTCGCTATGAAAACCACTCAGACAGCAAGCGTTTTGTTATCCTCGCCACCCTACGAGTTAAAAAAACGTTGGGCTAAGGTGAAAACTAGTGCTATAGCTTATTCATTGATCGTTTCCGCATGTTTTCAAATACGGACACGCCCCCATCACAAAGCTACCACTCTGCATGGAGTAACCACTCTACAAGCAAGCTTACCTACCTAGGCCTTTAGTGAACTGCGTACTTTTTCCATAAACGATTCAATAGCACTGATTAAAGCATTAAACTCGCATAACGGAAATTCTCCATGATATCTCTAGGATATGTCCGTTTATCATAACCGAATGTAACCAGAACGTACTAGCTGCTGACCCATAATCAAAAATTTTAGGTATGCATATATAATACATCCAGTGGCTGCACTCGTATTGGCTTAGGTGATTGATCACCCTGTACAGGCTATTAGCCTAATAAGTGTTACATATTAGCTGTAATACGGGAATGAGGGCTTTGCCTGATATGTATGCCCGAGGACCGCAGGCCCGAGGGAAAACATATCAGGGAAAGCCCTCATGCCCATGTTACAACTATGTTTGCATTGACAGAAATACCAAAACTTTTACTTAATATGGATTATGTGGATAACCAGTTTGTGAGGATAAAGTCTAACCAGTTTGGTTGTCCAACTGAAGTTGATAATCAATCTGTTTCACTTCATTGTAATGCCACTGGTTATCAGGAGATGATCTGGTACAAAAATGGACAATTATTAGATGTCAATAGTACAGACATTGTGTTCAACCAGACCACTAGTAGTTGGACTATAACAAAGAACAATCCTTGTGATCTGCTGGGAGTGTATCAGTGTTTTGTTAGTAATGAAGTTGGAACTGTCCATGTCTCTACTAGGGTACTACCATTAGGTGAGGAGAATAATATTAGTGTATGTATTATTAGAGTGTTTTGATAGGTTGGCCTAATCATCCGGGAAGACCTGAACTGTTAGCTCACAGCAGTTTTAGTAATGGGTTTAAATTAGTAATAAAATTACATCCTCCAGATTATATGGGCGGATTACCAGATAATAGGACAAGGTATGATCTTTACGTGGATGATTCTAGTTCACCTGAATCCAACGGAAACTTTTATGGTTCCACTCTCCTACCCAATCTACTAGTTAATGTAACACTTGATAATTTGCAGCTCAATGGAGGACCAGGAGGACTTGTGAATACCTACCATGTGTTTACACAGCTGACATATTCAAAGGTTGAGAACTCTAATCATAAATCTAATATCTTAAATGCATTCTGGGAAGATATAGTTGCTCTACCAACAGGTTCTCCATATTTGACACTAAGAACTTTTTGTGAACTGATAGGTTAGTATATTGGTGATGTATTAACATCTTATCCACACAATTGTGTAGATTATCCTCCACCAATAGTAGAGGAGACTTGTCACTATAATGACACTGGTGATTTTGTGACACACAACGTCTCATGGCGTGTAGAGGGTAGTGTCCTCAACTATGTGTTTGCTGCCAACATTGCTCTCTGGCTGTTAAGTGGAGGATGTCACTACCCCAATGGTTCAGTTGCAGCCATCACTGGTACGGAAAGATAAAAATGCATTGATGGTTTATTACAGAATTGTTTCAATACAGGACCACTGACATTTAGGAACTATTGGTCACGTCAGTTACCAGTTAATACAACATGTAACATCTCTATCAGTTACTCAATTGTTTGTCCGTCAAAACCATATCCTACATCATTCAATGTGCCTTGTAAATATACTACCAATGGTAAGTGTACTTTAGTGTATTGGTTGCAATCTAGTGTTGACAGTATATATAAAGTGTTGTTTAAGCACTAAAGACATAATTTGTTATTCGGGGCTGAAACCAGACTTTTATCTTTAGATATTTTATTTTTAGATTTAAAAAGTAGATCTTTTTTGTGTGTTGTGGATGCTGGGTGTGCAAAGCAGATACTAGGTGTGCTTTAGCCACACCCATCTTACATAACAGCATGCTAGAGCTAGGGGATCTGGGAGCATGCCCCTTCCAGGAAAATTTGGCTGAATTTGGTGACATTTCAATTGCTAAAACTTTTAGATTGGAAGCCAATAATTCAATCAGGAAGCCGCCATTACTGGCAGTGACCAGAGCCGCATGAGCCATAGTCTAAATCAGTTATTGTACAAACCCAGGTATCTGAAGTTCGTTGTTAATGAAGTTCATGTTTCTAAATATGAAATGCGGTAATAATGTGTATTGACGGTGATCATCTGCATTCTTTCAGGCATGCATATGGCACATTTTAATTAAATTTTCAAATATCATCCCTATCAATTAAGATCTTAATAGACGTGGCATTGAACCTATTGTGAGTTTACAGGTATCTACGAAGCGTAAGCGCTTCAATAAATTTGCAGCATCTAAATATGCTGCTCAAGGAAAATGTTGTAAACGCCTCAATATGGTCATTGCATAGAGAAGGAAGAAGACTAGCCTGATAGAAGATAAACAGAAAGACTAGGTGCAGAAGGCACACACTCGTCAGAACCGCAAAAGGCACATCCCACTGGTGACTTGGTTATTGTGGCATAAAATAGTGGCCATTTGCTGTTTTGTTTGGCCTCCAGCCTTGCAAGTTGATCAGGCAGGCAAACAGGCTGACAGGCAAGCATACAAAAATTCAAGTTTCGGTGATTTTTTAAAAATTCTACATCCAGCGCCTGTAGGTGTTTTCTTGCTTTTGATGCTGTGTCTGAAGTTAGATGGACTATTGTTATTCCATAAATATATTTCGTTGCATAAGATGTTTGTAGGATGATTTTTAAAGGTGGAATTTTTGGGGGATCCCTACTTAAACAGTACTACTGTATTTTTTGATATTACTTTGTGTAGACTGTCTTAAGCTGCACGTGTGCAGCTACCACCTTATCACGTGACATGATCACATTGTTAGCCAATGTGTAAATTTTGGTTATAATTGTATGTATTCAAGAGAAGGTAACTGGTCAGTTCATTCATTAATTTGAGGTGGGCTTTGTTACTACTTCTTTTGTTACTTTGTTGTGGCTAGGTGTTACTCAATGGATTAATAACGAGAGTAGTAACTTGTAGTAATAAATTAACTTAATATTCAAGTCATTACAGTAACTTCATTACTTAGGTAATGCATTACTTTGTAAGTAAAGTAACTTGTAGTAATAAAATTACTTAATATTCAAGTTATTACAGTAGCTTCATTACTTAGGTAATGCATTACTTTGTAAGTAAAGTAACTTGTAGTAATAAAATTACTTAATATTCAAATCATTACAGTAACTTCATTACTTAGGTAATGCATTACTAAAGTAACTTAAGCTATATTACTAGTCTCAATAGCAGCATATTTAGTTATATTACTTAATTACCATAAAAGGTTAAAATATTACATAACATGTTACACGAGTATGGCTAAAAGCTTTCAATCGTGGTGCTTAATAATCATATTTCCATGACATTCCTAAGACTCTGCAAAACATAGCAAGAATGTTTACTACTGCTAGCAGGCTGGCTTTGGTAATTTCATATTGTGAAGGTGGCAGCCAAGAAATGGCTGCACTGATATTATAATGTCATTTTATTTTATGTATTAAGTCACAAGTGCTGAAGGTCTGTAGGACACCTGGTCCTACAGCCTGTTTAAAATTGTATGTTTGAAAAGGTGGAGAAAGGAAATAAAATTCATGACTGGACTTGGGCAGTCTCAAACCTGCAGCTATCTGATTAACGCTCAAACACTTACAGGAGTCTGTCAGGCAGTCAGGATGTTTTCTCCTTGTCAATTTCATGTATATGTATCTATATGAGCTCTAGAGAGTGATTTATTATCTCAAAGTACTCCATGTGGAACCAAATGGACATTAGTTTATTTATTAAGGCTTTACGGCACAAGTGCTGTTAATTGACAATATAGCCATTTCTTGGCCGCCACCTTTGATATCAAATCTTTTTCATGCTAGCGTATTTTTGAAAGGCTGCACCCTTTTCACAGCTTATTGTAATTGTAAGACTCATATACATGAGCATAGTACATTGATTAATTACAAGAAATTAGATAATTGTAATTAAGTTAGTTTAGTAAAGATTAATTAAAATGATTGTGTAAATATGTAAATTATTGTTCTAGTGTTGGTGCATTAACTACAGGTAGGGAGTTCCACAGGGAATTATTAACCCTCAGGGCACTGAGGGTTACTGTAGTTGTCTTGTGTGGCTCCATGCAAATTTGTCTGAACTGCTGCATACTTCATTCACAGTTAAAAAACAAGGTGCCAATAGGCTTCTCTTGATGAGTTTAACAAATGAAACGTGTGGACTGTTCCACAAGCACTTTGTTCAAAATTTATGGCAATATTTGCTGTTTGTCTTGGCCTTCCTCACATCTTGATGAACTCTTGATGTACAAAAGTGATAGCAATAAATACTTTTCAAGTGTGTATTACATCTAGCAAACTCCACTGATTCAGATGAGGGATCAACAAACTCAACAAAACCAAGGACGAGATTTAGAAATTTCAAGTGAAATTTCAAGATTTCCATAAGATTTTAACTTGTCCAGATTTTACCAGAGATCTACAACATTTCAGGCCAGGCTTCTTGTGGATCCCTCGGATTTAGACTAGAAGCTTCTTCACTCTTTAAATAAACGAGCCTTCACAGATCACATGTTGGTGATCCAAAATGATAAAAATAGAGTGCGCCATAAAAGGCTAGTGCCGAATGGGACTAAGGTCCACGTGTTGTCACACAAAGACTAAGTTATTACACTATTCACTGCTGCTTGTTTTGTGCAAATTGGAGCCAAAGCTTTTGTAAGTTGTTCATCTGTAAGTCGAACCTTACACTTCCCTGGAGTAAGACACTCTAGTAAGACACCTAGCCACAAAATTTGACAAATGAATTGTGTACACTGTGGGGTCCTAACAAAATTTTAGTCACACAGGCCATTGTCCATATAACTGAGGCATGCATTGCTAGGATTCTTCATTGGATAAAACATCCCTCAGGGATGATGCAATAACCACTGAGGTAGAGCTGAGGTAATTATTACATCATTTCTGCACCGCATGTCACAGCGAAACAATAATAATATGAACAAAATGGCAAATTTCAATTTTGTAGAAAATATACACTTGATACTAGGACCCATATTCCTTGCAAAGAACCATCAGAGAGTTTTCTTTGTCAAAGGACGCCTTCCGAAATGGTGTTTGGTGTGTGTTCTATTAGAATTTTTACAAAAAAAAAAACTCCCTATTATGAACCACTATCATGGTTCATGATAAAGTGATGTTACTATACCACTGCTAAGCTGTGCTTTCTGGTACAGTCTCACTCATGGCAAAATGCCATGCCCCAAAGGCTACCGTCCTATAATGATTTTGGAGATTTGCCGTTTCATAATATTAACCTATTAAATTTCTGTCATGATGGATCAAAATGTGCTAATCCTATCAAGAGAGTCTACAACTTCCAAGCTCAAATTATGCATCCTACCTGCCAACAATTATGGTCAACTACATAATTAATTTTATGATTCCATGTTGATGTTATATACAAAGTGTGATCACATGTATATTATTTACATTGTATTGCAGATCCTACTGTCCAGGTCATCACAAATTCAACAAGCAGTGACAGTAAGAAGCTTTATGTCTTCTATAATAATAAGATGTAGGATGTATTTTATACATGGTTGCTTATACTTGGCTATGGATAGTACTAATGAGGCATCTGGTGCTTAAAAGTACTACTATATATCAGCTCTTTTACAGGTAATCCTACAGTGATTTTTCTATCCTCATCTGCTGGACTTATGGTGCTCTTCTTAACAGCCATAACAATCATAGCACTAGTTTGCTACTGGTAAGGCAATATACAGACTTTTAAGTTTTGATGCAACAGAATTATAATGTAATTTTCAACCTGAATACAAAGAATAATTGTATAGTTGCTTGTATTATTAACTATGTTTTCAATGCTGTCGCAGTAATGTTATTCTCCAAATTATATATATTCATTATTGCTAAACAATTTTTTAATGTAATACTTTCATAAGTGAGGCACATGGGACATGTTCCCCCCCCCCCCCCCAAAAAAAAAAAAAAAAAAAAACTTTAAACATGATCAAGATACTCTAATAGAGCAGTCAGTGAAATACTCTAATAGAACAGTCACTGTTATTAGAATCCTTTAAGTGTCTATGAAAACTGGCATCTACAGCACCATCCCATGGGTACATTTAGTCTGCTAGAAAGTTAGCAGATGGTCCTTTTATCCCATTGAATGGCATACAAAAGAAAGTATTTTAGTTTCTGGGGGGGTGTCCCCCAGACCCCCTGCTCCCTATACCTATACTGTGGTGCAATCCCCCTTGCCAAACTCTGATCCGCCCCTGACCTCATTGATAATTTGCACATTACACAGCTGGTGATTACATGACACTGTGTTCTCACATTAATTTTGATTTATTGCAAGTGTGTATTGTGTGAATTTGTGTCAACTGGCGTATTTTCTTATAGTTGTGGTACTGTATTTCTGTAGGAAGTATCTTCATAGTGAACCATCTGATGTAAAATTACTCAAGAGTGCTAACACAATGAAAGAGGTAACTATACGTCTGTATAGTCATCATCAACTTAAACATATACTTTGTAGCAGTCGTGCAATGATAGCAAACCATGACTGTTTATTGTATTACTGCTTTGTATCACTTAGGTAACAAAGGACTTCACCAGTTAATTATGCATTTGAAATAAATGTGACCTGCTGAGCAAAAACCAACTAATTTGCATTTTCTCAAATTTCAGTTTGACTTCGTTGTTGTCTAGAGGAAATGGACTGTTCTGAGGAATACCTATATCGGTGCACAACAGGAAGTGCAAAACAATCAATTTGTACAGTGACTATACAGAAAGTAAACTACAGGCACTCACTTAATCAATCATAAGTCATGAATGTTGTAAGATATGGTTGTCCCATTGTGTTCACCATTACTTTTAGTAAGGCACAGTTTGGCCTGTATCCACCCATTCTTTCAGCAGTGACAGCAATGTTACTTTTTACCACAATGTAAACATAACTCACATTTGCTTTAAGATACAGAAAATATTCTAACTCTCCATGAAAAGGTAAAATCCAATTTGAGTATTGTTTCACTGTTTACTGAAGCAATTAAAGCGCGTGTAAAATTATTTTTGTAGCACAAGTTTTTTACCCAATATATTTCAGGTATCAAAGCAGTGTGAAGAATAGGTGTATAAAACAGTTTAAAGATGCAGCTTGACTTGATGACTATGTAGTCTAAGTTGTTGCTTATGGCACCACGACAATATGAAGACCAGGCATGATGTTGAGCATGGACCACACTCACATTACAGATAACGCAGTCTACAAGGAAACTTATATCCATTGATAAAGTTCTCCTATAGTTTAGTAGAAAGAGGTTTATAACACTCTAGAAAATATACAGAATTTCTGATATATCTCTAAACATATTGTAACAAACATGGCTGCAACGATAGACTCTACCTCCCATAATTGAATTCTTTTTAGGCATGCTTATAAAATAATAGAGTCACTATTAATTGTTGGCTTGGGTGACTGGTCACCCACTGTGAGCTATTAGCCTGCAGTATGAATGGGAGAGCATAGCAAATCAATGATCAAGAGAGACTTTTGCAATGTTTGAGGTCTTCATTTCTGCTAGCAAGTCTCCAACCGTTTTAAAGACCTGCTAGCAGGCCTTTAGTGAATTTTAAAGACCTTACTATCTTCCAAAGATCAAAGTAAGCAACTAAGGTACTAAATAATGCCAGACAATTTAACCCAATATTGTCTAATGCAAACAGGCTTAATTTGTCACAGTTGGACATCATTTGAGTCCGGTGAGTGCTGTTTGGTGTATTGCGAGAGATATGCCAGCATCATTAGTTTACAGTTGTCCTTCTCTGTGTCCCTTTTTTTTTCTTAATGCGATGTGTCAATTTGCAAGTAGCTAGTCAATGGTTTTGTGTTTTGGGTATTACATTGTGTTCTAAGAAATAAAGCAGGGTTAATTTTGCACCATGGCTTCCTATGCAATTATGTAAACATATCGGATTAAAGTAAAGAATGATACCAGGCATAATACTATATACGTATAATAATTTATTGTAACTAAACACATACCTCAAACAACATTTACTAGCAAGCAAGACAATTAACTGTTTCTTTTCATTTTCAGCTATGCTTTGTCTGTACACAAGTGTTTAATGCTGACAGCAGCAATATGGGAAGTAGCTATATCTGCATACGTATAATTATGTGTTGATTCACTAATGGTGAATTACATTGCAAAAAAGTATCAAATAATTGTTAAGAAATTAGATCTAGTATAGTTATGATGAAAAGGCTGATAGTCACATGACATGCTCCAACAAGTTTCTATAAGTTAAAAAATGTGTATTCAACTGAATTTTCTGCTGACTGACCGACCTACCAACTGACTGACCGACCAACTGACTGACCGACCAACTGACTGACTGATTGATGCCTCCAGCCAAACATAACTCAACCATGGGTATGGTTACAGGCTTAATTTCTTTACTATTCAATGTCACTTTGGCCTGAGATGTGCTTTTTTGCCAACTAAAGTAGCTACAATGCACGCATTGTGGACCTACATTTGTCCTCCTTTGTGTCACATTTCTTTCTCCACTACCGTGTAAGTGTTGATTGGTGGTAACTTGTGACATGGCTCCAGTGCTTAGTATAAATGGATTGATGTAGAGGTACTTCTTGTACTGTTCTTCATTTGTATGCTGTATAATGGCTGACAAAGAAGCAGAATGGTGAATAGTCACTAATTGTGGCACCACTATTCAGTCATACGATTGATGTGTCTGATGCCATTCTTTCCTTTGATGCAATATGTGATGGTAACGAACTCTGTTACAGCAAAAGTACACTAACTAGTGTAAGAATAATTAGAAATTTTACATTTGAGTAGGATCGAATCACAGATAAAAAAAGTGATGAAACTAAGAGAAGTAATCTATACCCAGGCTAAAGAGCATATTACCCATAGAAGTATCTTCTAAACTTTATAGTTTGACTATCATGTTTTTTCCCACAAATTCTCTCGATAAAATCTCAAAGCTGCTCTTCATTTCTGTTTGCATGCATAAGGGGTATGCCCTTTTCAATGAAGGAATAGGCTATTCCTGCATCATTGTTTTTCAGTTGTTAAATGCCTGTAAAACCCAAGGGGAAAAAATTCGCACAATGTCTGAGGAGAGTTGCCACACCCGTATTTTAGAGCACTGAAAGAAACCCTCTCAGAGCAAAGTTTACCTGTGCAGAAGACTTTTATTTCGCTGGTGCATGCAGACAAACATAGATAGGTACTTTTACAAAAAACAATTTCAGTAAACCAGGCGCATACCCACAGCCGGAATTTGGCCAGCTGTGGGCATGTGCCTGGTATAATTAGAAAGTTTACATTTGAGTAAGGACCTCGGATAAAAGCAAATGAAACAAGGGAAGTCATTTACACCTGCAACTGACATTTAATCCCTATTAAAAGCAGTTTGTTTAACAAGCACTTCCTTAGCAGTGCATGGCAACGTAATTGAAAATTTCATGAATCACAAAATCCAAAAATACAAAAAGCATTATTGCAAAACTAAAAGCCTATTGGCTGCTAAAATAATAACATAGTAATACATAGTTGGTTAATTCCAGGTGAATTAGCTAGCTGCATGCATGGTGCCTGGTTTTTAGAAGTAGCACTGTGACAGACTGACATATAGTATTGTGTGGGTATATATTGTCCTGCGCCTATACATGTATGGTGTGCTATATTTAAGATAAGGTTGCGCACATGCCATCAGAAGTGGCCGGATAACTGATCCGTACAGCATCAACTTGTTTTTCCTTACACTATGGATATACCAATTATAATAAATTCTTTGTTTAGGCTTACACTGGGTTTTGCACATTGACAGTTGTATGGATGCATTTCTCCAAACTAAAATCTCTGCTAATGCACATTTAGCTAAGCACTAACATTTGTTTCATCAAAATTTGTTCTGTAGAGAGTACTAATTTTATATGCTTTACTTGTTAGCTCCAACTGAATAGCCCAGTGAGTATTGGTCAACAGTCAGTTATTTTATCAGATATGAAAAGTGACATTTATTTGGAAAAGGTTGGCAGGTGGATGGATCAAATGTATGACAATGATCAGTGCAGTATATGTGACACTGTCTCAGTGGATGCTGCTGAGATGTTGAATCAGATTCTCCAGGAGAAGAACATAGACCAACCATACTTCTCTATGTCACAGTGTGTAACTAATAAACCATCCATATCAACTCAAGAGTTATCCTCACCCACAAGTATAACTAGTATCTCTGATGCCTTCCTGTCACCCAAAAGCAGCTCATCGTCAAGGAAACAACCAACAAATATAAAACAAAAGAAGAGGTTGATATCAGCAGATTCAGGCGTTGATGTTGGATGCCTGGAACATGACACAACAAGGAAACATGGTGGTGTAGTTGTGGGTGCAGATTCTCAACACTGTCATCCATTACTAAAGGTTGCAGAACATCAAAATAAACCAGTGGATGAAGGAGATCCTCAGCAGATTGTCAAATATAGCATTGATGTCAAAAAAGTTGACTATGACAAGTGGCAAACAAGTGACAGTTCAATTAGTAATGTTCTGTTACAAGAAAACAGTGATTGTAGCTTTGATCAAGGTTCCAGTGGCTCTCAGAAATCAGTGGCAGGAATGTCACATTACTTTGACCCAGAAACTATGGAAAAAGGAGAGGAATTTCCATATACCTTACACAGTGGAAGCTGTACCATACAACAGTTTGCTGACCCTAGCAATCAAGCAATTGTAGTAGGAGATGGTAGCAAAGACTCAGAGATGGAGTACTCCAAAAGTACTGATGGAATAAAGCATACCAGTGATGTCAAGTGTAGTAGTGAGACTGATGAGATAAAAGTGACAGTTGGTGACTATACAAGTGGGGATGATTTTGACCACAAAATTGTGCATACATCAACTCAGGAGACGGGACAATACATTGGATTTGATGGTGTAAATAAAACTACAACTATCCCAGAGAGTGGTTTTAATAATGAGTTCCAACTGACAGTGGAGCATGGGACAAAAAAGGAACATGATGATGTAGCTATGGGTGGAAGCATTCAACATTGTCAGCCATTGCTAGAGATTGCAGAAAATACATCAGTGCATGAAGGAGAACCTCATCAGATTGTCAAAAACAGAAAAGTTGAATATCATGAGTGGCAAACAAGTGGCAGCAAGGTTGGAACAAGTAGCACAATTAGTAATGATTTATTACTAGAAAACAGTGATTGTAAAGATTCCGGGTGCTCTCAGAAATCAATAGCTGGAATGCCACATTACTTTGACCCAGAAACTAGAGAGAAACCAGAGGAATTTCCATATATCCTGCATAGTGAAAGTGATACCAAGCAACAGTTTGATGACCCTAGCAATCAAGTAATTGTAGTAGAAGATGGTAGCAAAGACTCAAAGGTAGAGAGCTCCCAAAGTACTGATGGTGTTAAGCAGCAAGCTGATGGTTATTTTGGATTTGAGGTTATGTATAGTATGCACAGTAATGCCAGTGAGAGAGATGTAACAGTGACAGTTGGTGACTATACAAGTGCAGAAACAAGTGGGGACAATTTTGTGAACAAATTTAGACACAAATCAACCTGTGAGACAGAGAAATACATTGATCTAAATCAAACCAGGGATGCTATAGAGAGTGGCTTTAATGATAAGTTCCAAGTGACAGTGCAAATTGATAAGTATGTTGAGTCCAGCTCTTTTGATAACAGTAAAGAGAAGTTCAAGGATGACTCTGATCAAAGTCTTTCTTTATCTGATAAACTCAGAGATTTTGTTGACAACGATGTTGTTGATCTCAGATCAACAGAAGCGGTTGGTGACTATATTAGACAGGAGTATGGAGATGTCGAGAAGAGTGGTGACCTCAGTAGGCATGAGAGTAGTGAATGGTGTCACCACATGAAGCACTGCGATAGTGTTGATATTGAGCATCCCAGATCACCTGATCCAGCAATAGTATATACATTTAATAGCGATGGCTACATTGTTGACCATGACTAAAACTTGAGTCAACAGTCCATTTGAATAAGTTTGACTGCATTAAAGTGAAAATGTTGGTGTAGTGGTCTAATTCACATACATTCATATATACAGTATGTATGTACGTATTGCCATTCTTACAAGCATCTATACACATATACTATACACATGCAGAAGACTTCTAAATGCATAACAGTTTTTATAGGCATGTATGATTTATACCTCTAGATCTATAATTATGCAGATAGATATTTATGAGATAATCTTGAGTGTCACATTCCTTGTAATTATGCTTGAGGCAGTGGCATCTGCTATCCTGTATGTGTTGTGGTAGTCACTAAAGATGTCTTGATCTTTCCACAACACAATGGATGTGTCCTCATATTATATATATAATATTATACTTGCTTTGCAGTTATATTGTGCATTGTTTATCATGATCAATCCCAACTCAGAAGGAAGTATACACAATAGCTGCCTATATGTAATATTTTATCATGTGTAACTCTTATTTCACTTTAGCTACCTATATGGATAAATAAGGTAAAATCTTCTGTAATGTCAACACAGTGTTAAATGATAGAACTATTAAAACTGTTTTGTCTTTGGAAATGATTGGAACCTGACCAGCTACATGTCCCCTGCAGTGAAGAGAGTATTGCGGACTATTATTGCTATGTACTTGATGTTTAATATCAACTACTTTCGTATCATATAGCTAATGATTTTTCTAAAGCAGTTACTAACAAACTTTAAAGACAACTATATAGCATTACACCAATACAGCCTTCCTCCGGAACCACATACCTTATGATATCTTGTCGCTTTCCTTGCCCATTGCTTTTAATTTTCAAAACATCATGCAATATTGTTTTCTGTTTACTTGATTTGTTTTCTTTTTTGTATGTCTTTGTTTTTGTAATTGTGTCGCTTTTGTGTTGTCACTATGTATGTCTTAGTTTTGCATTGCCTTGTACAGGCACTTAGCCTTTTGTGTACACTGTCATTTAGTTGACAAAGTTTATAATATATAGTAATAGTACAATTGCACTAAATGTATTGTATAGGTACGGCCACACTATATTTAATCCTCCCACTAGGGACCCACATAAGAAAGCTGAAAACCAAAATCTTATGTGCATTCAGACTTTCCACTCATTCTTAAAATGTGACTTATAGTAGCCAATCTGGTAGCTGTTTAGTGCTCCGAAGCTTTTTCTCTATTTCTTTTTCCTACATCATGACAATAAGAAGAGTTAGATGAATTTCAAGTGGCTAATTAAAGGCTGACACATTACGTTAAGAGGTTGATGTTGGGCCTTGTAGCTATATAATGGTATGTGTATCCAGGGGCTATAGTATGTTCACGTTGAGCTGAATCCTGAAAAACAGCTAAAAATTAAAACTTAAAAGTGGATTTTTTCTCAACTGAGTTAACATTTCAGCCAACCAGATGATTATTGGTAACAGCAAAGGTGTCAACAACAGACATGTATGGTTTGGCTCCATTATAAGTTTGGGAAAGGGCTGTAATGGACACTACTTATATGGCCTCCCATAGGAAATGTATTGTGAAAATTTTGATTGGCCATAAATATTATGTCAAACATTTGAACAAAAAGATTTTGAAATATTTTTAGCGGGTCAAGCAGCACTACAAATGAACCAAATTTCAAGATCATGTGTAATTGCATCCATGAGTTATTAATTGTTTTTGAGGATTCAGCTCAACGTGAACATACTATAGTTGTGGCCAAAAAACTAGTTGTAAATCGTGATCGGGCTAATTGTAAGCTTAGACAATTAAAAAGCCAGCTGCACCACAGAAAAGTATAAACTCAAAGTTATATACACCTATGTGTTGTACATCTTAACTCTTTTACTTGACTGAAAAGTACCTTAAGATCCGGTCTTGAGATAAAAATTTTCCATTTCATGGTCTACTCTTTGATTAAAAATTGTCTTACAATCCATGCAACTAGTTTTGATTTTCTCTCTTACAGTTCACTATAAAAAATTGCTTATAAAATCCAATAAAATAAGGTTTGCATGCATGTACGTAATTGTATGCATAGTTCTTATTTTTTTATTTTGTTGCTATTTTCTTCAATCAGTTCTCTAAAATTGCTTCCAGGTTTAATCTTAGCACACTTATGTCTCAAAATTTTCCCCTGGGGAGTATGCCCCAGACCCCACTAGTTACTGACAGTTTTCTTCCTTACTGACACTTTGTCACACAAGCCCTCTCTTTACTTTAACTGTTTGGACAATCATGGCAATATGCAGCACAAAAAGTGTACTTACTTCAAACACTATGTAAAACTCCCTGCATGGTCTCAGGTTAGGACTAGTTGTAAACATAGCCATGCACTGATTCAAGGGAGTCACAATAGATAAATTTCATAAGGAAAAATTTAACTGTTACCCCTAGCAACCTTATTTTTACGTATTTGTAGATGTCAATGTCTATAAAGCCTATATCCAAGTTTTAAAAGGATAGCGCATATACGTCATGAGATATGACATTTTGAAGTTGTAATTTTTTCCATATTGCCTATGAGAGGGACACCAGTTGCTCCTTCTCTGTAATCACGAAAATCATGGGATTCAAAGAATGTCATATCTTAAGATCTATGTACACTATCCATTTAAAACTTGAAGAGGTTATTGTTGACATTCATTTATTTATTAAACAGGTACAGAAGGCAATTGTCTATAGTATTACCTGATTTTTACACTTTTAGTTATAAATTATAGTGTGTGCATGGTGTGTGTCCAACAGTTCTTTAAAATGATTTACAGAGGTAGCACCAATAACTTCCACAGGAATACTATTACAAGAGTTAATCACACGTTGGCTAAATGCATGTTGACAAATGTCCTTGGTACACATTGGTTCATATATCTTGAAAGGATGACCTCTTGTAGGTAAACCTGAAAAAGAGAAAAACAAAGAGGAGTCAAGATTCACATTCTTTTTTATTACGTTAAAAACCTGAACCATGTCACCATGATATCTTTTGTTTAACGATGGTAACTTTAGCCAAGCCAATTGCTCTCCATAGGTAAGATGACCAATGCCATCAACAAGTCTAGTAGCTTTACGCTGCAATGATTCAATCTTAAGCATATCTGTGATATAAAATTCACACCTACAAATTATGTAAAATTGATATATGAATTCTTTGGAATTTTGGTTTCTCCATATCAGTGCAGTGTTGAATGCCTCATTTATGTAACTGCCAAGAAGGGGAAACTGCATGTAGCCCCCTTACATAGATATGTATGGGAAAACCACCGCACAAATTTCAAATATTTTGTGACATGTATAGTTATGCTATCCTTTCAAAATTTGGTTCTGACATTATCACCTAAAAAAATAATGGAAAATTTAGGTTGCTAGGGGCAACGGTTATAATGCGCTGTAAAGCCATATGAATTTGTCTTTTGAAGCACTGAGAAGAAGAACCCAAGTAGCTATGTGGTTAAATTTTTGTGTAGCTATTAGCCAGTCATGAAATGTGGTGCAGAGGTTTTTATACTCCACGATTACTAGAGTACCTAGCTAGCTATAGCTACTTGATTACTGAGAGTAAATAGCATTGTAATAAAGTATAAGACCTGCCGGCTGTGATAACTAGGTAATAGCTGTAGCATATTAAAATCCCTTGAGATTCACCTGCGGGTAAACACTGCACTTCATAAATACGGAAGTATCCGGATGGAAAATAGCTCATATATCACAAGATACGACAGCTGAATCACTCGTTATTTTGTTGTTCACTGAGGTGATGTCGTACTCGATGGCGCTCATGTTGTGTACATTGGCGACGGCCACTATCTTGATGACTACTAGATTTTGCGAAGGGCTAAGTAAGTCAGTGTGGTATATAGCTAGTTGTGATACACGTGTGATGGCCCCTGGACATATCAGTCGTCTAGTCTCGCGTGGCCAGACCGCTTTTTCCGTATATTGGCTGGGGAAAAAGGGTCTGGTGCAACTCCAATAACTGCTTACTTCTGAGCCGTCCCCAGACCCTGGGGACGCTAATTGAATAACATTGGCCGCAAAGGAGGCGCCGATAACGTCAGTAAGTAAATTCGAGATCTGTTTATCCTTGAACGAATCTTAATTTGCTCCGATGTCTCTTTTATAGCGTCTTGAAAGTTCATCCTTATCGTGTAACAAGACTCATAACCGGAGCAGGAGTGTAGGAATACTTCATAGTTTTACTGACGTCATGGCACCTCCTTTGTGACCAGTTATTTATTTATTTTTTTTTACTTATAGCTAACAAATTAATGACATAATATAAAACAGTACATAATAAACAAAAACAAATTATCTTAAATATGCGCCTCAGCGACCTGCACAGCAATCGGTGCCTCAGCAATGGGACAGCGCAAACTGGACCTGGCACTGCGAATGCACATAATTGCAGACCTCAACAAAGAGAAGCTCAATTTACATCTCAGCCATCCCATCACTATTCCATAAGAAAGACTGTGCTTTGCACTCAAAAGGTTGGCCAATCTCTTATAAAACTGAGTAGCAGCATCACCCATTCCACCAGTAGTGGTAAAAATTAAGGGAGTAAATGAGGCATTCTCTACTTCATGAACCCGTTGTTGGTATTCACGTCTCTTTTCCTTGTCATGACGTCGGTATGCAGAGTGTAAGGGTTGATTTGAGGGTGCACTAGGGTTAAAAATTCTGACATCAAAGTATGACCTCTCAAATCGTCCTCCCCAAAAATGTTATTCAATTAGCGTCCCCGGAATCTGGGGACGGCTCAGAAGTAAACAGCTATTGGAGTTGCACCAGACCCTTTTTTTCCCCACCCAATACACGGAAAAAAGCGGTCTGGCCAGCATACAATCATGTCTCATGGTGGATTGAGCAATGGTAAACATCCCTACACATTGGGATGTTGATTTTCAGATTGTGGGATGTTGCTGTGGAATGGTAGCTATTTAGGGAGAATTACAATCATTGATACACTCTCTTGTTATGTGTGTTATTGTAGTAGCAATGATTGTTAGCTATTGAGCAGAATCTCAAATTAATGTGTATACTATCATAATTATGGCTAAACTTTTAAAGTCACTAGAATTCCAGTTTTTAAAAACATTTTCTCAATAATGTAAAGTACTGGTGTATACTTGTAATATAATTCTTTTACACATATGTTAGCTACAATCGTGTGGTAACCTGATCACACACCTTTGTAAGAAAGGGTATATAGGAAAAGGGACCTATAGCAGTTAGACATAAAATTTGAGTAATGCTAATCAAAAATTTCCACAACATACCTGCTGTTCATATTTCAAATTTCAAGTCAACACTCATTAGAAATTAGAAATACAATTTACTATACTAACAAATGAAAATTTAATGGCTCTCAGTGAAAAGTAAGGTCTATGCCCCTTCTCACAGTAACACTGAAGTTATATAATTTTGGGTATGGCATACTGATGTCTTACAATGCAAATGATATGAGGTAGTGAGGTTCATTTTTCAAGTGTCAGTTTATTGTTATGGTATCATTAAAACCATAACAACCACTTAATGTTTTCTAACTGCCATAAATTGGCCACAAATCATCATCATCATCATCATACTCACTAAATAGCCAACTATGTAAGTAATCAATCCACCTAATGACCCTATTTATCAGCTGTTTTTTATTTCCAACATGTCACTAGTAAGGTTTGTATCCATGGGCCATGATGGTATCATTGTGTTGCAAAATGAAACGCTGTACAATAACTATCTAAACTATTTAATAAATTTGATGTACTCCCTAAGTAATTCATTTGATTTATTAATTCCAAATTCCTATACCTTGTGTCAATAGCAAAATATTTAGATATGTACAGTTATATTATATACTATGTACCAATGCACAAGACTATCTGGTTGTAAACTATTAAACAAATTGGTGGACTGTATCAAACTCAGAAATTTCTGTTAAAATCCATCAAATTTCACCTGGTCAGAGCACCCCTGTGGTCTTGGAGTATAATGAAGGTATAGTGAACTAAACCTATAGATAAGCATAGTCTACACTTTGCATTTAATGGTGACAGGTGTGTCTGGATACCAAATGTGTGCATAGTTGTAGCCTGCTTTTCTGTATTTTCTCTGGAGGCATCAATCAGTGTATATGGAGCAGGGTCATTTTATTCGCATATAAATACCATATGAAGATGGCTTCCATACTTTGAAGTCTCTATGTGTGTACTTATTAATGTGAACACCAGATTGTGTGCCATCCTTTACCTTTAACCTCTGACTACAATAACACTTTTCCTGAAAGTTGCAAATGGTAGAAGTGTGCTTATGATAAAATTCAGTGTTGTTTAAGTTAAGCAGAGTTGGTTCTAGACCCCAGTTGTGCATATCAACATTGAAACCGGGTCACTACTGCTGATCCGGATGACCCACTGACCCGGATAGACCCGGATGTGACCCGGATTAATTAAAGCCGAGACGTGTTTCGACTAGTCTCGGGTGAGCGAACGAGTCTACATTTTGAGCGTTCGATTCGTGTTGAGTAAATATTGCAACTTCAGCCTAGCTGTAGGTTGAAGACCAAAAAAAATAAAATAAAAAATAAAAGGTCTTCACCTACTGACAATAGCTACTCCTCACCATAGATACCCTCAGTTTCGTGCTACATACTGCACTTACTAACAAATAGGCGTGGCTGAGCATATGTCGGTAATGCGATAAGTGGGCGTGGCTCACGAAAGAGCTACGCGATAGCGTTTATAAGTTCCACATCGTCAAACGAACAATTTCGTTTCTCACGTGATCCAATCTGGGTCAGACCCGGATAAATTGTAAACCGGGTCAGACCCGGATGACCCGGAGAAAATGTGACCCGGATGACCCGACCCGGTTTCAACGCTGGTGCATATTATGGCATTTAAAGCCTTTAAAAATGATGTAGTGTACATTATATTTGCTGAATAGTTTGATGTGGTTGGCAGGAGGATTGAGTACAGCTGGAGGTAGATAGGCAAATACATAAAGTGAAAGTAGCAATTTTTTACATGTCATTAGTAATTAGTTACTTGCTCCTACATTTATTGATATAAACAGGGATATACAGAAATATGTCCCCTTGCTCTCAAAGTTAATTGCTAGAGGAATCCTACAAACAATTCTACTATTCCAAACTATGCATGAGTTCATTTGTTAAGTTAGTTAGTGTGTATATGTAGTGTTAGTGTTTTGTGCAGTATGTATTAATTACAAGACATGCTATACATCAAATGAAGGCTACGAATAGTCTGAAAACCTGGAGATTGTTGTGTCTGGCTGTACAAGACCTGCATGTGAAATTTCACTCATTTTGGCTGCTTTTGATAATTGAGAATAGATGATAAGACCAGTTCTGGACAAATATGTGTTCGCAACTTACAGAATAATATTATGTGTTTGATACAATGTTGCTTTCCACAGTGCGAGGTAACTTTACTGTCCAGCCTCATCCAATTCAGTTTAATGACGAACCTGAGGATTGGACAGTATCAGTAGGGAGCAGTATTAGTCTAACATGTAACACATCAGTGGTACAAATAGTTGGTTATCTTGATGAGGAGAGAACTCCATCACCACAAATTGAATGGATTCACAACAATGTTACTATCAGTTCTGGTGGTCACTATACTATCAACAATTCTACTATAAGTACCAGTATTCTGACTATCACTGATGTGACACTAGTGGAGCAAGGAGACTATCATTGTTTGGTGAATGATTGGAAGAAAAAAGATGGTGGATGGTGGACTAGTACAAGGAGTAGGTCAGGTCACATCACAGGTAATTTGTAAAATTCTAACCTTACTTGAAGTCCACTCCCATCCCCAGTTATAGACCTCAGTAATACTTCGGTGACTGTCAGTGAAGGACACAATGTTATATTCTCTTGTGCAACATCGATTATGAAAAATACTAATGATGACACGGTTTGGGTGAGGAATGGCATGAAAATTACTAACGTGGTGAGGGAAAGTTGCTGCTTGTAGTATATGACATACGGGGACACAGGGCTAAAGAGTCCTGGCTCTGGAGGGTTTCTCAGGTTTCCAGAAACTGGTCAATGAATTTGCAAGGTCAGAACGAGATACTCTAATAGAGCAGTCACAGTATTCAGAGAAGCAGTGTAGCAAGCTGTGTAGCTATAAATAAGGATTTTCATGTACTTTATCAGTGATATCAATATATAGTTAGTGGAGGGCAGCAGGTAGTTACTTTCATTTTGGTCTTTACCAAAAGTCTAGTTATGCTCCTGATCAGAAACCAGTCACGAAAAATCCTGGAGCCATTTGGCAAAGCTGTGGCTAGGAAACATACATGTCCTGGGACAGACTTATCTATCATAATAAACCAATGAAACATTCATAATGCTTAATCCTTCAATGGTAAACAAAAGTAGCTATATACTTTCTGTTTCAATTGATGTAGCAACTAAAACCACAAGCATAATATGACCATGCAGGAATGTAAATGTATAGTCAACCATATAACTGTGCACATGCATAGACAACATTTAGAGCCTCATACTTATTAATGTAATGTTCACATTTTTCTGCATTCAACAGAATTTTGAAATCATGGTTGTGACTCACTACTGTACAGCCTGGCTGAGGTCCGGCCCTAGTGAGATACTAATTAATAATACGTCATTTAAAATTGACTATAGGAAAAACATGAAAATGAATTTTGGAGACCTTGCCCTACTAAATATTGGACTGTTTACGTTGATAGCATAAGATAAATTTGACATGTGTAACCTAATACTACAAGTTATTAATCAGTTAACAGATGGTGATGGTAACCTGTTGTTGTTTGGGGTCAGTGAAGATGATACTGGACATTATCAGTGTAACAGTAGTGTTGGTGAAGTGTCAGTGGTTCTGAATGTTGAGGGATACTCCAATAGTGGACAATTGGGTATGTGTTGTTACTGTTTAGCAGACATTGTTACTGTTTTGCAGACGTTGTTACTGTTTAGCAGACATTGTTTTCATAGGTATGTAAGACTGTGAATACACATGTTGTTTCAGCAGATCTGAGGTTATGAATTATACAGTTATGATTTCTCATAAGTGCATCCATAACAAAGGATGTATGACTAACCACAGGATTGTATTATCACAATGTTAAACTTAATACCAGCCAGAAACCAGCATTTCTATATCTATTAACCACAGTGCCAGCAGGACAAAACTGACTAAACAAAGCCCAGATCAATGTTTAGCACAGTCAAAAACAACCCAGGTAGGATTTGGTCCACAGACAGAGAATTGGTATATCCAAAAAGTCACCTTGTAAAAAATTGTTGTGTAGGGAAATGAAAAGGCATGTTTTATTCATTCCCACTGCATAAAATACTTTGATTCAAGCAATTTTTGATTGTTGTAATTTAATTTTTATACCCAGCTCAATAATTAGTGGGTGATTAGTAACATCACCGATCAGCAAGACTCAAATTATTCCCCATAACCTGGACCAACAACTACATGAATTACTGCATGTACCTGAGTAATTACCCATACCTGTACATGTAATAAAGCTAAACTTTATTTACCATCTGGCTGGGGTTTTTTGATTCTGTGAAACACCTACTCACAAGTCAGCCATCCCACCCAATACTCACGTGATCAAAAATTCAATAACCTGGCAACATATTTGTTTTGTTTGTTTTACCAGTTGGGCACTGGTGGGCGAATGCTGGAAGCAAAGCCTGTATGAGGTGATTACCACGAGCCATGCTAAGAGAAAATCATTGACTAAAGTGAAACAGGAAAAATACCTAGAAGGGCTTTGAAAAAATCCATCCCTAGCTATAGCCTGACTTTGATCCACAGACCACTCGGATACTGGCCAAGCACCACACTTGGCGGTCAAACCAGAGAGGCCAGCTAAGTGGGGAAAGTTGTTTATATCTACTTAAGTATAATAATAAGAATCCCTACACATGTACATGTGCTGCCTACAGGTGTCCTTCACCTAGCCTACTTCTGTTGTGATTTTTCTTCAGATTGCCCACCTACATCAAGCTTGAGGAAGTGGCTAATGAGAAACAAGGAGTCTTGCTTTGCCTGGCCTAAATTCTTGAAATACGAATTATGGATAACGGGTGGGCACAGACACTCACTGTAGGTAGATCATGATCAAACTCTTAAGTCACAGGTCAAGGCCGCCAAATCTGTGCCTAGTCAACAGTCAAGGGCAAAAAATTCCAGCCCACAATCAATCAATAAGTACTGAAATATCATCGCTAAGTAACAGGTCACAGGGAAAGTTTGCTATACATATATAGCTATACATGAATGTAGCTATACATATAATGGAATGTAGCTATACATATAATGGCATGTAGCTATATAAGTAGCTATACATATATAGCCATATGCCATTATATACGGTGATTCTTTTTTTTTGATAAGAGGTACTTGCTTAGGCCCTTAGCTAGCTACCAGCACACTGAACCCTTGAGGTGTGAAGCTAACAAGCTACTGTACCTCACATTGTTGTGCATCTTCTTTCGGTTCTGTTACCTTGTCTTCTTCACTTGCTATCTTCAGCTATCCTTGACTGGCCTGTAATGTTTTATCACAAAGCCAGAGTACGGCTTTCTGTAAAACGCTACATACAGTCACACAGATACTACAGGAAGCTATTAAATTTTTGCATGTCAGCTACAAATACCGAGTCAATATTTTTGTGTGCTTTTATACCGAATTATTGTTTGCATGTTACAAAAACTCAAGTTGATTTTGTAAGTTACTTACAAAAGTCAAATCAATTTTTATGCGTGTTTTAACTACAAAAACCAAGTTGGTTTTTATGCATGCTATACTCCGATTTTTGCCTAAAACCAAATCAGTTTTTGCAAACAACCCATCAAAAGATTAGGTCAGTTTCATGTAAGGGAAAGTATTTTAATTGATCTTTTAATTGCGGTTGTGCAACCACTGGATGTTGTGGTTAGCCATAAAAATGTACAGAAACGAAGCATTGGGAAACGGACTATGGTAGGCCATTTGTTTCAAAATGATTATTTGATATGTTCAATGAATTATTTGGTATTTGCAATGAATTATTTGGTATGTGCAATGAATTATTTGGTATGTGCAATGAATTATTTGGTGTGTGCAATGAATTATTTGATATGTTCAATGAATTATTTGGTATGTGCAATGAATTATTTGGTATGTGCAATGAATTATTTGGTATGTGCAATGAATTATTTGGTATGTACAATGAATTATTTGATATGTGCAATGAATTATTTGATATGTTCACTGATATGTTCAATGAATTATCTGGTATATTCAATAAATTATTTGGTATATTCAATGATTTTAGTGTTTATATTTTGTTAACTATATTTTTGTGAATTATATATTTTGTGTTGATAAATAATCTGTGTTGGGTATCGTTATCGTAATCGGGTTGTCATTAGTATCGGTATAGAGCTTATGCAGGGGGCGTGGTAATTATTTACAGTAAGCCTGTGAAGCAGGGAGTCAGAAACCCGAACCTGAAAACTATGCTGAATGCAGAAAAAAATCCCAGGCCAGGTGGTGACTTGATCCACAGACACCTTGCAGTCTAGGCAAGTGCCTGAGGAGCCACACAACCTGGGAACTGGGATTTCCTCTGCATTCAGCTAGTACTTAAACATCTTGACTTCTTGTTTTTTCATTAAGTGTAAAACATTCTCAAGCTTTTCCTTACCCTGAAGGTATGGGGTTTCAGTTAAGACCATCATTATTAAATTCCTTGTTTCCCGTCACCACCCTCATCAATTTTTAGGCAGCCACACCAAATTTTATTTATTTGATTATAGATCACATGAATGTACTATTTCATGATAGAAGGAGGCACAGAGTGACCAAATTTTAAGGTAGATGCATTAGTTGTGGATATAAACATAGCAGAAGGGTGGAAGACCCTCCACTCTTGTTCAGCTAGGTGCATGGGTATACAGTCCTGCATGCAGCATGGCAGCCTTCAAGATTGAGATACTCTAATAGAGCAGTCAGAGACTGAAATAATAAGAGTCCAGTGTATAATCAATAATCACCTCCCGCCTGCATCAGTTTTTGTTCCATTGGGTGACAGGGAAACAAGCAATATAATAATGATGGCCTACACAGAGTGGCACTTTTCGAAGTGTTCCCTTTTCTGAAATCAGCAAAATAGATTTCACCACACCAAAGCATAAGTGCAAACAAGCTGTCACTGAAGGTTGTGGAGAGCCCACTATATATTCCTAAGTCTACTGATTCTGATTTAGCCACTTTTCATAATGAAATGTCTCAAGGGCTGGGAAAAGCAGTTGTGTTGTGATTGATGGCAGAATATAATGACTCGTATGTCCCACAAACAGAATCTGGAGTTTTATCTAAACTTTTAACAGACCTGCATGATCCAAGAGCAATGGAACTGACATTAAATGACCTTTTTACCAAATAAGCATATTTATGGGTCTGTATCTTTCACATTAACCAAGCAGTCGTGGTGAGGAGCATAACAAGAGATCAGAGTAAATGTCCTGCTTGGTTTGACCAATGTGTGGGCAGGATAACAGTACCCAAGTTGCATGAAGCCTTGCACACTAGCAACAATCTGTTTCTCTGATCAAAGTTACATGTTATACTGAGTTATGGTTCAGCATTACTGTAAAGTGATGTCCCTCAAGAGTAGTACAGAGGAGCACCAGTGGGCAAGTAGCTACCGGAGTAAGATTTGGTGTGATTTTTAATTTTTAAAAATTTGGCTGCCTCTGAAAGGGGGGTTCGTCTGAACCATCCGAACTCCCCCTGTCTACGCCCTTGATACCAAATAATTCATTGCACATACCAAATAATTCATTGCACATACCAAATAATTCATTGGACATATCAAATAATCAAATGGCCTACCATAAACAGACAACCACGGACACAAAATCTATTGTCACATAGAATATAATGAAAATATCTGAGTTTTAAAGCAGCACTGTAGACTACATTAATTTCTATGCCCTGTGGTGTTTGTCTGCTGTAAATATGCTAAGCCATTAGCAAGTTATGAACCAATAAAGGTTAGAATGCATGATAAAATGTTTTCTGGAGACAAAACACACAAACAGCTGCTTATTATACTTGTTTACCAGACGTACAATACAAGAGCAAGCCCTACTATCACCTGGATGATGTATCCGGGCTCACTGAACATGCTGTTAACTTATTAGCTCCCATGCCAATTCAGAGCTTTCCTGCTAAGTGATTCGCAACAAAGGCAATTGTTAAGACTTGTTGAAGTTCCTTTGTTATTTTCTGACTTCGAACTTACAAATATCAGCTGTGGAAAGCCTTATCTGGTGACATTTCTAACTTCACCATCCTATCAACTCGGGCATCTCAGTTTCGTCCTATTCACAGTGGACAACCACGAAACGAAAGAGAAATCAATGTAGTTTCTTTTCGTGTACAGAAAATTAGAAAATACTGTATACTTTATAAGTTACTGAAGTTTTACTGCCGGTTATCATCATTTTCCCAATGGCTTCAATACATTTTTATGGGCATCCACAGCATCCAGCGGTTACACAATAGGCAATTAATGCTGATTGCACTCTTAAGGCCTTATGTGAAACTGGCACGCCTTCAGAGGCAAAAGTATGGAGTTTCGCCAGCCTTATGTACTACACTATGTACAACTCCTGGTGATTTTATCACCCACATGACAAGTCATAAATAAATTAGGGGTGTGCACTATTTTCAGTGGGGCTTCAGCTGAAATCATTGCAATCCCCTGTATCTGCCACTGTGTATGTAACAGAACAATTTGGCAAACTTGTAGTAAATAGCCAAATTTCCAAAGTTTCCCTCTATACAGTAGTGCTAATATTAGGATCCCTGTTGAAAGTTTAACCCACTAATTAGTTGGTGCACCTGAGATTAGCATCTTTATAGCTAAAGGCTGAGCTTGAATTCGCCAAAGTTTATTTCACCAAATGCAGTTTAGCTGGCCTTTTTTCCAAAGTTTACCCAACACTAAAGTTTCCCTCTATACGATATCATGCATATATAGAATAGTACACTATTTATTACCTGACTACCCTTTAAGAGTATAAAGTTTGTAAAAACACAATAAGCATAAAAGTGATTTTGATCTCCTCCATGCTATACTGTTCATCTTTGATTGGTGTGGCTATAGTGTCATACTGGCTTTAGTAGTAACAGCTTTAATGCTGTCATTGCACATAGGTACATGTTATGAAAGTGAAATGTTTGATAAATACACCAAAAGAAAACCATTTCCTTGTAAGATAGCTAGACACATGCATTAACAAGTGTGATTGAGCACAATTAATTTAACTTTAAACAACACCTAGTCCTACAGACCATCAACACTTGTGCTGTAAAGCTTTGATAAATAAATCTTGAACCTGGATATGTTGTAAAGCAGATAAGACTCTCTCGATGTGGACAAAATGTGACCCAAGTGAACCAGATAGATTAAGTGACATGTTTAAATTTTGCTTACATAAAATACAGTAAACTCTGATGGACAGTCTAAGGCTCAAACAATTAGTCGAATATTCGGATTAATATCGTTTGCATTGTAGCCGAATAATGAAATTAACAAACGATTATTTGCACGTGATCATTTATATGGTGACATGTGATTAGTTGTCAGCAATTAACGAAGCGAAGAAGACAATGCTAATGAAAGTAACATCACTTATGTTTATATGTGCATGCATGTGTATTTTAAATTATAATTAAAATTTTTAGATCTAGAAAGGTCTGAAAAGAAAACAAAAATTTCAAACTTCATGAAATCAAAACTAATAAAGTAGTAATAGCATTAGGCAGCCACTAATTGGCAAAGATGCACTAATTCCACAGTTAATCGCAGTAAGTGCAAGAATTCGTACGGATTTGTGGCTTACTCCAGGTACTCCTACTTTATTATAAACACTTTCTATCACAGTATCGCTGTGATTATCCTTTTCAGAAAGGGCACCATGGTATCTCTTTCTTCTCAGTAAGTTATTCATATGAAGCCACAAAGCTATTTGTGGTTATTTGTAGGCTTCTTGGTAGTGGCTGCCTTAATTAGTGAATTGCATTCATAGTAATGAAACTTAAACCGATTATTTGACTGATTTCTTAAGAGCCGAGCGAATATTCGAATACTATTCGTTTGAGCTTTAGAACAGTCAATAGGAAACTTTTCAGCAGTGAATTTGGAATGTGATAGATAGTGGGAATTTTTCATGATACTTCACCAATGCAATGATGTTAGTGCTAGTAAATTTTAATGATGCACAGCCATTATTAGCATTAACATTGCTGCATCCATATCTTGGCTGTCATGACCTGGATTACCAATCCAAGTATTGGTGTTAAAACAAACTAGAACTCTCTACAGGGTGGCTTATTTGTAGCCAACCTCTCTACAGGGTGACTTGTTTGTAGCCAACCTCTCTACAGGGTGACTTGTTTGTAGCCAACCTCTCTACAGGGTGACTTATTTGTAGCCAACCTCTCTACAGGGTGACTTGTTTGTAGCCAACCTCTCTACAGGGTGACTTGTTTGTAGCCAACCTCTCTACAGGGTGACTTGTTTGTAGCCAACCTCTCTACAGGGTGACTTGTTTGTAGCCAACCTCTCTACAGGGTGACTTGTTTGTAGCCAACCTCTCTACAGGGTGCTAACAAAGTGGTTTGTTGCTTAATAGGGTGGTTATTACTTAGCTGAATGCTCTAATAGGATGACTGCACTATTAGAGCACTCCAATTGTACACTGATTACATGTAGTTTTTTACCTGGGCTTGATGGACTGCCCTTGCCTACCACCCCCAGCACAAAGAATGGCATGTGCTGGACAACTGCAACAAAAAAGAGTAAAATACTACAGCCAGCATGTCCCAGATGACTACTTGCACTTAATCCATTGGTGGTGGAGCCCTAGTGTAGAAACCAAGTGCATTGAATGGAAAGCTTGAGAAATGAAAATCCAAATCCAAGACAATACCAGAGCTAATCCAAGACCACAGAGTACTCACCACCCCACCGATAAGGATCAGACCTCTTTGAACCAAAAGGTATCCACTCTTGTTGTTGGTCGTAGACTACTTCTCACGTTTTGTCGAAATTTCAAAAATCCACAACATCTTTCAGTGCCATATCTGCACTTAAATGAATCTTTTCAAGACACAGTATTCCCACAGAATTTGTAAGTGACAAAAAACCACACAATATGCTTCAAAAGAGTTTGACAAGTTTTTAAAGCTTTACAATTTCAGTCATACAAGGAGCAGCTTATATTACTCGACTAGCTGAACATATGGTCCAGACAGTCAAGGGACTGCAAACTAAGATAGATGACCCACACCTTGTATGTATAGTATATCGGTTAACCCATTACCATGGTGTCAGCCCTTCTCAATCACTGATGGGGAGCAGAACAAGGACTAATGTACCTATGGTGAAAAAGCTGTTGTTGCCACAACTGCCTGATCATCAGAAATTTTTGCCAGGAGTTCAAAAGAACAATTATGACCATTGGCACCGAACACACTCACTTCCTCCTCTACCAAATGACACTGAAGATTGGGTTACTACTGAAGAGAGACAAGTTCCTAATTTCCAGAAATGACACTCCTCAATCTTATGTAGTTCAAACAGACACTGGGGAATTTGGGGAGAAATTGACAATACTTGACAGTAGTGCCTGACAGAATTTGACAATCTCAAGAACCAACGCCTGCTGCCACTACCACTATTAGTATCATTGAATACCAATACCTGTAAAAAAAGCTGTGGCTTTGTGAGTCAACCACCTAGTTGCTGACATAACAATTAATAGTTGTAAGCAAAGCATCACAACTATAGATGTTTTATATAATGTACTTAAAGGTTGAAGAAAGTGTGGAAGAAGGGACAAGTGGATTCAAGACGCAAATGTCCATAAACATCTCTCAGATTGATTACCCCAAAACCATTCATGGTGATATCCAGATGAGCCTCTTCTTTAGTAAAGATGGAATTCATAAGGATTATGGACAGGTTGCAGTACACATCTAGGAGCAAACTTCCATCAAAAAGGTGGCAGTGAGGTCACTTATCTCATTGTAGAAAAAGGGAAAGTAATCCCCTTTGGACAAGAAAGCACGTGATCCACAGAAAAGTTCAGGAAGCTCCACAAGCACAAAGAGCTAGTGTACAAAGCGGAGGCCATCCGTAATGCAAGGCCAAGGCACCTTGAAATGCAGACTTGTGGAAAACAAAACCATGTACATTGTTTCAAAACCCCTTTCACAGATGCCAATTCCGTTGCACAATGCAAAGTGAGACGCAGTTCAGAAGAACTATTAGAGTGGGTTCTGACTTTGCTTTGCACAAGGAACATTTTCTGGATGGTTGGAAAGACAATGAAACTCTGAGAATGGTAATGTAAGAGTAATACTATGAAAAGCAGCTCGCAATCACTTGTGATTGTTGGATAAAGACACCCAAGCCTCCCCAATGAGCAGACAGAGCAATAATTGTCGTAAATTGTCAGTAAGTGCTGGAAAACTGTTAAAGTGGGGATGAACAGTTGTCTACAAGAGGTTGATAGACTCCTTGTTTAAGCAGATGGTCAGAGAAACAAACATCCAACAACCAGACATACCATGCTTAAAATGCACAGTAAGCAGCATAGGGCTGGCTCTCAGCAAACCTAGCCAAAACAGTAACTTCCTTTGACTTTTACAGTAGTTTTTGTTGTGTAACTCAATGGCTTTATTTCTTCTTAAAACTGTTCTGCGATAATCTATGTACATAGCAATTTCAGCTTATTCCCTTATGCAGTTTGCTTGGTAGGCATGGTATGTAAACTTTATTAAAAAACATGATTGAGCAATTGTTACACAAAAAGAGCCATCATTATTAATGAGGAAACATACAATATATACAGTAAAGACGAGACTGGTCTGGTGTGACCACAGCCACATTCCATAAGGCACGGCAAGGTAAAATACAAACAAACAATAAACAAAAAAACTATACAAAAATAGCTAATTAAATAAAAATTCTTATCTGTCCACTGCCAAGTGAATTCTTTGTGCATGTGCTAGCTGCATTGTCAAGAGTCTATCTGATGAAATGGATACTTGATGGTAATAGATTGCTGAGTGAAGTTAACAAATCTCTTGAAATTCTGAATATAGTCAGGTTGATAGTGACCTAGAACACTAATTTCTACCTCTTCATAATAATTGGCACAGCCAAATTCCACAGCCAGTTGTTATTATGATATCATTTGTGTTGATTTTTTCAATTTGTACCCTTGTGGTCTCTATCTCAATTTCTTTCAAACTACCAAAAGCACTCCTAATCTATCTTCAAATGTTTGACTTACTCCTTAAAGCGGTCTACCCTGTATGCATGACAGAAAAACAGTCTGTTTTAACGTGAATAATCAGTCATAACTCTATGAATGTTTATTGGACTTGGTGCTGAAATTTACCTTTCTCCTCCACCAAATTTTGGCTCAACCAGATAATACATTTGTGTTTTATGATAGCTTTTATAAAGTGTGCCAAAAAGAACAAAATTTTGGTTGCCCATATCTTGGGAGTGGTCTAATAGGACAATTTGGTATGTGCGTGCGTGCGTGCGTGCGTGTGTGTGTAATTGAAAGGTTCCAGGTTCAATGCCCGGTTATGCCAATTTGATGTTGTTGTTTCCTTGAGCAAGAGACTTTACTCACATTACTCCAGTCTACCCAGCTGTTTAAATGGGAACCCAGTGGCCCGGTGTCATTTGGGGAAGCAGCCCACCCAGCTGTAACATCAATGGGTACCTGGTGTTTACTGGGGAAGCAAATGCCCAACACATCCTTGTCTCATTTAGTGGTGTTGGGGTCACCTTAGAACTTTGGGTTCCACGACCTCTCTCCATGAGACCTGGACAGTTCTCCTGTGGGTTACTTGCCCTGGATTTGTTTGCACAAAGCTCAAGTGCCTGAGTGGTGCACAGGCATCCCAGTACTGGCTCACTGAATGGCAATGGTTGTGTTTCACAATGCTGCCATAGGTTTTGCTGTTTTGTTTTGTATTGCTTTGTGTGTGTGTGTGTGTGTGTGTGTGTGTGTGTGTGTGTGTGTGTGTATGTGTGTGTGTGTGTGTGTGTGCGTGTGCGTGCGTGCATGTGTGATGAACTCATGGGCAAATGCAAATTTACTAATCTCTTTTGGTGATTTTTAGAACGGTTGAAACCGTCAGGGTCCATCAGTGCAGAGAATCATTATGTAAGGATAAAGCCTGCAAATGATTGCAGAGGCTCACAGCCCAACCAATTTGTTTCACTTCATTGTAATGCCACTAGTTATGAGGAGATGATCTGGTACAAAAATGGACAATTATTAGATGTCAATAGTTCAGACATTGTGTTCAACCAGATCTCTAGTAGTTGGACTATAACAAAGAACAATCCTTGTGATCTGCTGGGAGTGTATCAGTGTTTTGTTAGTAATGAAGTTGGGACTGTCCATGTCTCTACTAGGGTACTACCATTAGGTGAGGAGGATAATATTAGTGTATGTATTATTAGAGTGTTTTGATAGGTTGGCCTAATCATCCGGGAAAACCTGAACTGCTAGCTCATAGCAGTTTTAGTAATGGGTTCAAATTAGTAATAAAATTACACCCTTCAGATTATATGGGTGGAATAACAGAAGAACAATGGCGGTATGATGTTTACTTGGGTGATTCTGGCCTTAACTTTGATGGAGATTTCCTGGACAGTGCTATTCCATCTAACCCCATTATCAACATCACACTTGACAAAAATGTGCAGATCTTTGGAGGAGTAGAATCACTCTTGAACACGTACTATGTAACCACACAGTTGGCACTTCAATACGATCCAACCTTATTATTGGCAGATATAAATGCTCTACCAACAGGTTCTCCATTTCTGCTTGTTAGAACTTTTTGTGAACTAATAGGTTAGTATTCAGTATTGGTGATGTACTAACATCCTATCCACACAATTGTGTAGATTATCCTCCACCAATAGTAGAGGAGACTTGTTACTATAATGACACTGGTGATTTTGTGACACATAACATCTCATGGCGTGTTGAGGGTAGTGTCATCAACTATGTGTTTGCTGACAACATTGTTTACTGGCTGTTAAGTGGAGGATGTTACTATCCCAATGGTTCAGTTGCAGCCATCACTGGTATGGAAAGATAGAAATACATTGATAGTTTATTACAGAGTTGCTTCAATACAGGATCACTAATATATGAGAATTATTGGTCACGTCAGTTACCAGTTAATACAACATGTAACGTCTCTACCAGTTACCCAATTGTTAATTGTGTGTCAATACCATATCCTACATCATTCAATATGCCATGTAACTACACCACCACAAGTAAGTATATGCTATGCTATTGGTTGCAATCTATTATAGCATTGATAGTGATACAGTATTAAGTTTAAATTTCATCACTAAGCATTTCTAATAGTATTGTCATTGAAGATAAAATTAAAATGATCACTTGTCTTGTATGCATGCATTTATTTGTAATAATAACTATTATAAATCCTTCTAATGGCAGTGAAGATGATAGATGCAAAGCTTGTGTCTTTGGTGAGTGAATTATACTCACAGTCCCCATTGGGTATACTTCTCATTTGACCATCATTATAACAGTGTACTTAGCCTATAAAAAATTCAGGACATTGCAGCATCATACAGTACAATAGTGGGACATCGAAGGTGTGGGGGCGATCCATGATATAATATAACCCAAAAACCTGCAGCAATTTTTCCTCACAACGACATGACAGTATTGGTTGGGTAAAACCAAGCCCAAAAGTGTCTTCAGATCAACCCGAAACGTTTCTGTCAAGTTGCTACAGAATTTTTTTTTAAATTTAGTCAATGGAATTTTCTACTGCCTGCCTACCTGCCTGACACCTTCAGTCAAGCGTAGCGGAAAACTGGCTACAGCTACAGCCCTAATTCTTTCGCAGAAACGTTTCTAGATCGCTTAAGAAAAAACCTTTGGTATATTGATAAACATACAATGCTTGCGCTATTGTCTTACCTTTTATCCTTCTTTACCATGGCCATCAGTCAAGGTTCTACCGCAGAGTGTTAATAGACTACAGTACGGCTTCCATACCAGTGTATATTGCATCAAACTATTCGAATACTCGTGGTCGCCGGTTGTACCAAAAACACACGCGTACGTCAGACTCGCTGTTGATATCGATCAGAGAGAGCAACTCACGGCGAACTATATAGCAATGTATAAGTCAATAAATATAGTTTAATTAGTAACAATGTTAAACCGAGTCTGGTCATCCAGGTCCTGCTTTACAGATTATTCGGGTCTGACCCTATGTGCTAAATTAAATGTGGATGCGTTACCACACGTCATGGCGTAGCTCTGCTTCTTTTGTGAGCCACGCCCACTTGTGTAAATTACAGTCTGTAGACATGGTAGCCACGTCCATTCATCAGTGTGTAGGTATGCATGAATGCATGAATCCACGCCCACTTACGTAAATTACTGTCGTAGACATATGGTAGCCATGCCCATGTAGATATGCACGAATCCACGTCCATTATTGTCTGCAGGCTTATGTAGAGCCACGCCCACTGATTAGTTGTTATTATATGAGTCATAATCTAGTATAATAGTGCTGTGAGTAACTCAGCAGATATTTAGTGGTCATGAGCTTGCAAAAAACTTCACAAACAAGTATAAGAAAAAATGTCAGTGTACAGTAGGGATACTCACTTCTTATTGTTTTACAGTATTTGGACATTACGTACTACTCCGATCCAGCTTGTTTCAGTACTTTTTATTGCAGCATTATACATTGTCCCTAATCTAATTTAAAATTCCCAATTTTTTCTCATACTTGTAGTAAATTTAATCCATGCCAGTCCTCTGTGTGAAGCACAAAATTTCAAAAGTGTGTAAGTTAATAATAACAGCATTCAGCAATTATTTCTCATAACGGATTGAGCAATAGTTTACTATGTCCCTACAATGGAATTTATAAACGGTTGATTTTTCAGATTGTGGTGTGTAGCCACATACAGCTTTAAACTAGCTATGTATTTAGTACATACTTCTTTGCATTATCCATGTGGCATGAGGAGCAGCTGTATAAACCTGTTGTGACATAAGTTAGCTACAATAGTCTGCAAACCAAAACAAAATCAGTATTTTGAAATCAACTTGTAAACTATTGTCATGTGTAGTGGTAGGTCTAATCCAAGAGAACACTACAGTGGTAGCAAATTTCATTTCATTCATTCCTTTTAGAGAAAATGGTGTGAAATACCTTCAATTTGATAGATTTTCAACTGTTGTATCTTGCAACCTTATTCTCTCCTGAGTAATACGAGGTTATCCACTCTTGCTATAAAGTATAGTAGTTGGTAAGTTTTTTTTTTTTTGGTGACATCGTGCACATTGCTGATCAGCGAGAAAAACATTTCATAATCTGGAGCACAGCAGACAGCAAAATGCTGCAACATTTACCAGTCATCGCCTCTAATCCAAGTACATAATATAAGTTTGTTGACCATCTGACTGAGACCAGTGTCACTGATTTAACAGAAAAACATTATTTGTAGATTCAACAACCAAGATTACAACCTAGTGTACATTAGCATGTTTAGTGAGTATGGAACCAATCATCTAAAGCAAGTATAAACTTTCAATGAAGGTTTCAGCTAAAGTGATGATAATGTACTTCCATTGTATGAAACTAGCCCTAGCGTGTATCAAGTTTGTTTGTTTTTTTTTTGCCCGAGACACAACATATTCAGATGGACTTAAGCACACTGAGTGTAGTAAAATGATTATTTTGTAGTTGTTTGTGTACAATTTCAGTGACAGTAAACTATGAGAAATCACTTTCTGACTGTTTTCTGTAAGAACATCTGACTGCTGTATTAGAGTATCTCAATCTGAGAGTATCAAAGTACCTCATGCAGTTATGTGATTAGAATTTCTCGAACCCACTATTTTTTCACTTGGGGTAAGTATGACGTCACCACTGTACTGCATTTTTTTATGGCATGGATAAAGGATCTATATTTACTGCCAATTGCTTTGATACTGTACATGAATTATTGAAATCACTGCCAATCTGGTCAGGCCTCTATTAAACTAAGCAGTCTGCTAAAGTGATTTTCTCAAATAGCGCAATTCCACTTCCAACAACCACAAAATGATTATATTATTATATTCAGAGTAGTGCTGAAACAATTATTCGGTTATTTGACTATTCGGTCGGCATGACACTATTTGATTCGTTAACACACTATTCGAATAATCGTTATAGCATTTTGTACACTGTTTTTTTATTTTTTATTTTTTTTTATTTATTGTATTCAGATGGAAAAGCCAGCCTTGAAATTTAAGATCGTGAATGAACTATGCTGTAAAAATTCTATTTTAGAAAAAAATAGAAATAGTTTAGGCTTAACCTTGCTTCCTAACAATAAAGTTTCAGTACTTATTCAATAGAAATATAAGCTTAAAGAGTAATCAAATATTCGATCGTTTTGTTCACAACTATTCGAATAGTAAAAAATTGCTATTCGTTTCAGCACTAATTCAGCATGATGATTTATAAGTCCACACCAATATATTGCATAACATTATAGCTTTGATTACACAAAAGTTTTTTGCAATAAATTGTATCATCAGTTAACTGCAAGTTTATGTCTGTAATTGTGCCTTTCTTAGAAGCTTATACTTGCTTTGACAATTGTTTCCATACTTCAGCACACTCAAACATGTTAATGTGTACAGCCTTTGTTGTACCTGTGTGAAAAGAAGTTCGTTGACCAACTAGCTAAGATCAGCGTCACTCTATTTAGCTAAAAACTCCTTGAAGATCCTCACTTTGTTGGCTTGGAAGTTGCTGCAATCCTGCTGTGCTCCGGATCACGATCTTGTTCTTCATGCCGGTTGATGATGTGCACAACATCACTACCAAAAACTCACCAATTATATCTATAAAAGTGGAACCTCTCTATTACAGACATTTTGAGACCCAGCATTATTGGCCACTTTTTGCTGTAATATAGAGGTTTTCTTCTTTCAGAGGTAAAAATGAAATAAGCTGCCACTCCAGGATCATACTCATACACATATCAATAGTTTGCAAGTTGATTTAAAGATATCAGTTTTTTGGTTTGTGGCTACAACTGCAAATCAAACGTATTTTGCCATTCAAGAATAGACTGATGACAAATGATAACTACATGCTCAGTCAGTTTACATACTGGCCCCTTGTGTCGAATTTCAGTATATAACTAATGCAAAAACATAAAATTAATGTTATCGTAAAACTTTGAACAAGGTTAATACTGTCGCTATGTGGTATTTCCTAGCAAGAATAACAAGCTCTAATGATGGTTATCAAATCTGTCAAAATTTGGTGGAAATACGTGCACTAATGCACTTAAAATTCTGATGATTTATTAGTCATAATTTTAGACTAACATACACGTAACACATAATAACATATGTGTAGTTTGATTTCAGTACACCCAAAATTGTACCAAGAAGTACAAATTCTTGATGGTACTAATTCTTTGAATTGATTCTGTTGACAAGCTGTTGTAGCTATTTAGGTAGAATCAATGATACACTGATGCTCTTGAAATGTGCGCTATTGCAATAGTAATGATTGTTAGTTATTGAGTGGAATTTCAAATTAATATAACATTTAGCAATAAAGTTTAAAAGAGTTCTAGGTTGCATGTTAATACTACAAATATTTTCCCAAAGGTGTAATGTATCTGTATTTGAATAGTTATATTTGCAATATGGTTTAGCAACTCATTATTGAACATGTGTTAGGTTTCCTGCTAAAATATATTCTGTCTCTGGTTTATCTCATTTCACTGTATCTGTGGAATGTGAATACATTTGTGTTTCAAGATGAAATGCTATACAACAAACTATCTGACATACTACTATTATAAGATTTTTGATATTTGTCTTGTTTGGTAGTGGAGGAACACAATTCAGCAAGCAATGGTAAGAATTGTGATTCTTATTGTTAAGGATGTGATCATTGCTTTATGTAGAAACGGGACAAAATTCAACAAGCAGCAATGGTAAGAATTGTGATTCTTATTGTTAAGGATATGATCATTGCTTTATGCACCTAACAGACATGCTACCAACTATTGAAATTATATTTTATAACCAATTTCTGGAAATACCGCTTTTTCTCTCTGTGTATTCAAGTTAGCCATAATTAAGTGTTTAATCTTGTCACTTAACCTACAACTCTTAACAATTTTTAGTGACCAATGATACCTAACCAAGATACTTGAAGATATTAAAAGTATTAGATATCCATATTAACATCTTACAGGTGATGCTGTGGCAATTGCTGTGTCATCATCTATTGCTGCACTGGTGGTTGCAGCAGTTGTAATGATCATAGCAGCTGTCTGTTGCAGGTGAGTCTGCAAAAGTTTAAACTTTGCATGTTACATATTCAGAAGTACACAAAATGAACCATTGAGACAGTTGTATGTGTACTGTAATTGATGCAAGTCAAATAATAGCCAGGAACACAGAGTTGCATGCACACACCATGGCATATATCAAAGCAGTTCAGGACTATGAGAAATAGAAGACTGACAATCTGACAGCAAACATAACAACTGGCCATAGAAAAGAATCTAGTATTTAAATTTCAGTACACTCAATTTCTGCAATTGACTGCCTGGTGTTACTATCTTGTTTCTCTTTCCAATCACAATTTTATGTCGCCAGCATGAGACTATTTATTAAAATTGAGCATTACGCTTTTCAGCAGTGTTCAAAAATTGCCAATTTGGCCAATGATGTCAGTACATTTATGTTTCAAATTCAAACAGTGTTCTATGGTTGAGTATTCCCAACTGCTCTATTAGAATATCCCAATCATTTTAACAAATTAGTTATTTTAAAGCTTGCTTCAAAATGCCATTCACGATATTCCCAAAATTATGCTGACATAATCGTCACATCCCTGTTTTGTAGGCTCAGTGATGTACACATTAGCAGGTTTAAAGCTATTGTAGCTCACCACCAGCCTGTACATCATTCATGCTACAAGTAGCTAATTATCATGTATATTGAGTGTTATATTTCTCCCACTCATTAATAGAGAAGTGAAAGGAAAATTTAGGAATTTAATTAAGTTTGATTAGGGAACATATAGAATTTTTTAAAAAGTAGTGAAACAAGGAGGTTGCCTACACCTGAAGATATAGTAGTGGATATTTGATCCTAATTTAGTTATGGTTATATAGACTGATGTATGGAGAAAATGTCCTTTGTGTTTCATTACTTTCTTCTATATATGAGATCCCTAATCAAACTTTAAATTCCTAATTTTCCTTGCACTTGTTTTGTTACTTTTTGTAACATAATTATGACTAGTGAACACAAGTATATATTGCATCACTGGTGCCAGACTCGTTGTTTTCGTCTGAACATACACCGCAAAAATCAATTACTGAAAAGTGAGTGGCCATTATGCTTTGTTTTCAGCTATGTTCAGTTACACAGCATTACGACAATATGAAAAGTGCTTCTGTAATCAATCCAGTCACTACGGAAATCGTTATTATACATCGGGAAACCAGAATACCCACTATCGCCTTGAGCTGTCAGTGAAGAGAAATGGGAGACAAAGGTAAGTCCTCATTGTAAGTACTGCAGTATGCTAAAAGACAACTGCTGTCGATTTCGAGCAGTGAAAAAATCAAGTCCATACTTCAGCTGTTGTTGAGTTACAACACATCTTCAGTAAGTCAGTCAGTCAGTAGAATTTCTCTAAAAATTAAAATTTTGTAGCAACTTATTGAAAGTGTTTCAGGTTGTACTGAATATTTGGGCTTGGCTATACCTTACCAATACTGCCAAGGCACCATGAAGGTGTTGTGAGGCTGGTTTCTGGTCAATATTTTTTGTGAGAAAATACAAAAATCCATGATCTCTAATATACAGTTACTAAGTACTGTCACAATATTACTGCACTTTTGTAGGAGATGTTCACAAAGTGAGACATCAGCTCTACAATTGCTAGAGAGTGCTGCTGCTATAAAACAGGTAACAAATGGGAGTTTATGTAGTTGGGAGTTTGAGACAAGTACATTTTGTGTTCATTATTTCATCATGTGATTATCATTTATTGAACTGCATGTAATATACACACATTTTCACAATAATAAGGATACCATATAGTTATATATAGGAGTGGAATTGATGGTTATGTGGGCTGAAGCTCTCATGGTTCTTAGATTGCTCACTTTGTAAGATGAGATATCCTAATACAGCAGTCAAATACTCTAATAAAACAGCCGGGCACTATCACATGCTCTGTTACTATTGACTTTGGCATGCAAAGCTCTAACCACAGTATGGTGCCTAGACCAAGGTGGAGATGATGTGTACCCTGTATTTATTAGTACTTGGAAATAGGGACAATGTTACCATTTCATGTATTTTACCAGTACTTTCATATTAACATTTATTGCTAATAAATCTTTTATGTTTTAATTGATTCTAGAGTGTTGAAATCAAACAACTATAGAACTTATTTCATAGTTAGCTGCCAAATCAGCTTATGCTGAGAGGCTGAATAGTGTTGACATCAATATAAAGCTGATTTAGTGCACATGTGGATCCTGGGTAGGGATGCGGCGATTATGCCGGCATAATTTCGGGCATAATAGGCATGTGTGGAAATCAGGAATTATGCTAGCATTTTGAGGTAATTATAAGTAGCAGATTACACAATTCCTTTAAGAAAGATCGAGATACTCTAATAGAGCAGTCATAAACTCTAATAGAACAGTCACTGAATATCATTTACTCTAATAAAGCAGTCACATTGAAATTAAATACTCTAGTACAACAACCAGCTAAAGAATTCAAGACTATTTGAAGCTTAAACATCAATGGAAATGGTATGATACAGCAATAAACTGGCATTATCAACTAATTATGATCGCATAATTTTGGGAATAATGGGCAATTTTCAAAAGCATAATAGGTGGTTTTTTTGAGCACTGCTCTAAAGCATAATGTTCAATTTTTGGAGCATAATAGCCTCATGCCTAATCCTGGGTGACTGTTTATTTTTATTTATTTAAGGTTCAGCACAAGTGCTGAAGGTCTGTAGGACACCTGGTCCTACAGCCTGTTTAAAGTTGTTACATAAAGTGTGTTTGAAAAGGTGGAGAAAGGAGAAAAAAACCATGACTGGACCTGGGAAGCCTATAAGTTGTGTTACATCATAGCAAAGAGTTCATAATAGTAGTGTAGAGGGATAATGCAATAATGATCCTTTTTATATGCAAACAACCTCAGCATTATTCATGAATTGTAAACTAACGTGAGGCACATTTGCATACAAGCTGCAAACAAGGTGTCTGAAAGTGTGCATAGCTCGTTTTATAGTGGACTGAATGCACCATATTCACTAACACATATATCTTATTAGATTCAACTGAATAGTCCAGTAAGTGTTGGCCAACAGTCAGTTATTGGAGTTGATATGAGAAGTGACATTTATTTGGAGAAAGTTAACAGATGGATGGATGGTAACATAATATATGAAAACAACTGTGATGATATCTCACTGGGTACTTCCGAGATGCTACGTGAGATAGTTCATGACGGGAATATGGATGAATCATACATTTCCATCTCGCAGTGTATAACTATTGAACATTCAGAAGACTTACCATCACCAGTGAGAACATCAGACATCTCCAATGCTTGCCCATCATCAAGGTGCAGTTCAATTTCAAGGGATCAATTAAGACATGCAAAAACCAAGAACAGAATGTTATCTACAGATTCTGGCGTGGACTGTGCCTGCCAGGAGTATGGCAGTGGAAAGGAACACAACAGCACTGTGACTGGTGTTACTGTTATTCAGCACCATCAACCACTGCTAGACACTGGAGATCTACAATTGATTGCTGCTGATATTGCAAAAGATGAGTACGTTGAGGTGCAGATCAGTGATGATTCGGATAGCAGCAGCGTAACTGAAGACATTCATTGTAACTTTGAGCAAGACATTTGTGGCTCATTGTTGGGGTCCACAGCGGGATTGTCACACTACTTTGATCCAGAGGCTAGCAAGGAAAGAGAAGATGATGATGAATACCCATATATCCAAAACAGTGGAATTTGCACTGAACAATGTCCAATAACTGTGACAGAAGACAGGAACAGAAAAACTAATGGTTATTTTGGATGTGAAGTTATGCAGAGCAAGAATGCAGAGTTTTGTGAGAGTAATGAGCTTACCTTGTCAGTGGCAGTTGGCGACTACGTTAAATCAACAAGTGTGGAAACAAGTGGAGGAGCTGGTACCAGGTACAAATCAACAATGGAAACTGGGGAATACATTAAATTGGAAGCTGTAAATCAAAGCAGAGATACACTGGCGAGTGATTTTGCTGATGAACTTGAATCAACAGTGGAAGCTGGCGATTACGTTAATTCCAACATTTTTGATGACAGTAATGAGAAGCTTGACAGCAAATCTGATCAAAGGTTTTCTACAACAGAGGCACCCAGAGACAATAGCTTGAAACTTGTCACCAGTGAAGATGTTGTTGGTCTCAGATCAACAGAAGCAGTTGATGACTACATTAAATCAACAAGTGTGGAAACAAGTGGAGAAGCTGATACCAGGTACAAATCAACAATGGAAACAGGGGAATACATTAAATTGGAAGCTGTAAATCAAAGCAGAGATACACTGGAGAGTGATTTTGCTGATGAATTTGAATCAACAGTGAAAGTTGGCGATTACGTTAATTCCAACATTTTTGATGACAGTAATGAGAAGCTTGACAGCAAATCTGATCAAAGGTTTTCTTCACCAGAGGCACCCAGTGACAATAGCTTGAAACTTGTCACCAGTGAAGATGTTGTTGGTCTCAGATCAACAGAAGCAGTTGGTGATTATATTGGACTGGAGCATGCCAAAGGAGGAGATGTTGAGAAGAGTGGTGACCTAGGTAGACATGAGACTGGTGAGCTGTGTCACTATGTGAAGCACTGCAATAGTGTTGATATTGAGCATCCCAGATCACCTGATCCAGTAGAATACATGCTCAACGATGATGGCTACATCATTAATCAAGACTAAGCAATGTAAATGCAATGCTGGAATCACATTATTTACTTCAAGCCTCATCTCATATCACTGTAAACTTTCTATTTATATCATTTCTTTTTTTTATTTATTACTGTGTAGGACTTAATCAAATGGTATAACACATAGATACATGTAAGTGGGGACAAAGATGGGGGGATAATCAAAGTGACAAATAATTTATAATTATCAGATTGTTGAGGAGAATGTTATGGGTGAAGCATATTCTAGTATGAGGACTTGTAACAATGGGATTTGATAGAAATGATTAACGTTCCTTCTCAGAAAAGCTAGCTGGATTAGCCTTATGACAGATATTATGGATATGGATTTTCCAAGTGATAGTAATCTTGATGGTGTATTGTCTGGCCCCAATGCTTATGAATGTCTACATTTTCCAACAGATTTTGAGCACCACTTGAATCAGTAATGTTAAGGGTTGGGATGTCTGGTGTGGGAGATCCATGGGAATGAATCCAAGTCCTCTACTGATGAAAAGTAGTTGTTTAAAATGTCTGCCTTATCTGTATATATTTGTCCATGAAAACATAGTCATTATTGTGTGAGCCGTGTTGAAGTTCAAAGTAAACTAATTTGTCATAGTGTAATCAAATTATCATATGTATAGAGATACTGTTGCTCATTCATACTGCAGATACAACAACTGTACATGATAGCTAATATGTGCACGTAGAGAATTGAATGTTTGAAGAAAAAAGAAAAACATCTCACTACCACTCTAAATACCTTATACTCAGTATAAGAGGGTATGTTATGACTTACTGATACCAACATCTGTGTCGGTATAGTAAAAGCTTTCTAAAGAAACTGAACATCAAAGTAAGGTTGGAAGTACTCCACTAGTAAACAACTTATCATAAAGCAGATGAATACTTCTGGGCAGACATAGGTCTGTGTTTGTAAGTGGGGCTTGGCTCTATGTATTGACATCACTAAACCATGAAAAATTTTATTAAATTGCTACATTAAAATTGGTATCTCGGTATTTCAGCAAACCACTTCAGTATTTAAAAAAATACCTTTATTGACTACTAATACCTAAATACTTCCCAACCCTATGTGCATGTTTTTACTTGATAATAGTATTTTACACATTACTTATATATAGTCATTGCACCTATACTAGTAATATTGACGGGAATCAACTCAGACGTTATTGCCCCTATAGGAGGACTCTGAATGTTGTGAGCAATCAACAGAAAGTGTTGCATTCTACTAACCAACAAGTTAAAATGTAGCGGCAGTCAAACAACACATAATTAAGAGTTCACAGTGAATAGCCATTATAGTGATTCCAGGTAAAGCTGTCTAGTCTATAGAATTGGCTGACAAAGAATGATTGGCAATTTCCATGAAAACCATACCCTTCATAACAAATATATTCATAACCCAGAATGACATCTGAATGGAGAAATATAAGGTTAGTGATATGTATTAAAGTAGAGTAGTGTGGTATGTTATAACACTGACAAACAACTAGAAAAGAGAGTGAGCTATGCACAACAATAATCATGTATACCATAATCAATTTTCTGTTTGGCTATAGCCATCATACCAATAGGATATAGATATGTCTACCATTATAGACATGCTACCGACTAAGCTATACAGCTACAAGTTGACTTACTAGGTGGTTAGATAAGTTTACACAGTATAAATTTCTCTAGATCCCAATCCTGTTGTGATCAGCATATAGTAAAGGTATCAGGAGTGAGAATGGTCATCTGTTAGAAAGTGTTTAGATAATGCTGCCTATCAGGGTATCGTTAATTCAGTGCTTCTGAGAGGATATTTTTGGCTAGAAATTGTAAAGAGTGGCCAGATCTGACTAATATTAACTAATTTATGTATGTTGTCTTTTTATATTTATGTCCACACCTTCGCCTACGGAAATTTCATGAATTACGAAATACGAGAATTAGCTAATAATATTCATGCACACACAGGTTCTTTCACACATGGCTGCATGTGTCCATGCACCAGCTGTAGCTGATTCAAGATACACAGACAAATACACAGACAAATACACAAGTACTACGTATATCTGCTAAGAAACAGATAAGAACAGGTTGCAATACTTGTGTGTTTCAACTATGCAAGGACACATTAATGTTATGCAAAACTTTTATCAGTGATGGTTTTCTCTCGTAATGACAAAAGTCAATGACATAATAATATCCTATGTGTTATAAGCAGACACTAGCAGTCCATTAAATTTTTATACATTACTAAAAATATAGCATACACCAGATTCAAAGCATGCATATACCTGTTAGTGCATGTTATAAAACCACGACCTGCAATTTGCATCATTCATTTTTCATTAACCAATATTTCCTGTATGAGAGGCCAGCAGTCACTGTGGTGGAAGGGGATCATTCCCACATGTTGTGGTCATCCATAAACAGGGATGTGGTACTGGTCTGAAATCTTTAGAGCAGTTCTTAGAATTGAGTCATGGTTAACTTGAAGCAGGTAAGGGATGGACTATGGTGCAAAATTGATTGCTGTCTGATAATAATTACTATTTCTTTGAAAAGTTATGGTAGCAACAGCCAATTACACCATGCATATTATAGATGGATTAAATTTGCACTTCAGGTGATGTTTAAGTACTTTTTATTGCATCATTCTTTCCTTTGAGGCATAGTTCACTTGAATTGTTAAAAAGTTAACAAACAAGTGTAAAGAAAAATTTTACGTGTGAGGTTATGACAAAATGCATGCTCCTACACTTCATAGTTTCCAACTACACACTGCCAATTACACAGCTGAATAATAGCTCTGCTTACTTTGACTGTTGAAGGAGTGGTGTGAAAGTTACAGAAGATTTTCATTTTACTCTTATTTGATAGGCAGCACAATAGCCACTTGTGTGCTATGGAATATTGACATGTTGTGCTGTCAGCAAAAAAATGGGACACAATGGAAGCCAAAGATATTGCATGTATTGCAGTTTGCTAAAGGCACTTGTTGGGCTAAAGCGACATTTAACAGTGAAAAAATCAAGCCTTAGTTAGTATTCAGTTACACTTGTCTGAAGACATCAGCTGGTAGTTAGTTAGTTATAGTTAATCAACCAGTAGAAAATGCCACTAACTTTTAAAATATCATAGAACTTATTAAAATACACATTTCGGGCTGCACTAAAGCCTTGATTATACCTCACCAATACCGCCAAGGTGCTGTGAAGGTATTTTGAGGCCTGTTTCAGGTCAACGTTTTTGTGTGGTAAGGTGCACATCTATTATAAACTAGTACTTTACGATACACACACCTGTACTAATAATAGTGAAACAAGACATGATTGCTGACCCAAATGACAATCAGGATATGTCTACATCATCCACTGCAGCAGAGGTATATGTAGCTTCCTAGGTAAGCCTCCTTGGAATTTATTTTACTATTGCAATAGTAATGTCTCTAACTATGCAAAATAGTGAAAAACAGCTAGTTTAGTTTGCTGTTAATTCACTAACTTCACTATTTTAAGGTGATGATGTGCACTAACTTTTAGCAGTGACACTAACTCTTTGAAAAGAGAAGGTCACTACTATAGTATGTACATATTGAGCTGAGCCCTAAAAAGTGGATTCTTTTCCTTTAAGAGATATAGAATTGCAGCCAACTAGATAATTGGTGATGACAGGAAAGGTATGAAGAGCAGACATGTGTGGTTTAGCTCCATTATACATTGCAGACCATGCACTATTGTACGATGCCAAACTTTTGATGGGTCATAAATAAAGTATCAGACATTTAAATGAATAGATTTCAAAATATTTTTGGAGGGTCAAGTAGTACAGCCAAATTTCAAAAAACTTGTGTAATTTCATCCATGAGTTAGTAAATGTTTTGGAGGGCTCAGCTCAACGTGTATACATACTATAGTGACTATGGGAAGGTACAAACACTGGACTGGACTACTGGAAAGGTATACTAGATTTATAATCTTTTAGTTTTTAATTACATTCTTATCTTGTCAAGGTGCAGAGTTGTGTATGTTAGCTTTGTATTAAAACTGCATTCTCCACCAAAGCACTCTATGCAGACCACTTGCATAGCATGACCTGTTTCAAAGTTGAATGTGTAGCTATATTGATAGCAAATGTTTTGATGTGCATGTTTGATCCTAGCAGTATTGAAGAGAGATGATTCTGGATCACTAAACTGCTGCATTTGCACCAAAGATCAGGAGTTTGGGATCTAGCAGCTATATAGCTATACAGGCCAGAAAATCTAGCTTAAATAGTACCTTACCACATAGAGCATGTACCCAAGCTCTCATTGCATGCATAATAACAAATGTATAGCAGAAAACGTAATCTGCAGGAATTTTTTTTTCTGATAGGGATGAAACATATATACTTGACCCAAACAAAAAATGTCAACCCTAGTACTAATGTCTAAATGTCTAAAGTATCAACTAGATGAAGAGATCTGGTATTGGCTATTCAGTGGACAAATTAATGCATGATTTGTAATAGTCATTAAATGTACTAATCTTCTAGCGGGATTATACTTCTATATATGAGAAAGATAACAATCTTACAATGCTGCCAAGTGAACTGGCTGAGGTTATATATTTTAGAAGGCTCAGTTTCACTTATCAATGGTATATCACTAGTTTTCCTTCTCAATAGCTAAGTTCACAGCTTTTGTGCACCTTTGGAGCAAAACAAAAACCCACTTGTATGCAACTCAGCCTTTCTCTTAGCTTGGACATGTGTACAGCTTAGAAAAGTTTTGCAGTAGGAGCAGGATAATTCGCCATTGTTTTCAGAGCAGATTAACTCACCACTGCTCTTGGAACAGAACAACGCACCATCGTTTTGGAGCAGAACAACTCACAGTCATTTTTGCTCACCATTGCTCTCAGAACAGAACAACTCAACATCGCTCTCAGAGCAGAGCAGAACATCTGAGTTATCTTGTAGATCCATTCTGAGGGGGTGATGCTAAAGGTGACAAGCAGTTTTTCTTCAAGGGTACTACTAGAATAGAGAGAAAGCCAATAAGAGTGATGATTTACAATCTCCCAGCAGGGTTACATAACCTATACTTGTTAGAAAGTCTGGGTTCATAATCAACAGGAAGAAATACACTGGTGTCAACTGAGCTCAAACCTTGGAATTCAATAGACTTCTCCCTCCACTGAGGCAGAGGACTCTAAAGTAGCAAGGCTGGGAATTACAACAACTTGTTTCTTGGCTTGCTTTCCTCCAGCCCCACTGTTCTGTTGCCACCTACAGAAGAACTCTCAGTACTATGAATCATGGGTTATTTTGCCCCAGGGATATAGAAGAACTAGAGTGGAGCAACACCAAAAATAGTAAATGGAATATCAAAGAGATGTAGAGGTCTCATTATAGACTCAGATGCATCTCTGCAGGGGTAGCTACAGTCACCAGAGGACAGGTCAGATCTGGAACACAGACTCAAGCTACTATATATTAGCTACCCCGGGAAAACTGAACATTTACAAAATCCAGAACAGGACAAACAATGCAACAGTATAGTAGTGGCCTACATCAACTGTCTTTGAGGAAGAGCTTTCAGGACATAGTGGCTCAGACAACTAGAAAGGCACATACAAAAATCAGGAACAATGCAATAACAAAATTGTCATAACAGTACATCTCAGGAAAAGTACCGAGACCAGAGAACACTACAGCATTCCTCCTCAGGGCAAAAACAAGTATATAAATCACCCCTTTAGGAATAGCACAACTGTTCTCAAGGGAGTTATTATCTCTTTTCAGTTTCTGGACCAGCAAATGTAGCAAACTTCCTTGCACATCTCTACAAAGAGTAGCTACAGCTCAATTAATGCCTATTGATCACATAATATTGGCCAACTCCCATGTAGTGATTACTATAGGCTAATTAGAGTTACAGACAACCACTATCCACGATATAGGCAAGTATCTGGAAGTTCTAAATTATACAGTATTTCTGTCAACTAAATGCCACTACACAAAACACTTGTCTCTCAAACTTGCCATGTTGATTATAGCTTTTGCTTGTCCTTCCAGGTCAGCAAACTTATCCTGAATCAAACAAGTGCACAAATCAGACAGAATCTGTTTTTGCTACCAAGCAAGCTCACAAAATAGCTAACTTTTATCATCATTTATTTTTTTTTTAAATTTATTTATTACAAAATAAAAAAAATACTGAATGAATGGGTAGTCTACAATGTGTATGCATTTACCAGTTTCTTTAAGATCTATATGACATATGCTGTGCATTGTATAGTGGAAGGGGAGAGGCAGTTGAAAAAAGAGTATTCTTTGTATGCTTGTCATTACAAGAACTGAAAATTATGGATGGTCCCTAACTTGGTGTTTATCATACTCCTAAAACATTACAAGTCACAATGTAGTGGAGGTTGGCCAAGCATGACATGTGATTGTCCAGTAGCTTTTAGGTTAAATTATAGTATTCTGTTAGGGAGGCTAATTAACAGGTTAGTATATCGGCTATTGAACAGGATATATACAATTTGATTACTGATGCGTCAATGTTAAGATGATGAAGTATGACTAACCTCTTCTAGTCTTGTTGTATATGACACTACACCACATGCTTCTACATACATTACCAGTATTTGCGTTAAGCTGACCATGCATGATCTGAACAAAACTGACAATTTGCCTTTTGTGTTGTCAGCTATCTTTTCATTTACCATTGTTTGTTCAACAACCAAAACAAAACTGACAACTAAATGAAATAAGGAGTACTATCACCAAGAGTCACTTCCACTATACATTATTATGCATATACAAACGCAGATGTAGTGTATGTCGTATTTCTTCATTATGGACTCTTGCTATTAGTATACGCTTTTCTTGGCTTTATATTGACTTATTGCTTTAATAAAGTAGCTAGCTAGCTCAGTACAAGATCTTGTAAACCATGCAGCATGCACATACGCTACAAACCTCTCCACTCCATCCCATGATTGCATGTAATAGCCTAGTTGATTGTCAGCCTCGACTGCCTCGTGAAGCCATGCTTGTGGTGCTGCCGATTCCTTGGCCGACTCTGCCGCGACTCACGACCTTTGATGCCATTGTTAACAAGATCACCATCAACTGGACACCATACCTGCTGCTTTCGAGAGTGTTTAGAAGATAAAGGCCAGAAAGTGTCATGCTGAGTCACCCGATAAGGTTAGGTGGAGGTCGCCATCTGAAGGACAGCCAGGGTGTCGGTTGGTCGTCAAAACATTAATTGGCTAATTTAGTTTTTGAATACAAATGAACACATCAATTAACAATTTGTCTACTAATGTTGACAAAAAATTTATTGAAATCGCGCTCTTGTAGAAACAAATGACGAAATCAATTACCGGAATCTTTGTGCCACCATAAAACACGGATTAATGTGTTAGTATGCTCAAAGCGATAAGTGACATCAAAAGTGATAGTCCGGGCGATGGAGCGATTTTGGTTGTCGTACAGGCTGATAACAGTGGTGCTACTATTGCTGTCGAGGTGTTGTCAGGCGCTAAGTGAGTTTTAATTCATGTAAGGTATTGCTGCGTTGTTTGTACGCTGATCAAGGGAAAAAAGCTATGAGGGTAGCCTGAATTGTAATAATATAAGCTTTTTACTTCTTATTATCCATCGGTTGGTGCTCACTTATAAAGTAAATGACCCGTAGGTAAAATCCAGTCAAGTGCTGGAATCACACGTGCCCAATATAGTGACAATAATAAAAATTTTTTAAAATACAATAGGGGTATGGACTGATATCCTCACAAGATCACCCTGTTTTGCTACTAAATTAGAGGTCGATATGATTGTCCCTGGTTCAGCTGGTGCACACTCCTTAGGCACACGCCATGCGTATTAGACATGGCTGCATGCTCTGTTAACAACTAATATCTGTTTTCATGTCGCTAACCAAGTACTTGTACTTGTTGTGGAGATGTTATTGTGATGTTCCAGCTGACTTTTATAGAACCTCTTTACAAGCTGCATGAGTGAAAGAGCAGCAGTATGGGGGTACAGAGAGAAACATGTTAAAGATTTGGCTACTTTACAGCTTTGCTGCTAATGTAGTAACAGTGATTTAGTTGTGTTGAGTAGTACGTCAGTCATCATTTGCAGCCAAGGCAGCTAACACAAGGAATCCCCCCTTTCAGGAACACTCATGGCTATGGAAAGACAATGTTATGAATACCAACCTAGTTAGTGAAATATTTATTTCAGACCTTCACAAATTTCATTATGTGTTGATAGTAAGGCTTCACCATGTGGGTTAGGTCAGCCCATGTGTAGTAATTAGTTATTTTATGTAAAGTTATTCATTGTAGATGGTGTTTGTAGTGAATTAGTTCTCATTACAATAGAGACACTGTGTTAGTAAAGGAGGTCCAGTTATTATATTCTTTCATGATTAGTGGATAACAATATTAGTATTTCCTCTTTCAAGGTAACATTTGTATAGCATTTTTTTATGTTTGCATCGGGCTAATGTAGCTTGATGCAGATAAGTGGGTTTTCAAATGGCACTTCATCCTATTAGTGATGACGGTAAAGGTGTGAATCACAAGCTTGGGAAAGGAGCACTACAAACTTATATAAGTCTTCTCTGTATGGAAATGTACTGTATAGTGAAGGTCAAGTATCAAATACAGATTGATGAGTGGGATGGTGAAACCCCTATAAGTTAACCGCCATTATTTTGCTACCCTTTTACTGCTATAACACTCGATAATCCAACCTTTACTGATATCAATGAGTTATTACCAGCGAGTCTGTTAGTTAAGTAATAAAACACTTTAAATATAATATTTTGGGACCTCCTTGACATTGTCACTGTTTATGGTCTGGCCTCCTGTGGTTTCACTGTATCAAGTGTTCAGGTGTAGCAACTATCTTATATAGTCTTAACAAATGTCTCATTTACTGTTTCTCCTAAGGAGATACTGAAGTGTTGTACTAAGAAGCATCCACAGGCACGGAATCTTTATCACTAATCACACAACCAGCAACTCTACCCAAAACTAAGTTGTAAACATAATATTGTAATTAACAAATTGATGGCATGTTGGACGCTTTTGAATGCTTTTGAATTGTGGAGTATGTACATTACTCAGTGCAATTTGTTAGCAACCACCTACTTCAATAATGTTAATGAGGTCCTACTTGACATGGTCACTATAATCAAAATGAAGTGGTCTCATTAATGTAGCTGCTTTAATACTTCCCTTGTATTTTCTTTTGACCCTCATGCCAGCTTGGCGGTATTGGTTGGGCCTTCAGAGTGGACCCAAACCCTTCCAACAAGTTCCCATGAAATTTAATTTTTTTTTTTATTTAACTGAATTTTCTAATAACTGCCTGACTGGTGTCTTCAGCCAAACATAACTCCTTGATTTCTTACATTGCTTTGGCCCAAGATGAATGTAGAATGTTTCCTTGTGTTGTGTATTTAACACATGCAAGTGAACTGCGGTTTTGGCGACTGTTCTATTAGAGTAAGGAGGCAAGGAAGTAGTATATGCTCTTTTGATTCATCATTGTGTTCATTTGGTGTGTTTATGCTTTCAGTTTAAGTACATTTTGCTCTAATTTCATCCTATTATGAGACTGTACTCCTTGCTTTTGTTTCCCTGGCAAATTGATCCATCCTACTTGACATTGTCACTATAATGAGGTGGTCTTGTTAATGAGGTCATGAAGTAACTAATGTTGTCAGTTATGATTTACTTGTGTGCAAGTGTGTTTTGACATGGCCACAATAATGAGGTGGTCTTATTAATGAGGTCATGAAGTACACTTCACTTGTGTTTGAGACCTACTTGACATGGTCACTATAATGAGGTGGTCTTATTAAAGAGGTGGCCAGTAAGTAACGTTTTACTGTAAGTATTTGATGCAATACAGAGTCTAGCCACATCCAGCTGTTAACCTTTGTTATTCATAGTGTGTAGGATGGTGACTGATATAATGCCATGAATAATGTTATGTCCTAGTGAGTCTATGGGAAGGCTGTCCTGTGGTTGTTATTGTTAGTAGAATTTTATGACCAGTGTCTTACTTTTGTATATAACTCTTTCTTTTCCCCATCTATAGGGCGAAGTAACTTTGCTGTCCAGCCCCATCCAATTCAGTTTAATGAGGAACCTGAGGATTGGACAGTATCAGTAGGGAGCAATGTCAGTCTAACATGTAACACATCAGTGGTACAAATAGTTGGTTATCTTGATGAGGAGAGAACTCCATCACCACAAATTGAATGGATTCACAACAATGTTACTATCAGTTCTGGTGGTCACTATACCATCAACAATTCTACTATAAGTACCAGTATTCTGACTATCACTAATGTGACACTAGTGGAGCAAGGAGACTACCATTGTTTGGTGAATGACTGGAAGAAAGAAGATGGTGGATGGTGGACTAGTACAAGGAGTAGGTCAGGTTATATCACAGGTACATTGACTAGAGAGCAAGATACAGTTTAATGGCCACTGTATTTAAAAAACAAACAAAAAAAACAACAACAACAACTGTAAACCATGTTAAATAGGGCCCAAAAATAACTAAGGCATATTTTGTTACCTCCATAACAAATTTTTGGTCTTCACTCTTATCACAACATGGGAGACTGGCTAGTTGTTAGGGCTTGTCACAACTTCTACAATTACAACAATGCCACATGCTTATGCCTCATGTCCCTCTGTGTGTTGCATGTAAACAGAAGCATTACTGGTGTTTGTAAGACTCTTTCATGGTAAAGGCTTCTCTCACTTGGTAATCACAACAGTCAATCACATTATAGTACACATTTGTCTTGTTGTATTGTGTGTTATGGGTTAGCCTGTCTCTTTATAGAGGTAAGGATTCATTGGCTAAGGAAAATATTGTATGGCTGCCTTGTAGCATAATATAGTACAATTTTAGCTGATGGCGTGTTGGCCCTACCAAACAAATTTATAGTTTTGTTTGAGTACAACTGGTGATAAGCTGTAGTAGTGATATGCAAAATCTACCATCTTTATGTTGCAGTCAGTTGTCAGATTTTTTGTCATATATGTTCTCTCCTGTGGGGTAGGACATAGTTGATGTAACAATTGTTTTACCAGTCATAGTACTAGCCTATTAAATTGTTTTGCTGCAACTTGGGAGATCCCAAACAAAGTTATAAGAAAACCCTATTAAATATGGCAGTGTGTAGGCATGACATGAGAGAGTTATCTACCCTTCTTCCCACTTGTGTATCTAGTAATTGACCACAGAACACGTTCACTGAGTATTAATGAAGCAGAAAATGTTGTGCTGACCTGTTTGGAGTCTGTGGCTGGAAATGAGACAGTTTGGATGAAGGATGGAGTGGAGATGAGTGGACCAGTAAGTGTGTCATATTGCTCATAATTTTTTGCAACATTGCACTCCTGTAAAAGTCACTCAAGCTATAGAGTCTTGGGTTTTGAGCATTGCTTGCCATGTACCAGAGGACATACCATTTAAGGAAGTAGTTTTAGTAGTATGTACTGTACTTTGAAACCTGGCCACTACAATTTGAGTACTTTAAAAAAAGCTGAACAGCTCTTGGGGTACTTACCTTTGATTAAACTTTATACCTGTCCAAGCCAGTCTTTATCAAAGCTCTTATAATTACAGTTACCATTTAAACTTGCCTTGGTGCCAGTGGCCAGCTTTATAGAAAAGTCATTTGTCTATAAAAGGTCAATTATAAATTGTGCTGGTAAGCAGCAATTCACCTGTCTAATGTAGCCACTGGCTTTGCCCCAAAAGCTCCTCTATATAATGGGAACAGCATGCACATGCACAAACACAAACACATACACCACACAACGCACACACAAAGCAAAACAAAGCCTTTGGCTGCCATGCTAGCATGGTCACACCTACCCAGTGTGCTACTCAGGTGCTAGGAGTCAGTGCAGGCAAATCCTTCTGGGGCAGGACTAGTAACCCACAGGAAGTTGTACCATGTCCCACAGGTGAAGGTGTGGGCACCTGAAGTCCCACCTGGACCTTCACCTGCTGTGTGAGACATGGACAGTTGGCGTTTACTTCCCCAGTGAATACCAGGTACCCATTCCCCAGTTGACACCAGACCACCAGATCCCCATTTAGACACACACACACACACACACACACACACACACACACACATGCGCACATGCGCATTACTACCAGTTATTAATTAGTTAACAGATGGTGATGGTAACCTGTTGTTGTTTGGCATCGTTGAAGATGATACTGGACATTATCAGTGTAACAGTAGCGTCGGTGAAGTGTCAGTGGGTTATTTTCTGAATGTTGAGGGATACTCTAATAGTGGACAATTGGGTATGTGTTGCTGTTAATGATGACATAGCGTGAGGGACTTTATGCATAACTTTAGCTAAAATATGTTGTTTATTTGCCAATACTGTCCCCATAGACTTGTCTGCTATGCAGTAGTTATTTGTGTAAACTTTATAAGCAGTAGTATTGCACTACCAAGTAGTTTTTGCTGTGTGTATTGGTGGGAGTGCCGGATAGGTTTGGAGTAGGGTTTAGTGAACCTTCTTATTGTGATTATGTTATATCATCTGTAGCAATGTGTATTGTGATCCAGCAAATTTTATGCATGAAAAAATGTTAGGATACTTTTAGGGTAGGAAGAATTTTATTAAACTGGCAAGTAGTTAATGGCTGCATTATACTTACCTTCCAGTGCTACAAGTGTCACCCTATATTGTTATCATATCGTATAGCTGAAAAATTTGGAGGGAGGAAACTTTGCTGCGATGGAATTTTGGCAAGAAGAAGTTTGGTGAATTTGTTAGTAGCTAATTAATACAGATTTGTATTAGACAAACAATTTGGCAGATTTTAGTTTTGTTTCGTTTTAGTTTGGCGAAACACCGCTCATGCACCAAATTCGCCAAACTTTCCAGCTATACGGAATCAGCCTTTATTGTGGTTATGTGGGTGTGTACACTGGTCATGATAGACAGTATTCCATATCATGCAACACTACAAATTACATACAAATTTTAAGTTTTAAAATTTCATAGAAGGCTAAGCTGCTGTGAAATGGCTTATTAATTCTTTTGTTGCCACATACAAGAAGTATGTTACCAATCATTCCTCTGTGTAATTGTACTACATAAGCTATCCTTATAATGTAGCAGGTATGTCTATAGCTACTCCTTTGAAGTGTTGTGGTGAGATGTGTGACGCATGCTTAATGGTGGCTGCTTATGTTGGCAGCTGCTGATAATTTGTTCATAATGATACTCCCATGGTAACAGTGCCAAGTTACAAGGCAGTTATGGCTATTAGTGGAAGTTTTTGTTTTCTTCAGTAATACCACACTCACTTAAGCTACCAACCAGTAACACATCATAAAAACGTACTTACTTCAATAGATATTATGTATACTTCATAATCTTACTTGATAGGGTTTTACTGTCTTCTTGGAGCAGCACAAATGAACTGCCTTACCAAATATATGCTTTGTATACAACAACGATATGTATTTCTTCAAGTTATTCAGAAAATTTTATGTTTTCCTATAGTATATTCGCATTCACAGTAGACTCAGTTGTTCATTACTTTAATAACTTCCTTTTGGTAATAACTAAATTAAAGATTTTTATATGGGCATGAAGCTCTTCAAATGCCTGAGATGATGGGATAAGATGCGCTTTAATCCCATGCACTGTTAAGAAATTAGTGCACTTTGAAATTTTCTCATACATTCATATAGGGGAAGCCGTTTAAGAGGAATCCTTTGAAGCGAGCAACTACAGTGGAACCTCTCTTAAACTCCCAAAGTAAAAACCTCCATAATAAGGACAAAATTTTTGGTCCCAACAGGTCTGGTCAATGCATTTTTACCTCTGAAAGAGGAAAACCTCTATATTACAGCAAAAAGTGGCCAGGTCTCAAAATGTCCATAATAGAGAGGTTCCATTGTAGACAAAATTTGTGGTTGAAGCCCTACTGACATCTGGTATGGGAGTTATATATGATTACATAACACCTGTTCTTTTCTTCAAATAAACACTCTGTACACCATGGAGAACATTGTGTTGGTGTTCTAGAAGGCATTCTACAACTTGACTATGTCATTGTGTTACAAGTGTAAAAAGCAAAACTTTGATGGCTTACGTAATGACACACACTTATCTCAGTATGCAACATCTAATTTATGGTTCCTTTGTGCTGTGTGGCTTCTTAAACGGCTTCCCAAGTCTTAGGTGAATGCGAATATACTATAGTTGTAGACACTAGCCTTCCCACAACAATTATGGAAGCCAAGTACAATCACCCACAACCAGCCTACTGTAGACTGGATGACAGTACCTGGTTATAACTTTTCCCTTAAATACCTGTGGAATGTTTTCTGCTACAGGAAATTTTATTCTTCTAATGTGGTATTGTGCTTGAAAAAAGATGGCTCCTCAGGTGGCTATAAAGTGTCATTGAAATGTGATGCCATTATCGTACAGTATGGTAGTACCAAGAGTTCATAATAAAATTATTTGTATGGGGGCATACAAATATTATGAACTCTTGGTAGTGGAGCCTGGGGATGGCTATATGTGGCTATACAGCTCCGTGATGTTGAATAAAGACCTGTGCTGTAAATGTCCTTTCATTTTAGCCAGTTTTGAGACCTGAATGGCCCACAACTTGGCCTAATTCATCCCTACGCCTTCCTCTTTAATTTAAAAAAATAGCCTCTTGCCTTCCTCCGCCCCCTGCCAACATCAAGTTAAAAGTTAAAAACTATCTAAAATGCTGGGAAACTTGGCTGTTGGCTACTTGTATAGCAGATACTCTGGAAGGTAAAGAATTGGTATAAAACATGTGAAAATTTAGTACACGTAGCTTCGGCCATTGGTAAGCTATAACACACCGAATACTTAAAACCAGTATTTCTTGATACTTTTAAATAGGCAATATGACCGGTTTTCCCAGCTAGACTAAGTCACATATTAGAAATGATGGAGGCTTGGTCTTTCTCACAATTATAGGTTGATCTCACAATGCCTTCATAGTATTGCTTAAGTCCAAAAGTGGCCTTCGGTGCAACCCAAAACACTTCCAGCAAGTTTATTTTGGTAGAATATTCTGTTGACTGACTGACTGACTGACTGACTGACTGACTGACTGACTGACTGACTGACTGACTGACTGACTGACTGACTGACTGACTGACTGACTGACTGACTGACTGACTGACTGACTGACTGACTGACTGACTGACTGACTGACTGACTGACTGACTGACTGACTGACTGACTGACTGACTGATGCCTTCAGACAAATGTAACTCAATAATGGCTAGGACGATGGGCTTGATTTTTTAACTGCTAGACATTGCTTCAGCTCAACAGGTGCCTTTTGGCATACCACAGTGGGTACAAAATGTGTCATGAACTTACCTTTGTCCTCTTTTTCTTTTCGTTGAGAGGGCAATTCATGGTAGTGTGAAATAGCACTTTTATAATGGGAATTATTCTTACTTTCTGTGGTGACTGGATTGATTGTATAAAGAGTGTAGTCAGTTTTAAACTGTACTCTCCTTTTCTACAAAAAAAGCAGCTATGCTACTCTGCAGAGAAGTTATCTGGGTAGTGTATTCAACCTCTCAAGAACATTATCAATTGATGGTCGGGTAGTTGGTTGTTGCCTAACACATTCACTGATCAACTGGTGGTGGTGTGGAAACTGTCGACCTACTGTCTCTAACAACTTATCCACCTTTTGGAAAGGAAATGTCTTAGTTAGCATTTCTAGTAGTACAACTCCATAACTGTACACGTCCAGTTTAGTTGAGTGCTGACGCTGGTCATTAACCTCAGTAGCAGCATAAGCAGCAGCTCCAGAACTAACTCTAGTAGCAGTTAATTGCTGTAGTCTAGCACATCTAAAGTCAGCAAGTTTAGCTAGCCATTGTTGATTAGGGTAGTCTCTCATTAATAACACATTAGCACTGTTAACATCACCATGAATCATTGGGTGAGGTAGCCAGCTGTGTAGGAACAATAGTGCCCTAGCAATGTCAATGCTTACTCCAAAGATGTGGTGATTGTCAATGTGATTATTAGTGAGTGCCTTGTGAAGAGACACATCCATTAGTTCCATCAACATCACTGGATTATCATCAAGAGTAGCACCCAGGAAGGTGACGATATTTTGATGCTGACAGAGGAGACACATCTCCATCTCTTTCTTAAACAACTCTCTAGTTTCTGGAGTACTGATGAGACTGTGCAGACACTTGGCTGCCACTGTAGCTCCTCTGAACCTGGCTCTGTGTAGTGTGGCCCAAGCTCCTCTGTCGATCTCCTCTCTAATTTCTATCTCATCACGGGACACCAGCCACATCCTACTGGTCACTACCATATTATAGAGGCTGGTGATCTGATGTTGTAGAGTAACGAATTGATCTTGTAGCATCACATGTTGTCTCTGTGACTGACGTAGTTGACCCTTCACTTCAGCAAGCTCTTCAAGAACCCCAGGCTCAATGATGTCTACTGGCTCCCTAAAAAACATAATTCATGTCAGCTATTAGTGCTCTAGCTATGCATGTTTCCTGTGCTGGGGATGGTCGGTCGGTCATCAACCTGTAATCCTGACAGTGACACAAATACAGCCTTTCCCTTTGGTAATGAGAAATATAACACTCCATTGAAAGTGCCATCGCCAGCCCAGTCTACTTCCTCTTCCTACACAACCAAACATTATCACATCACTATTATTACTAACACTGACCAGTTCTACTCCAGCCATTGGATCATTGTTCAACCATCCTATCCATTGCACTACTCCATACAAAGGAGGGTCACCATATTTTACTCTACTGCCTATTACCACAGCCGCTGGTCCATCTGATTCTGGTGGTAGGTCATCATAGGAAGAAGTGACTTGATCCCCAACAGATATAACAGTATCCAAGGATGATGTGTTGTTAACAGCTGGAGTTGTGTTACTAGCTGTTTCACGGTCTGTAAGTGTGTAGTGTTGCTGTGAAGGAAATCTTGTCATTAGACGAGAGGAGACATGACTTGTAGCCTGGTGATCATGTGATGTAGTGGGGGAGTACCCTACATTAGCGAGTTGCTAGTGGCACTTCTCACTGATTAAAAAGTGTAATCGCCAGTTCATTTTTCAGTAATTGATAGTTGGATACAAAATTAATTCTATGATATGCCTGGCACCATTTTTTGTTTTGGTGCAGTATGCACAGGTTCACCAGTCATACAAAGGAAGTAAACAAACAAACCAGTACAAGGAAAAAATAAGTTAGTGAAGCAAGGGAAGGTCACCTACACCTGCAGATATACTGAATGCACCCCAACTATCAATTATATTGAAACAAGGGGCCATTACACTTCGTTATCAGCTATGTTCAGCTTGTTACACAATGTAACAAACGAAAAACGCTCCAAGGAGGACCTCTGAAATCATTCCAGTAACTACAAAATTCCCATTACAAACGTAGGGAAGCCATTACACAATGCTAACACAAATTGACACCTTCAGCGAAGAAAAATGGGACACAAAAGAGGACAAAAGCAAATCCATGATGTGTGTTTTATACCTGTTGGGCTGAAATGACATTAAACAGCGAAAAAGTCAAGCCTGTAGCCTTAGCTGTTATTGATTTATGCTTGTCTGAAGGCATCAGTAGAAAATTCCACTTAATAAAAAAGAAATTTTCGTAGCAACCTATTGGAAACATTTCGTGTTGTACTGAAGGTACTTTTGGGCTTGGCTATACCTAACCAATGCAGCTGAGGTACCATGAAGATATTGTGAGGCTGGTAATATTTCTTTTGTGAGAAAGCACAAACCTTCATGCATTTACAGTACTACTGTACTGTATGATAAAGGGAGGTCGCCAATACCTGCAGAATTATACAATCTCTAAATATAAATAATTTTTTTGTTTCAATTTAATACAAGAATTATTAGAATTTCCTGTACAAGACCATATACCAAGCTTTATAATGTATGATATTGTGTTTGATAGAAAAACCATTACTTTTTGACATTAACTATGTGGAGACCCACTTTGTGAAGATAAACAAAGATATCCCAGGTTGTCAAGATGTGTCTGACATCCAATCTGTTTCACTTCATTGTAATGCCACTAGTTATGAAGAGATGATCTGGTACAAAAATGGACAATTATTAGATGTCAATAGTTCAGACATTGTGTTCAACCAGACTACTAGTAATTGGACTATAACAAAGAACAATCCTTGTGATCTGCTGGGAGTGTATCAGTGTTTTGTTAGTAATGAAGTTGGGACTGTCCATGTCTCTACTAGGGTACTACCATTAGGTGAGGAGGATAATATTAGTGTATGTATTATTAGAGTATTTTGATAGGTTGGCCTAATCATCCGGGAAGCCTTGAGCTTCTAAGCCACAAGGGCTTCAGCAAAAATTTCAATTTGTCACTTAAACTATGCCCTACAGATTACACCGGGGGACTTTCTGAAAATGATATATATTACAACATTTACCTTGCTTCCCCACTACTTCACTTCGACATTCTAGTGACTCGTAATGTTCACATTAATAATGTTACATTTACTGCTGATGTGGAATCACACAATCACTTGTTTGGTGAGCAGTCAATAGCAAATGAATTCAACTTCTATGCTGAGATGAGAGTGGATTTAAGTTATGACACCAGTGGGTTGATGCTATCCAGGATATTAGCCCTACCACTTGGTTCTCCATTTTTGTCCATTAGACACTTCTGTGAACTACTAGGTTAGTAGTGAGAGTTGCTTTACTAAGCTTAATATGCTACTTGTTTGATATTGTGAGAACACAATATAAATCATTAGTACTAGCTGTACAGTGGACAGTTATCCAAACCCCAATGGTCTATTTATTTTTTTAATTTTATTTTTACTTATCTAACCACAAAGGGTAAGGTGTGTACAAAAGGCAAAAGTCTATAGGAGTATCACCTACAAAAAACACAAGATACAAAAACACAACAAACTATACATACACATCAGTACAAAATAATTAAATAAACTAGAAACTTATATAACACATGGATCAATGAGGTACAGAGTGTTTCATGTGGGACATAATTCCAGAAAAAGATACCATTTACAAAAAAGAAAACCTGTGAGAGTTAATTGTAGATTGTTTACACAGTAAAGAGACTGCATTGTACTTTAGGGTGTCACCGTATTTACAGTGTAACTATAACTTCCTGGCTTCATCCATTGCAAACATCAATGACATTATCAGCCAATAATTGTATCTATGTAACTATAATCCACAGCCAAAACTGTGGAAAAAGGGTGCAGCCTTCAATAGCCTGGGTGAAAAAAGTTGTGATAATATCAAAGGTGGCGGTGGCAAGAAATGGCTGTAGTGATGTTAATAATGGTTGTATTAACATTTTAGTAACATTACCATCATTGTAGCCATTTCTTTTTGGCTGCTACCTTTCACAACTATTTTCCCCAAAGCCACACCCTTTTTCATAGCTTGGCTGTTTTGTATGTATTTCTTTTTTTTTCTTTTACCCATATTTCTTTTTATCTATATATATACGCAATTGAAGACAGAATTGTATTGTATTACATGTTCAATTAACTTTTTTATTGTAATACTCTAATAGAGCACACATTTTTAGGGGAGTTCTAATAGAATGCACACAGAACAGTCTAGAAATTAAGTGAGGTAAACCTAGTACCTTGACCCCATGATTTACAGTTGTTTGGTTTTTGCTTTGTAGCTTTGTTGCTGTTACTTTTTTGTTTTTCAAACCATCAAGTACTGCTACGATGGCTAGCCTATGTACACATGTTATTCCCATAGGTGGTTTACCCTGTAGCCAAAAGTTGATCTTTTTTGACACGAATAAACGTTCATAGCACTGTAGATATATCAGATTCCTTGCAAACCTAGTATGTGTATTCATCTTTATATACTCTGTATCTGTGCCAAAATTCAAGATAATCGAATCATGCATTTGCGTTTTATAATAATTTTGCAAAGTATGTGAAAAGAATAGTCTAGACCCCTGTAGAACCCTTAAGAAGTAAAAAACAAAAAAAAATTGAAACTTTATCCTCATGGTGTGAATGCCCGCTTTCTTGGCCACGTGGCACACTACCATGTGTCTTGATAACCCCCCTTAACAAACCCTTGCCCTTCCTTAAATTTTAAGCAAAGCAAAAGTATAGGGACTAAGAAATGTACCTGAGAATCCATTACGATTGCTTCTGGTCATTTTCAGGTACCTGAGAAATGAGAATGCACCAGAAGCAATCTGTGATAGTGTAAAATGCAAAATTCCTGGGGGAGCATGCCCCCAGACCTCTCTAGATGCTGTGTGCACACATGGGCCTTTACACCATCACCCATTTCACTATCATAAAATCTTATTTTGCCCCATCCCCCCTCGAGAGATTTCTAGATGAAGGCCTGTTCTCATTACATTGTGATTCTTCACTGTGTAAACGTACAAGAGTAGGACACTCTCCTATGTATGTTATTACATTTCATATTGAGTAACATCTTATCGTTGTGTAGATTATCCTCCACCAGTAGTAGAGGAGACTTGTCATTATGATGACACTGGTGATTTTGTGACATACGAACTTTCATGGCGTGTAGAGGGTAATGCACTTGGCTTTGTGTTTGCTGAAAACGTTCAATACTGGATTATCGTTGGTAACTGCAGTGCTCCCAATGGTACCACAATTTTACCATTTAGTAAGCTATAACATTATTGATGTCACTATTGTATCGATCTCCTTTACACATAGATGTATGGCTGCAAGAGAACACAAGGTCTTTCCTACTACCAGTCAATTCTACTTGCAGTGTTTCTATAACCTATTACACCAACTGTAATCATATTAATCAAGCTACATCAGTTAATATAACCTCTTGTAACAACAACAGTGGCATTCCCGGTAAGTGGGAGGGATTTAGTGTAGTGGTCTATAGCTAGACCTGGATTGTTTATATAGAGATTATTGTAATGAAGGAACTTGTCCAGAAAGTACATATAAGTGTTTCTTGACATATAATCTACATTCACACATATGATCACCTATAGTATGTTCGCGTTGAGCTGAATCCTGGGTTGTTGATTAAGAAGCCATACAAGATCAAAGGCTTTAAATGTGATCGTGACGCATTTATTCATAAGCTCATGTAATGGGCGTGTACTTAATTGTTGAAAATATAGCATCCAGTGCAGTGTCAGTGAGTGCAGAGCGAAACCCTCTTGGAAAGAGGTTAAACAGCCAAACAAAGTTTCTACTCGTGAAGCTATGGGACTACTTGAAAGTGCATGCACTTACACTTCATCTGTTTTTTTTTCGTGTACTTTGCAGAGTTCAATCCCAGCCACCCGATGACTCCTGGGGAACAATACACAAGTTGTAACACTAGTATTGTAAATATCAAACAATCTTACATCAGATGAAGTAGGCTCAGAAGAAGACTCAGACTCACTGTTGCTGGTGGTGGAGGAGTCATTAATACCACCATCACCATCTTCACTATTGCTACTATCACTGCTGACATGAATGAAGAATTGTTCTAGAAGTTCCTCATGAAGTCCATCCTGTTCCCAGTAATGATCTTCGACTTCTTCTTGAACGTGCTTTATCAAAGATTGCCACCTTTCAGATGTAACAGCCTCGAATTCTTTATAAACCAGTTCCTTAACTTCAGTCAAAGTAAACCTAAATAGATGCCAAACTATAACAATGTCCATAACGATGTTGATATACCTCTTGTTGTTCCGCTTTACGTGTCCCTTCACTTGACTCCAGGCCATCTCAATAGGATTCAGTTCACAGTGTGCAATTAGTAATCTGACTACTTCATGGCCTATTATTATGTTAGCCGAAAGAACTGGAATCACAACAGTATACCAGAAAAAAGCCATACTAGAAAAATGTCAGAGCCACAATGTATACACTTAACATACCTTTACTTCCAGCTATCTCATCTATAGCATATCTTGGAGGAGTTTTTGCTGATTTCCCACAGATCTCTCTCTTCAGTGAACTTTCTGAATATGCTATACCTGTGAATCATCATACAGCCACATACTGAAACAGTAACAGTATATACAAACTGCCTTACATTTCTTATCTAACCACTCTTTCAGCTGTGCTTTTTGCCACTTTTGCTTTGGTTGTTCCTCCAAGTGGTGACTGCAGTTAACACAGTAATGTTTACAGTTGACAAATCTAACACCTACCTGTGGTAACTGGCATTGTCCATTACAATCAGACAATTGGCTGGTAATGCTGGAAGTAACTTTTCTTGAAACCATCTTTCAAAATTCTCTGCATTCATTTCTTGATGGTAATCTGCTGTAGATCCTTTCTTGGCTTTAAAAACCCAATCACAACCTGAAAGAACAACTGCATTTACTGGATACTTCACATCATAGAAAATTATCCATCTTTACCCCCGCATGTAAGATAATAAGACACTCTCCTTTACCTGATGGCTTGCTATGTATAAATTAGGTTAAACAAGCAGAATTCTGAAAGCTATTTAACCAACCTTACTCCTCCTATAGTCCCCCCAGTAGTCTTATCAGCCTCTACCCAGGCTCTGGACTTTCCATCATGCGCATTGGCCCAAGTCTCATCCAAGTACACCACTGGTTTTCCTTCAGTTCTGTTGCGCCTCATTCGTCTCAAATATTTATGACGCTGATGGACTATGTGGGGTTGCTCATAGTATACCCTGCATGTATGTGTAGTAAAATTAAAACACACAAACTGGTGCAATACTAACCTCTTGTCATTAATCGTTTTATGCTTGAATCCCATATCCTTCAATACCCTCCTAAGTGATGTTCTCCCCCCAGAGAAAGCACCATCATTCCGAAGTTTTGACTGTAGATGGAGTAACAAAACCAAAGGCTCGAGCGTTCAAAATTCACCCACCAAAATCTTCGACAGTGATACATTTTCTTTCTTGTCGTACAACGAATGTATTTTCCGTCTGATTGCATCCCGGTCAAAACTTTCTGCATCGACACGGATTTGTGAATGTCTGTACCTGTCATGACGATTAGATGAATTGAGTAGGCTCCTGCAAACTGCTTTTGTACCTTTTTCTTGGTGTAGAAAACCCGCCTTTCTTGCAGTACTCCATCCTAGCTCTTACAATAGATGACTCTGAAATCCCTACGTGGTGAAATGAATACCAAACCCAGCTGCAAAGAAGATATTTAATACCAGTAGCCTTCGAGATTCTCTGCTTCACATTGACAGAAACTTGACTTTTTTGCTTCTTGCTCAAAAGTTATTGTTACTTTATTATGCTTGCAGAAGGTGAACATACCAGACATTGTGTATATTGATCAGTGCAGGAGTGTTTAGAAGTCACTAAAGGTATTATAGGTCCAAATTTATACAAACAGTATTTCATTTGGTGAAACTTTTTGTAGAGTTCTGTGGGAATGTGACTTCAAGAACCAGGTGCTGATTTGAAACGGCTTGTATGGCATGTGCACAAAGTGATGGGAAAGAGATTAAAATGATAAATTGACTAGATGGGAAATAGGAGAGAATAAGCAGCTGTGTGGTAAATGTGTAGTTAAAAACATGTTGTTTGCCTCACTTGCAGGTACACCTATGCTGGATAAAAGTACTTGAGCTGTTATAATTTGGGTTTTTCCTCTTAATGGCCGAAAGAGGTTTTTTCCCTGAAGATAAGTGGGCCACTTATCTTCTAAATACAATGCAACAGTGGCCCCAGCTCTTCTACTCATGCAACTCTGTTTTACACACACAAAAACTGTTTTGTTTTTCTTGCAAAAGTATATTACAGCCTCTTACATAACGGATGGTGAAATCATGCATGTTGAGGGTGGGAGTGTGACGTCTGGCTTCGCCACAAACATGCGTCAGCATGAACATCAAAGGGCTGTGCTTTAGAGGCTTCCCCCATTGAAAATGTATGGCAAAACTTTACGGTGTTATAACTGGAGTGTCTTACATTGGAATGAAGCGCTTTTAATATATTTTTAGCGGATCGAGAAGCACTACATATTGAGCAATACAGGAGGGCAGTGTGATGAAGCAATCGTAAGTTATTAATCGTTTTTGAGGATTTAGCTCAATGTGAACGTACTACAACACTTTAAATCACAAAGTACATTATTTAGACAATGTGGTCCATAAATTTCAAAAGTTTATGCTTTTAGTTTTGCCATCAGTGTATAGGGTCATTCCAGCTATAATTGAGGAATACTTGATACCAACCCATGTTTGGAACTACTTGCACTTTAATGTGAGGAGCTCAATTTGTTTAACAATATAGTACTGAAAGTTTTGTTCCCCCCTCCCCTTTTTTTTGAAAAATTAATAAAGTTTTACAGAATTTGTGATGTTGCCTGCAGCCTCTTGTAGTTTTTGTATTTCTGATCAACCACAATACGTTCTTGCACATCAATCATTACCCTATGAGTCAAGTGAAAGGTTTTTCCCTCGAATCATACATCCCAGGAAACATGTTAGTTGCTCCTACCCAAATTGCTATAAAGTGAACACAAACAATAACTTAGTAGCTATTATACTCACTGGTACTGCGGTACACAGCATAGTTTATATGTTACTGACTAACCACACAGGTATTGCAGTCAACATGAGTGACAATACTAATTCCACAAGTAAAGACCAAAATGGTGAGGATGTGAGTACACTGTATCTGTGAGTGTGTTGCAACATAGGACATGCTGTGTATTAGCCTGTGTGGTATGCCTTCCTAGTAAGGATGAGAAATTATCACAACTGTAGTAATTTCATTTTCTGAACATTGTTCTTAAATTACTTGCTTAGGTACATCTGAAGCTCTGAAGCACGGGTACCATATAATATATATATATATATATATATATATATATCTGTATTAAAGCTGGGCTCAAATACATGCCGGGTACTTATTCTCAAACTATAGAATACACACCTGGAGCTAAAGCTAGACTATAATTCCCGGAGTTGTGTACTATGCAAGAGTATATATACAAGTACACAAAAAAATTAGGAATTTTCAACTAGAGTAGGGACCATAATACATCAATAAAAAGTACTGAAACAAGTTGGAGTAGTCCATGATATTAAATCACAGTAAAACAATAAGAAGTGTTATATCCCTACTGTGCTGCTGTGTACTTGCTTGTTAACTATTTTTTGTAAATTATTATGACTGGTGAACCCACACATACTGCATCTGAAATGCCGCCGCGTGCCCCAGCTATATCAATAATCATCTGAAAAATGAAGTACCCATTACACTTCATTGTCAGCTATGTTCAACCCGTTACACAGCAGTACGAATCAAGAACTGTTCGAAAAGCACCTCTACAATCAAAATAGCCACTATGAAAAATACGAATGATTTTTCCATTACGAAGGGGAGCCATCACATGCTACCACCAAATCGACACTTTTCACTGTCAGCAAAGATGAATGGGACACAAAGGAGGACACTGGTAAGTCCATGAAGAATGTATTGTATGTACTGCAGTATGTCAAAAGGCACCTTTCAGGCCAAAGTGACGTCAAACAGTGAAAAATTAAGCCCGTAACCTTAGCCGTTATTGAGTTACGCTTGTCTGAAGGCATCAGTTAGTCAGTTAGTAGAAAATTTAAATAATTTAAAAAAAAATTCTGTAGCAACTTGTTGAAAGCATTTCGGGTTGATCTGAAAGCTTGTTTGGGCTTAGTTTTACCTAACCAATACTGCCTCATTGTCGTCAGGGAAAATTGAGGCAGGTTTTTGGGTGATGTTATTTTGTGGGCCACGCTTACTCTTTTGTGGTCCCTACTGTATGATACTGAATAAACAAGTTTTACCTCATTTTTCATTGTTGCAAGTGAAGATTCCAAACTGCAAGTCAATTATATAAACACTCTCAGAACCGTCTTGTCCACAATCACCCTTCGCCTCGTGTGCTCTATCACCTGGGCCTAAAGACACTGGGCTCATTTAAATGCCAGGTCCAAAATCACTTATAAACTCCCAGGATTTTATGTGGATAAATACAGTGTTTGGGAAGCTATGTTGCTTTAGAGCTTTAACACTAATTACTCTAATAGAGCAGTCACATACTTTAATAGAATGTCAAGTACAACCCAGTCTATCTGAAAACAGTTTTATATTTTATACATAGAAATACTTTATTAGCTGCTCTAGTAGCACACAGCAGTAGATACATTTAGTCTATAATTATAGTAGAACTGACATGACTACATTTCCTGACTTACACAGTTACTATGAATGAAGAATCAGGGAGTGATGATGACACAGTTACTATGAATGAAGAATCAGGGAGTGATGATGGCAGTGGTGAGGTTCAAGTGTTGTGTGTTTTGTAACAGTATAATATTGTTTTTTCTGTTTGTTTTTTTCGAGGAGGGGGGGGGAGCTCAAGGAGACAAAATATTTTGCTTAAGTACAACAATAGTTAGAACTTATACGTGACACCCAACTGCTTTATTAGAATATGTGACTGCTTTAATAGAATATCTCAATCTTTGTGGGGAAAAGCCCTCTTCCATCACACTCTTCATGCAATCCTCAGTGTAAAAGTATGTGACAATAGTGCATTTGCTTGTATGCTGTACATCAGTGATGTAAACAATATGTTTTTCCTTCAGGTGCTAATATTGTAATGATCATTGGAGTATCATCAGCTGGTGTAGTGATTATCATCATCATCACCATCACTGTTGCATTGGCCATTATGTACTGGTATGTATTGGAGGTATATGTTATAAATCCTCAAACGCTAGTGTGATAATAACTTTCACATATTTCATGAGATCTTGAAAGACTGGTTTCATTGTTCCTCTGAAAGTTGGTGGCAAACTGCAACAAAAAATTGTGAAAGTTTATTTTGTGAAGCGTTTCAAATCACACAATTCTTAAAACTTTGCTCACATGAATGTTTTTTGGGTCTATTTCATTTGAGCTAAAAGTCTATAATTTCTGCACATGTGTTCTCTATTCAGTTGTTATGTATTGGAATATAATCACTTTTGTCATGCTAACAACAGCATTGTAGTTACACTGTCCTGCACAGAATTGTCCAATGCTAAACAAGTGGGATATTCTAAAAGCCTCATGTAACACACAGTCTAGTATAGTATCAAAATATTTCTGCAATAACAGTAATTTTATCATTTAGGAGAACTTCACAGCACCAACAAATAATTTGCAGCTGCAGACAGCCCTTTGTAATAGAAGTTTTTCAGGGTTTGAGTGAACATGAGCACACACTATGCAATACAGGGAAACATCAAACAATGACATAATACTACTAGTCATATAAATGTGGGCATTGTGCACAATGTAATTTGAAACACTACAAAATTTTGTGATTTTTATTAGCCAATAGCCACCTATACTTTCAGATTGGGGCCACGTAATCATATGAATGATCCTGTCCAGGCCGTTTTTGGGTTTATGGTTAACAGTAGTTGTGATGCTAGTTGAATAGGTAGACAGCTACAATTATTATTTTCATTTTAGGAAGTGTGCACACCATGAGCCCTCAGCGATGGACATGTTAAACAGTGCTCATGCTATGAAGAAGGTAATATAATCAGTTGTACAGCTGTATAGTGAATGGCAGTACAGTGAAGCCTACTTCCCCCTTTTGTAGTTAGCCAGTTGTTTTTTGCCATAAGGAATTCAGGCTCTGAATGTAAAGAGGTTCACTGTATTGACTCTTGATACTACTACTACTACTACTACTACCACAAGTCTTAATGTATTCATATCCACATTAGTTACAGATGGTCAGTCCTGTTAGTATTGGCCAGCAGTCGTTCATTGGATCAGATGCACACAGTGACTTCTATTTTGATGATAAAGTTGCTACATGGTTGGGCCAGTTACCTTTGGAAAACCAATCGGCTGTTGTAGAAACACAATTTAATGACTCGCAGTCTCTTTTTGATACCATATCAGTGTGTACGTCAGACATGTTACGCCAGATCACTCAAGGAAGATCAGCTTCAAATGTTTCCCTAACTTTAGCTAACAGAAATGCTATACTAGATGGAGAAGTACCATCACCATCAAGTGAAGAATCAAGATACTCTAGTGCTTTCTTAGCAATGTTTAATGGTGCTGATGTCCCTACTGTAAGGCAACCAGTGGAACAGAAGAGTACAAGGAGAGATCTCCGATTGTTATCAGCAGATTCTGGTGTTGGGTCTACCTATGGCAAAGCAGCTGCTGCTGTACATCATGTGATCATCCACCCCCACCCACCACTGCTGGAATCAGTAGCCGATGAAACCATCCACTGTAACATGAGTGTCAGTGACATCAAGTTGGTCTCACAGTATGATGAACTTCTACCGGCATTTTCATCCAGTGAGGGATTTAGTGAAGTGCAGCTGGATACAAGTAGTGGTACTACCTCACCAGAGCATAGAAGTGACTCAGGAGTTAGTGGGAATGACATGGAGTCAACTTTGAAAACTGGGAAATATATCGGACTAGATAATATCAACAAAGAAGAATACAGTGATCTTGTTCCACATCAGGGCAGTAGTGAAGTGCAGCTGGATACAAGTAGTAGTACTACCTCACCAGAGCATAGAAGTGACTCAGGAGTTAGTGGGTATGACATGGAGTCAACTTTGAAAACTGGGAAATATATCGGACTAGATAATATCAACAAAGAAGAATACAGTGATCTTGTTCCACATCAGGGCAGTGAACTATGTCAGCATGATGGGCTGTTGTGTCATCATGATAAGTCATTATGCCATCATGGTCAACCACTGTGTCATTGTGACAAGCCATTGTGTCATCATGATGAGTGTGAATGTAGGACAGTAACTGTCAATGTGCATGCCAGCTCACATGATCCGGTAGAACAGCAAAATTACACATTCAATGATGATGGATATGTCACAAACCCTCAGTCATCATAAGTAGCTATCATCATCAGTTATACTATATTTGGCCTATATATAATGATCTGTATAATAGTTTCAATGAATTTATTATAAATTACATATTGTTTATCTTTAATTCCTTGTTGTATATTTATGACCATTTGCATGTGTTTGAATGTTATTGACTAAAAATGTTACCATTGAAATGAAAAAGCATAATTTTAGGCTGTATGATTATTGAATAGTTACTGCATGGCAGCAGATTTGTGCTTTATGTGACCTTAGTTGACTTGTAAAGCTCATTTTAATGTACTTATGCATGGCATGAACATTAACTTGAGCGCTCATGATGAAGTGCATGGAGTAAGTAATGTAGTCTTTACACACCTTTGCCCTTCTAGAGTGCAATTTATACAGGATGTATATCAACTATTGAATAGAACTATGGGTCATTCCATGTCAAATCAACAAGGAATTTAGGATCACCTCTCGGATTTTTACGAAATTTGGTGTGTTTGTAGTACCTGTGGTGCTTATCACTCATGCAAATTTTTAGCTCCATACATTCCATAGTTTCTGATTTATGACCACAAATATTTTGAATATTTCATGAAAATTTGGTCCATCTCTGGTTACAAAATCAACTGCAACTTTGTACTGTGTAAATATTTTAAAACATAGTTTTCACTGATGGAGTACTGTTGATTTACCTTTCCAGTGATCCCTAAATTATGGGATATCTACTTAATTATGGTTCAAAAGTACTTCATTGAAAACTTTAATCCTTTATATTTTGAAAAATGCAGCTTGAAATTTTTCAAATTCTTTTGTGAATAATGATTGGGTCATAGTCTATGTTTGATAAAATTTTTGTGGTGGGACCACAATGGGCTCAAGAGATATAATGAATTATGTTGTGGTATGCAGTGGAATTTGCAGGCTATTATTGCTGTATTGGAGTGTACACCTCCAATAACCACTCACAACAAGGCCATGCCAAGTTTGTCTTACAGAGTGAAGGTGTCTAAGTACATTGAAACCTGTATTAATGACCACCTGTATTGAAAGACCATCTATAAGCTGCAGCTAATTTCCACTTTAATTGGATCTTAATGTATAGCACCAAAGCATCAATTTTTCTAGCAAATCCAAAAATGGTCCTTATTAGACAGGTTGACTATAAATGAGATCATCATGCGTCCATAAACACATTAATGTTGTACCATCTCTTCAGTTATACCTTATTTATTAAGTAAAATCTTGCCGTAGTGCACTTACATACATATCCCCACTCTACACTATTCAAGTTACGTACATGGCTGCATAGGTACAACAGACCTCCTCAAAAAGGATACCGTACGGAGGGAAACTTTGGATGAGGAAAAATTTGGCGAATGAAACAAAATATCACTATTGGCGAAATAAAATTAGGCGAATTATTAGCAAAGCGCACGCCCTTTTTAATTAATTTGATTATGAATTGCTGTGTTTGAAGCGAACTGGGAGTGCCATGCCTCTCCGGCGCTTGGAGTCAGCTATCAACTAACAGTAGATCTACACCCTCCCGTCCCTCTGGAATGGTGAATATCGGAGTGAGGTTTGAGGGTACGGCTACGTGTACAGTAGCTAGCTGGCTGAGTATAGCTAGCTGCTTAATGAGGTATAGTCGAGGCAAGCCTTGCTCTAGCGTGATGCCTGGCCCAGTAGCCCTTGGTTGAGTAGAACATTGGTCTGAAGCTTGGTTTGCTGTTTTCTTCACCAGCGAAAATATTTGGATGGGGAAAATTTGGCGAATTTATGGTCATTCGCCAAATTTTAACGGCGCCAAAGTTTTCCTCCATACGGTATCTGGGTACCTTGATAGCCTCATGATCTCACTTTATAATTGTACGTACATTTTGGATCCAAGACAAGTCTGTGGTTTCTCAAAAATGAACACTTTATCAATGGTCCAGGGAATAGAAGAGTTACACTGTATATAGTAGATGCATTATTTGTACCAAGAGTTTTTATATTGTTAACACTTTCTTGCACCTCAATGTGTGATTTATAGTACTGTAATTACTAAAATTAATGGTTTATCAAAGTATTTTGTGTTCACGTTTTTGAAGATCAGTACAGGTAAATGGTAAATATGTGGTCAACATATTTACTTCCTATGTGAGTATGTGTATGAATTTATGATTTGATCTTCAAAGTGGTTGTGAATGTAATGTAGTAATTAATTTCACACATTGAGGTACAATCAATGCATGTACGTATATGGTAAAACCCCTCCATTCTTAGGACCATAATAAAGTGCTCATATTACAGAAGCTACAGAAGTATCTTGGTCCAAATGTGTGTGCACCGCTAGAGTGGGAGTACAGTGTATAAACAGGTGTCCTGGTTATCAAGGTATCCAGGTATCCCTTCTGAGGAGTCCTGTTGTATGTATCTATGCAGCCACATACGGAACTTAAATATGGCTAAATCCACTACAGTGGGATTCAACTTAATAAAGAAGGTACTTGTGAAGAGATGGTACAACATTTACATGATGTTTAGGGACACATGGTGGTCAGATCTATAATTTATAGTCAACCTGTCTAATAAGGACCATTTTTGGATTTGCTAGAAGAAGTATAATTTAACTGCAGTATATAGGTGGCCTTTCAATACAGGTGGTCACTAATACAGGTTCCAATGTAGCTAGACACCTTCACTCTGTAAGACAAACTTGGCATGGCCTTGTTGTGAGTGGTTATTGAAGGTGTACACTCCAATACAGTGCTCAATAATGGCCTGCAAATTCCACTGCATACCACAACATAATTCATTATATCTCTTGAGCCCATTGTGGTCCCACCACAAAAATTTTATCAAACATAGACTATGACCCAATCATTATTCACAAAAGAATTTGAAAAATTTCAAGCAGCATTTTTCAAAATACAAAGGATTACAGTTTTCAATGAAGTATTTTTGAACCATAATTAAGTAGATATCCCATAATTTAGGGATCATTGGAAAGGTCAATCAACAGTCTTCCATCAGTGAAAATTGTGTTTAAAAATATTTACACAGATTAAAGTTGCATTCAATTTTATAACTAGAGATGGACCAAATTTTCATGAAATATTCAAAATATTTGTGGTCATAAATCAGAAACTATGGAATGTATGGAGCTAAAAATTTGCATGAGTGATAAGCACCACAGGTACTACAAACACACCAAGTTTCGTCAAAATCCGAGAGGTGATCCTAAATTCCTTGTTGATTTGACATGGAATGACCCCTATGCTATTAACAAAATTTGTAGTGCCTCATGAGTGACCATGTGCATATGGATGATATCATAATTTTGTAGTGCTACACAAATTAGCAGTAAGCCTTCCATACTTTTATTGCTCAGTTATAGATAATAATGCCCATCAGTGTAAATACTGTAGTCCGGAAAGAAAACAGGAAAATTACATTTTCATTTGGAGTAGCTATATTCCAGCCTACATGCTCCTATTATGCTATACTGTAGTGTTAAAATCCTGCCTATCAGTATTATGTCTCGGTGCATGCGGCCATGCATGTTTTACTATAAATTTGCATTTTGAATGTGTAATATATAATAACTTTTAACTTGTGAGCAACTGAAATATTATATTGTTGCAAATAATTTTTTTATCAAATTAGCTGCTTTGTGAAATGTTTAATACACTCTTGTCATGCTACCTGCAGACAGAGTGAACTGTCTGACTATAAGAGTAGATGAATGTTTCAAGTCATCAGCATCCCCAACAATGTTTCAAGTCACTGTAGTAAATCTTACCGTTTGGGAGTTGGTGGATGGGTAGGGCTGGTTCTTGTATTCTTAAAATTTAAAAAACTTTTCAAAGTGCAGCCATAGATAATCTTAGTCTGGCGCCGCCGACCCTATTTAGGCGCTTATACAAGCACCTCTATTTTCGGGGTGCTTGTAAGCGCCTAAATAGGGTCGGCGGCGCCAGACTAAGATAATCTATGGTGCAGCTGTAGCCTTTATTATTATGGATGAATTTCATAATAACTAAAGTTGCCCCTAGCAACCTGAATTTTACAATATTTGTAGGGGTAAATGTCTATAGTAACATCTCCAATTTTTAAAAGGATAGCATATATAGGTCATGAGATATATATAACGTTTTAAAGTTTGTCATTTTACCATACATTGTCTATGAGAGAAGACAACAGTTGCCCCTTCTGGGCAATCACATAAATAATGTGTGGGAAAACAACAAATTCAATTAATATCCAGGCCCGTACGCAGAGAATTTAAAAGGGGGGGTTCTAGTTTGACCTAGTAGGCGGTCCTAGACGCGGGGTCTGGGGGTGCAGCCCCCAGACGCTGACAAACCTGTGATATTTTAACATTAAAAATATGCCTAAATGAAGGTTTCTGCAAACAATGGCACATATTATAAGTATATCACCACACCAAAGCAAAGTACACATTATAACTACTATACGTACCTATTTAGCAGATGATAACAACTGTCTGTAATATAATGTACAAAACTTCATATAGCTAGCTAGCTAGTACTTACGTAGTTATAATAAGACATACCTTGCTATATAGCTAGATACACTCTTGCTAATCTGTATTGCTAAATAACATGTTAGCATGTTCAATCCTTCGAGAGTGTTTCTCTATGAACTTCTTGCAAACAGTATCTACATCAATCTTGACATCGTAATTGCTATGTATCAATGCCAGTGAAGTCAATCTTTGTTCAGTTTGAGAGCATCGCATGTAGTTGTTTAATCTGCGGAGAGCAGAGGCAGAACGTTCACATGAACACGATGTTAATGGCAACGTTGCAAAAAGTTTTAGCAAGGTAAATATGTTTGGAAAGCTGCCAGATTCTTTTAGTGTACTTGAAAGAGTTTGAGGTCTGTCTGCAAAAGACATAGCAAGCCATTTCAATTTCCAGCGATGTAACTCTTCATCTATAACATCAGGATTTTGCAAGTCATCCTTATAAAAATTCACAGCTTCTCTGATATTGCAGGTGGCTAACTCTTCTGTAATATTGGTAGGAATCAATCTCTGAATTCCAGCTGCCTGTTTCATATGTGCATCAAACCTATATGACAGATTACTGATTAGATGATCGAGGAAGGGAATGATCACTACTTTTTTGAAGTAATCCTCTATGGAAGTAAACTGTGTATTTGCTCGGTGACTTTGTCTTTGACTTACTCGTGGCATAGTTATGGCAATGTTTGATTTTGCTGCAATTCTGCTACTGTGCTCGAATATTCTATGTGTATACTCATCTGCTTTTTCCCTCAAAGAGTTTAGGTTTCTGGATGCTTCTTCAACGTGTGCAACTCCAGATACAATATCTTGATTTTTCCCTTGAAGCTTTACTGCTACTTCTTTCAAGTAGTAAAGGGAACGTTGCAATGCTACCAAGCAAAAAATAAATTTAAATGATTCCAAGATCTTAAGGTAAGCCATGGCATTTCTTTTATCATCAGCAGCCCAATTGTCATTAAACAATTCAAAATTGTCATCACTGTATATAATGACCTCACACATGTGAAGCAAGAAAGGGTGACTTAAAGCAAATTTCTCCCAGCCATCAATATTCTCTACCCAGCGAGTTATACAGACATTCAGCAGTGGAAAACGTGACTGAACAGCCCCACACTGAATTCCTTTATGATATACTACTTTCAAGAGCTCTTCTCGCTTGGGAGAAGACTTGATCCATATTGTAATTCCCTTTACTTGGCTAATGCAGTTTTTGTATTGGCGAAACAGAGCAAGAATTTATGATTGCAAGATTCAGTGAATGACCAGCACAATGAGTATTATAAAGCTTTGCTCTGAATTTCTTGGATTTTTTTTTGAATACCTGATTGTTCTCCGGCCATAGTTGATGCTCCATCATAACCTTGACCTCGCAGTTCATTCAGTGAAAGTCCAGCCCCCAACAGCATTCCTTTGATCGCATTTGCAATATCTTGTGCTCTAAACCTCTCTAATTTCGCATAACCTATAAAATCCTCCCTGATTTCAAAATTGCCATCAACAAACCTAACAAAAATTGGTAGGTGTTCTGTATTGTGAGAAGACACTTCATCAGCAAGCACAGAATAAAATTCAGCTTTTTTAACTTCTTCAATAATGTTGGCCTGTATTATATCAATCCCTATAACATCAATGATATCATTTTGTGATCTTGGGGATATGTACGTTGCATTTCTAGCTTGTGGATGTTGCAAATGAGCCTTTAGTATTTCATCATGCTCCGCGTAGTCTTTCAATAGCGCCAAAAAATTCCCGGGATTTTTTGATGAGTTTATGTCTTCTTTGTTCCCGCGAAATGCCAAGCCTTGCTTTCCCAAAAAAAGGACAGCACGGACAATTTGTTGGAGAATATGTTTATTCTGAATTATGCGAGTTTGAAGCCGAGTGTCACTGATAATGTCAATTCGACATGATGTTGGATTGACAATGGAATCCTTCAGAGCATCAGCAGCCTGCATACAGTCACAATGGTAAACAAGATGGGAGTGCTTTGTGAGAGTATCACTGATTTTGACCCAATTGTTAAATGGTTTATTTACAAGAATTCCTTCGTCATGTCGACTATTTGATGACAGGAGTATAGCACAAGGACCACAAAACACACCATCTAATTTTGTACTATACCGTAACCATGGGTACTTGTTCATCCAAGCTATTTTAAACTTACGATTGCATCCATGTGAGAAAGTAGAACTCGTGGTGGTGGATTGTGCTTAAAAATATAGGAAGACTTTTCAGAATTTGATAAACTGTTGAGTGTGTGGCATTTTTCGTCTATTGACTTTGTTGGTGCTAGCAAACCACCAATATCTGTGCATGTCTCTGGAGGTAATTCAGAGGTATGACATTGCCTTAGTGGCTCTGCTATTGCAGCGGTACAGCCCTCCGTCACAGCAACATTGTGGACTGTTGATTGAACTTCTGCTTCACCACTAGTATCTGGTTCTTCATCACTAATCACGAAGAGAGAATCGATTTCATCGGGCTCATTGTCACCGATATCATTATCACTATTATCACTACCTAGGGAAGACTGTGATGATGATGATGACAATATTTCAATTGCAGGTTGGACATCATCACCCTCGGCAAGCTGGGAACTGTCAGATTGTATGTCTACAAATGAATGCATATCAATGATAGCAGCAACTCCATAACATTTTATCACTACGTTATAGAATGTGCAAAATTACAGCAATATAGCTACATACACAGCTGCTGTATGTATAGCTGCTATGCAGCTGGCCGGCAGTACTAGCTGTACAGTGGCTTACCTTGATTTCCTTCATTTTCCACTGATTTCTTTGTAGTAGGAAAGTAGCTTCTTATATCAGAATCATTATTGCGAATCCGCTTCATGAAGGCGCTTATATACGTGTATCACAACCACCACGTGCAGGTCATTAAAACTCTTAATTGATTAAACGCCAAAAGATATATTTATAATAATTATATTCGTGCGCGATGGATTATGGCTTCCACCATAGATAATATACGCGCTATATATAGCGCGTATATTATCTATGCTTCCACCTCGATCGTGGCATCTCGCGTTAGTCTCGCGTGGCCAGACCCTTTCCGCGCAGCCGCTTATCGATCGGAAATTATAAGCGCCGCGCTACTAATCTCGCGTGGCATCGTGGCGAGACGTTCCGAACCGTTCACTAGTTGCCACGTATGAATAGCGTGATGTACAGCGAATAAGGTTTTTATTTAGCGTTTATAAACAAAGTTAATTTAAGACCACCAAAATAGGGGGTTCGGTCGAACCCCCCCTGCGTACGGGCCTGATATCATTTCTCAATTTAACATTATTTGTAGCTGTGAATCAACCTCTCCAAATTTTAAAATGATGGAGTATATAAGATTATAGCTAGATCATGAGATATGACATTTTGAAATTTGTGGTTTTCTCATACATTATCCATGTGATTGCCCAGAAGGGGTGTCTATTATCTATGGAGGCACTTATTGTCACGGCCACCCGGAGAAATTAAGGGGCCCAGGGCAAAGAGTTACGTGGGGCCCCAGGGGCAAGGAGGTTTCCATTCTGAATCACAACTTCACCCAAGCTGTGACTATTTAGATCTGACTGCTCTATTAGAGTATATCGATCTTTTAAACAGGTATTATTCAAGGAGCCCTTCATGGGGCCTCCTGGGGCCCCTTTCAGGCTGGGGCCAGGGGCAAAATGCCCCAGTTTCCCCCCGTGGGCGGCCCTGCTTATTGTGCATAAAACCTCGCATGAAACTGCTGCGTAGCAGACTAGTGATTTTGCAGTAAAGAGAAGTAAAATGAGTGTTGTCACTATTTCTCAACTCAAACTGAATTTCGAAAAACTTAGCAGCAGTTTATCAAGCTATAGTACGGCTCTTCCATAAAGGGAGATTGGATCCGCCCCTGGTATATATTACTGATATCGATCACGTGGGAGATCACGTGCGGGATCGTTTTTCTCAGAATCAAGTCAAGAATGGCGTCGACGAACTTGTTTAGCAGCCAAGAGGAGATGACTTACTACGAGCTACTTGGATGTGACAAGTCATCTACTGTAAGTTTTATTGATACGGTATAGCAGTACTGTGGATTTTCTGTCCGTTTGAACATTTTGCTCACAACTGTTCTATAAAATGATAAATCTATTGATCAATTTAAGTTGTACTGTATTTATTTTTTTTGATTGCTATGTAATTTATTGAGATTTGTACGTATCCTTCAAATCGAAGTTGTACAGCAATGGAAAATAATAACTGATTGAATCTAATTCGATCAAAAGAATCTTTTATAGAGTCAACTCACCTGTCCTAACTGTACATGTACTCATGCTATAGTTTGTACTATTAGTAGCCATTTCCAACCTACTGATTTTTCACACTTACCAAAATGCAACCACTCAATAAATGTTTTACAAGCTGCTGTTCTAGTACGTCATAGCCAATGCTTCGTACTTCGTAATGCACTTTACTGAATTAAATCTCATCCAGTGTTATTGAAATACGCGAAATCAAAGTTCAAGATTTCCCATAGGAATCTCATACAAAAATTCTGTATGACATAATGTATGGGATTTTATGGCACCACTTATTGTTAAGAGTTTTTGAGTTTTCTGTGAGTTTCTGCGGCCTATGAGGCTGAAAGAAGTCATCCTGGGCAAAGTGGACATGCTGATTTTGAATTCATCATCCGTTTTTTTGTGAAGAGACTTTCCGGTGGTCCATAACAAAAGTACGTCTTGTAAAAAGGTATACCAGCATCTTGAACTGTTCAGAATTCTGCGTAACAACCACCCTGGTGTTCAAAACATCCATCCGCACCAATCCAAGTATATTTTGTTTTGAGGAATCGCTTTATGGCATGCAACACCGTGCATAGCTTCTGAAGAAAAAAACAGTGTTAGGCACATGATACCTACCTTGTAAGGCTTCACAACTACCTGTTGTGATATTCTGCTGTTATTGTCATTTGTTTTGCAGCTGCAATGGTTGTAATTCTTGTCAGTGACAGCTTATTGTTGTTCTTTAGCAATGTCATCATATTATATAATAATTACTATTCTCCATGAAATATATCTTAAAAATGCAACCTTAATTACCTTATTACTGATCATGTATGCTGCAATCTGATTGTCATGTTTTTACAAAGTAATTGTTAACTCTGACCTGTGATGCCAAAGGTCATTCTGTCATACAATATGACTAGTTAATTATCTCTAAATGTGATAGTCTCAGCAAAAACCCGACTTGTTTGCACAAGCATACGTATTGAGAAAATCAAAATTCGGAAATTCACGTATGCTACAAAGAAAAATACACAAGTTTTTATCAGGCCATTACTCGGAGAAGGAAGACTCAAACTATACACCATCTTATTCGCCTGCTCATGAAGAGTTTGAAAATCTTTGTAGCCCCAATGCTGTGCACATCACACGCATTTGTTTACAATGTGGTAAACGTAAACAAGATCGTCATCATTTCTTCAACTACGCCGCCTTGATACCCGCATGTGTAAGTGACTACAGGGTGAACACTATACCTTGCTAATCCATGGTGAACATTTTAAGCCAAATTACAACATTGTAGACCAGTGCAAACAGAAGTTATGGCTGCGAATGTAAGTGCCTGTAGTTTATTTTCAGTATAGTCGCTGTACAAATCCATTATTTTGCCCTTCCTACTGTCTAGTGCTGTAATTCCAAAACTACTCACCACAGAAAGACTTTGGTGATCCATTCCTTGGACACTGGAGATAATGCTGAGATTTTTTTTTTTTAATTCGGAAGGTGTGCAAACAGGTCGGGTTTTTGCTGAGGTGGTGACAAATATATGTGGGGTACCAAACACAGAATATGTGTTACTCTTAGCAAATTGCTGACTCATTCATTAAATATCACAAGTGGTCATTCTACAAAGGAGTGGTCACTTTAGTAAGGTTTTACCTAGCTGATGCATTTTACTACATTGAGTGGTTATGTGGTGAAAATTTCATTCATTATGAAAATTTATGGCACTGGATATTTTGCTTGGTGCTATGCTAATGTACAAAAATGTCCTGAAAATATCATACACAATAATCACCACTCTACCGACTTTTTTTGCTTGTATCTCTTGATAGGAACCACCGATTGAGGTGAGGTTTGCACTAAATTGATTCTAACACAATATTTGCCACACCAAAGAATTTAAGGGATGTAAAATTTTTAATTTGGTTGGAAATCTCTACTATTAGGCTTTGGTTGGAAATCCCTACTATTAGGCATATTGTATGTATTTTTGGGCTGTAGCCCTAGGCCATGACAAATTAATCTTGTTTCACGTTTTGGCAAACCCAAAAATAAATGTGAATCATATGATCTCTTTAAAAGGGTGCTAATATGGCTGTAGACTCTTTAATATTGTGCAAGCAGTAACAGGTGTAGTAGCAAAGGGGAAGGAAATGGAGCTCCATCACTTTATTTCTGAAGGACTTTAGCTTTTGCACCTGTCAAGATCGAGATACTCTAATAGAGCAGTCATGTAAACTCTACCAAAGCAGCCAGTTGCAGCTGAAATGATTTACATTTTTAATTTTTTTTTTTGTCCTGCAGGGTCACTACTAGAGGGCAAACAATCTGTGAAACATATGATTAATTTGGTATGGCCTTACCAGCCTACCCAGTATCCAAATTCAAATTACAGTCCATGTAGTTTATGCAATATGCTTTTTAAGCATGCAGTATGCAATGTTCAAATGTACAGAAAATCCAGGAGGTCATCCTAGTTTCATTGTTTTGTATTCCTCCATTTTGTCTTGGATGATCAGCTGTCTGGATCATGGACTGGACAAGCATCTCCAAATTTACCCTAGTCTCGTGCAGTTTTTTTCTCTGCCCCCACACCAAAGAAAAATGTGGTCTGGGCACTAGACTAGCATTAATTTACCCACATTCAAGCCTAGTCTGGTGCTGCCCGCCCCTTTGCAAAAAGTAAGGGTCTGGTGAAATACAGATACTAAATCATTTCTACTGCCCAGATTCAGCGGTAGCCAATCAATGATGTTCACACACAAATCACCTTGACAACAAATGCAAATTAAAAGGCAATTATCTGGCATACGGTAACCAGCACTTACCTACGCTGTCTATCCTTTTAAATGATATGGTATTACTTTTTGCGAAGGGACAGTCGACACCAGACTAATTAGAGTATTTGTCACCTAGTGTTTACATTGTTAGAATAATTTAGCAAAGCTCTCTATAATGTATATGGATGCTTATACAAGCACCCTTCTCCCCATTTAGTTTAGATAATAGCCTGGGTTCCACTGTGTGTACTAAATCACACTTTGGAAGCAGAACTGCAACAGTGTTCACTCTTTTATATCCTGATGTTTCATCTGTCTCATCCCAAACTATGTGCTAGCTACTTAGTCATGTGTGTGTTTTCCTTTTCATTTGGATAGAGTTTTCCCCCTACCCAATACAGGGAAAGCAGTCTAGACTAAGGAACCCACCCCACCCCACCCCACCCCACCCCACCCCTACCCAAGTTATCCAATGGGCTAAACATATGCACTGTAGCCCATAGTCAAATTTCAGCTTTTTATTGCCAAACACTTTAGTGTGAGGTAGGGAATCTGGTTCTATTCAACTGCATATAATATGTCTGCAACAGAGATGGATACCCCCGTAAATACAGTAGAGAGCTTGCATCACGCCATAATCTTTAATAGCTGCTACTAGTTAGCTATACTTGAGGGCAAGTTTCAATGGGAGTGAATGAGACGAATACTCTTGGTCTGCCAACAGCAAGTATCACTGTCAGGCACTAGTGGCAACAAATATTGAAAACTAAGTTTAATACAGACAAGTGCGTTATTTATTTTTGATAGATTAGTGGCAAATTTTAATGTTTTATGACTTTTTACCGCAGCTATCCTAGTTTATACAAGTGACTAACCTAGAGAACATGTCCCGTTCTCGCTTAACCATTGAGAATGACTGCAGTCTTTGTCTCTTCCTGGCCTGTAGTGGTTGCTAAGCATTTTGCATTGTGCATTTGTATACAACCTCTAGTCATGATGTCAACACTAATTAATTCTCACCTTTGTTTTAATTTAAAAAAAAACAAACTCTGTAGTATATAGCTGTATGTATCCACTACTGAACAAGCAGCCAAGAGTATAATTAACTGTACACAACAACTCATGCCCTGTTTTAATACTCTGGTGGGTTGTATTCCAGTCACTACTGGACAAACAGCCAAGGAATAATAATTATTTGTATAAAGCTACAGTAAGTTTCTGGTTACGTTGATTGCATATATTACGTTTGTATGTACCTATCTCATTAATTTGATTCTCTAAAGGATAAACATTGCATGGTATGAAAGTGACTTGATTTTGTGTTCAGGTATCATACCCAGGTGGGTTGTAATGGATGCACGAGTCACTTCCATCACTTATTAGATTCCCCTTCCTAGTAAATACAATAATAGAAGGGCTGTAGCTACAGTACAAATGTGTACACTGTATTACTTTTGTCATGTCAGATGGTGGAGTAACTATTCTAAACTATCTTGCCTTGCTTGGAATCATTGTGTGGCAGAGGTATATACACAAAAGACTGATGAACACTCGTGTGTTCACTTTGCATTATGTATGTGTGGTGTCATGTCCGATTACATCGTTCACATTATCATTCCCACTGTTGATGGCACTGCTGCTATTTGCTTTTATACTGAGGTGTGATGATAATTGTTACATGTTAGCTAGCAATAAGGCTAATGAGCTGCTGTATCACTAACTTTGTACCAATAGTTAAATACTTCTTTGGGCTTGCGTGAGGCTTATGCACAAGTAGTTAACAGTCAAATAGACACTTAGGACCTGGTCAATGTTTGTTGCAAATGTAAAAACCTTTCAGGGATATAAAATGTATGGAACTAGACCTTTTGGGACTTCCTTGTTGTGGAGGGTTTTCCTTTTTTGGGAAATGTTAGGGAGGCATGCATATTGCATAATAGTGTATGTTATTGTGCCTGTATAGATGGACCAGATCAAAGCAGAGTTCAAGGTGTTGGTGTTGCGTTATCATCCGGACAAGACATCTGGTGATGAGTCATCACGTGAGCTCTTCCCTCTGACATGTGACCACCTGTATAGTGTGGTCATCTTTTAGGTGCTCATTATTTGGAGCTACAACATGCCTACGACACACTGACGAACGAAGAGAAGAGGGCACAGTATGACAGGTGGCTGGATGGAGGAGCTATAGTTCCATTTGAGACTTGGATGAGGCTACAGTCCACTCATGGGGTGAGCTAAATGTTGTGTGGGATTAAATTATGGGTGAAAATGTTGAGGTTTTAATTTTCTTATTTTCACTTTCTGTGTGCAATATTATTGCCTTACAAATACATCTATGATTCATAAAGTGCAGTGAAACTAAATAGTACCAGGAGTTCATAATATATGGAATCCTAAGGGCGTATTGTGAAGTCATGTTGCAACATGTCCCAATTCACCCGTTTCTCAGAATATATAGAGGGTATAATATATTATTATGAACTCTTGGTTGAAAATAATATCGATTGAACATTTTTCTAACAGTGTTGCTGGCAACCAAACTCTCAGCAGTTCTCACCAAACCTTCATGGGTTTAGACAAGTTGATTTTGATTTTCAAACTTTATACAAATGGCTAGAACTGTCAGGAGTGACAATATACACTAACTATTCAACTACAAAAGTTAAACATTTTAATGCCGGGAACAGAGACCAAGTATTAAACTCATGTAGCTATGTAGCATGTATGGTGGTGATGTTACTTTTAAAGAACATGAAGATCCTGCAAGTATCATACAGTATGATAGTACTGATAGTAGGGACTGCAAAGGAGTGGATGTGGCCCATGAAAAAAACATCACCCAAAAACCAGCCTCACTTTTCCCTGACGATGATGAGGCAGTATTGGTTAGGTAAAACCAAGTATTCAGATCAACACGAAACGTTTTCAACAAGTTGCTACAGAATTTTATAAATTATTAAATGGAATTTTCTACTGACTGACTGAGTAACTGACTGACTGAGTAACTGACTGACTGAGTAACTGACTGATGCCGTCAGACAAGTGCAACTCGATAACAGCTAAGGCTACGTACTTGATTTTTTCACTGTTCGACATCGCTTTGGCCCAAGAAGTGCTTTTTGGCATTAGAGGTGTACTGATAATCAGATCGGCTAAAATATCAGCCACCGATATGGTAATTTTTACCAATATCAGTATCAGTACAGAACAGCAGGAGAACCGATATTGCTACCAATATTTATACAGTAGCAATCGTTTGTACAGCGGATTATGTATATTGGTTTTCTACATTATCCATGTGGCTCTTTAGTGCCAGTGGCTTATTGTTCACTCTACAACAAGCGCTACGCTATGAAGCCATATAAACACACGATTTTAGTGTTTGTCGCTGGAAAGCTTATCACGGTCTTTACAAATAAAGCAGTTATACAGTGTAGAGAACCTTTATCATGAACCACAATAGTGGGTTCATAATAGGGATCGCCCATTGCCCATGTTTTTTTTTTTTTTGCAAAAATCCTAATAGAATGCACACCTAAAAACCACCTTGAAAAGCATCCTTCAACTCAAAACAACGCTCCAGTGGTAGGAGAAGTGCCTCTGCAGTCACCACGGAAAGAATGGACACAAACGTAAGGAAGCCATTGAACAACTGCAAATCAACACCTTGAACTGTCAGCAAAAAGATATGGGACACAAAGGAGGGCAAAGGTAAGTCCATGATGCGTGCACTGTATGTACTGCAGTATGCCAAAAGGCACCTGTCGGGCTGAAGCAACATCAAATAGTGAAAAAAATCAAGCACGTAGCCTTAGTTATGCTTGTCTGAAGGCATTAGTCAGTCAGTCATTCAGCCAAAAAAAAAAAAAAAATTCCATAGTAACCTTATCTGAAGCATTTTTGGTCGTTTTGGGGACACTTTTGGGCCTGATTCTACCTAACCAATACTGCCAAGCACCATGAAGTTATTGTGAAGCTGATTTCGGGTCAGTATATATATTTTTTGTGAAAAGGTGCTAACCTTCATGATTCTTAATATACAGTGCTACTGTACTGTGTGACACATGCATTTCAAATTACCATTTTGTATAAACTAGAAGTCATTTCGTGCAATCATTTATCATGGGCTAATACACCTTATTGTTGATATTACCTAGTCACTACACTGGGGCTCATCACCACGACAACCAGCTGCCTTGTTGGATGAATCTTACCAGACCAGCTCTCAGAAACAGGATGTGACTCCCACCCAAAAAGGGGCACCCTCATTGGCTGAATTTAGAGGTGACAATTTCAATCTGGGTAACATGTTAGGATAATGTTCTTTGTCCACAGTTGGTCACCATGGTAGCAGTAATGCTGCACTTAATAAGTTTAGGTCATACAAGTTGTGATCATCTACAATGAATTGAATTGTGAATGTGATTGGATGAAATGGAGTTTAGAGAACTAAACAAGCTGCACTTCATAAACACTGCTACTGTATCATGGTCATGTAGTACTGTATGTATTTTGCATATGCTGCGTTAGTTATTATCACAGATTGCAGTGGTGATGGTGGTAATCAACGGGTACAAGTGTTTGATAATAAACAGGGTAGCAAGTTTTTGTACACTTTTGGACAAAACAAATTTTTACATAATTTCATATCACTTGCACTCAACTCTACTGAAGATAAACTATTTATAACTGATGGAGGTAGCAGTGTTAAGGTGTTCACTTCTCAGGGACAATTTTATATTCACTAATACCAGATCCTAGTCAGTGTGGTGTCGTTCCATCTCAAATTTACTGCACACCAGATGGACATGTACTAATATCTACTGTACTAATGCTAAGGTTTTCATCAGTTTATCATGAAGATGGTACTCTAGTGACTACCTCTGATAGGGAGTTGGATGGTCTTAAGTTCTGTGGTAAGTATATACCTGACATTGACTTCACCACTGTTGTACTGATGAGGAGGAATGGTCAAATTGTGATTGGATTCCATAATTACAGTGAAAGTAATTTGATATTTGACAGTGGAGATGGAATTGTGCTGTTATAATGCACCTATCAATGTTATCCCCCACCTCCCCCCTCCCGGGCGTAGTGGGGGAAATGGTGGGGATTTGACTTTTTGAAAAATCAAATTCTCCACCCACTGGGGAACAACTAGTGGTCAAATCTCCATGTAGTGTCGCTGGAATAAACTTTAGGAAACAGATCAATTCTCATAGCTCGCAAGTTAAAGCAAACGCCTAAAATTTCGAACGGTCAAATGCCCCACTAGTGGGGCAAAATTTCTGATCAAATCGGCGAAAATCCCCCACTAATCCCTTAGTAAGCCCGGGAGGGGGGCAGTGGGGCTTAACATTGATAGGTGCATAATAGTAACCTGTAATATAGGTTGTATAGTGAGTAATGCTTTATTATTTTGTGCACTTCAATTTGTTGTCAAACTTGAGGCTTCAGATTTGATGCATTTTGCTTACAGTACCAAAAGGGTGATTTGTGTAAGGTCTGCAAAACCTCAGAGTACAAAATGGTGAAAACTTTTATTCTGCTCACTAAATAAAGGAAGTATTGCAAAATCACTGTCAAGTTGCCAAAGGTAACATGCACATTAATGATAACTATGTAGATAATTATGCAATTCCCAAAATCTTGTATGGTTCTAACCAGCTAAGGATATTTTAAATAGTAGACACATGACATGATAAATATGTACACAATTCACTACAAAATCATGATGTGTTTGTATTGTACAAAGAGCATTCTATAAATCAGACAGATCAATCATAATAGATCAAGGTCAACGTCCTTTGTTGATGATGTTGCTGGTGACTTGCTTGTTGATGGGTTGCCCTCCAACATGGCTGACTCCCAGTAACCAAAATCAACTTCCTCTTCACCTTCTGTCTTGTCTACACTGGAACTATTGGTAGGTCCATCAGGACCTGTGAGATAAGACACTACAGTGAGCTTATGGTTTAAATTTATCATTCATGGGATACATGCTTGTCAATAGCGACCTATAGATCAACCTTTGTGTTTGTGAACAAAAACTAAATGAATTTGAAGTACAACTATGATTACTAGCAGCCTCTATCTATGGCCCTGGTGCTTGTATGTAGTTAAATATATACAAGTATACAACTGCTATATAGTAACAAAGGAGAGATGATGATAAGACACAGTTGGGACCTGGGGAAAGTTTGCATTTTATATTACTATGAGCAAGAGTACATAATATATATATTATGAACTCTTGCTATGAGTTAGTTACAATTTTAAGCTTTACCCACAAATAGTCTTGGTAAGCCACTTTTGTCCAGCGAAACTTCCCGTTCTCAAATTTAATCAACACCTTAGAGTCAGCCTGATTGTGCCAGGTCAGTTTATTATTAAGGGATATAAACAAACCCTGAAAATTATACCCATACACTTGAAGGCCTGAAAGCACATACTCGGTGGGGGAGAGATATTTCATGTGAGCTGAATATTCTATTACAATTAACCTTTGCATAAATTCGATACATATTTCAATTCTACTTAGTTTGTTGTTTGCAATGGTGTGATTCACAATTGAGTAATTACCGTAATACTGATGCATAGCAGTCACGCTTTCACTTTAACAGCATCAATACAATCGTTTCTGCATAATCTATTACTTCCAACTGGTAGGACTATGTTTAATATATTTTTGTTAGCACTAGAGTCATAGTCCTACATGTTGTCGTACTTGTGTTAATGAAAATGACAGTTTCAACAACAACCTTACAATCTCTTTACAGATATATACAGTAGATTTGTTCGCTCATATGAACTAAATTACAAATGTAGCTACAACACTACCAGCTGCTGACCCATAATCAAGACTTGTGTATAAATGAATTCAGTGCGACCCAAGGGTTGAAGGGCACACACACACACACACACATCAGGCCTGAGTGCATGTGTTACAACAATTGACACAACTTGGACTCTATTTGCTATGAACCTGTGAATTCTTTTTCTGCATTTGAAAAGATAATTATATTCATTAAAAATTGTTAAATTCTGAAATCATTCATAACTTGTAGTGATGACACACCAAAAAGAGCATATAAGTACCAGCTACACTTCATTGCACTAAGAATTTTAGGAAAGTGGTAAACAACCCAGCTACACTGTTACAGTGCAAAATAAACTTTCATATTAAATTTAATTAAATGTGTAGGCAGATGACCAGCTATTACTCCACTACACTGTTACATAGCAATCTAGGAAACTGGTAAACAGCCAAGCTACACTGTTTAAATGCACAAAACCAGACCTTCACATTTCCATGATTGTGCAATCAAACTATCAATACACGAGCATGATGTCGGTATTGACATATTCCAATATATCGATATGTATCGCACATCACTAAAGTACGGAATGACACTAAAACTTCATATGAGCAGGCAAACAAGATGATATCCAGAATGGATTATGAATTCACAACTTGCATTAATGTGTTTATTTTATGCAAAGATTGCCAGTTTTAAAAAATTAGGTCATAATATTATAAGGATAGCACTACTGAAGATAATGGTATGTTTCTGTACGTCTCACCTTGTTTATTCAATGATATTGACCTAGCCTTGACATTCTCCAGGAACTGGTCAAAGTCTTCCTCATCATGTAATAACTGTTGTTGACTGGGAGACCTGTAATCATTTATTATCAGAACTGAAGGTATGTGACTGCCTCTACACAACCAGCCTCATAGTCCACTGAAACCTTTGACAACTTAGATGATTTCTGAATTCGATATTAATTTGAAATCTGGAGTTGCAAAAACCACCACATATTTATTAATTACTATCCCACTAGGGGGCTGAAGCAGAGTCACATCAATCACAATCACTACATGTTGGGTGTGGAGGTATGATTGGTTAAGATTGGAACTTTGACATAACAACTCAGTGGATATAGTGAAAATGTTTACCAAAGGAGCAAGAACTTGCACATTGAAAGTTGCAGTACATTGTTTCACTCTTTTCTCACATCCCAACAAATTAAAGAGAAGCTTGTGACATGAAAAATGATTTTTTAACACACCACCTCAAATTTCATCAATACTGCTGTGAGTCACTTGTGCTTACATTTTGATGGTGAGAAACAATGGCATCACTTTACATACCTGCAAGAAGTAAGCTTTTTAGAATGCTTCCTGACCAAAAGATGTAGCCTAAACCTTTCTGAATAATGGCCACATGCACATAAGTTTCTAAACACATAATCAAGTTTGCCTGCTACATTATTTATCTATTGACAGTGTGTGACACTAAACACAAGACACTGAGACAGACACATCCCCCATGAATCATTCAAAATACACATGTGAGTCTATCTGCTGGCAAATTTCTTTTGCAGTACACTAACCAGGTTATTATTTGCAGGTGAAGGGTAAATGACAATTTGTTAGTCTACCTTGTACAGTCACCACTGTGCATGCTCACATTTTGTCATCTGATGATGTCGTCTCCTTTGGCTGTGTTGGTGGCTCAGTTAGTGCTGACTGCAAGAGGAGGGGTGTGGCTATTCATGTAACACTGCTGAGCCACACCCACCTCACCTCTACTTCCACTTGCACTCTTTGATGTTGCTGCTGTTGTCTAGCCTTCTTGGCTGCAGCTTTCTTGGCTGTTTGGTAAGCCTAGAGCAGATGAAAATTGGATGTGTACATATGGTCTGTCTCTGCATGCATGCATGCATGAATGAATGTGTGTGTGTGTGCACATGTATGTACCATTGAATGTGTACTGGCCAATACACTTGGCTTCATGCCTGTGACATGATGCTTTCAGCACAATAATACAGGCTACAATGTCGTGTGTCCCTACATAACTAGTTATACCTGTTCCTCTAGTCTGAGCTTCTCTTCTTCCATTGCCAGCTAAGGAGAACAAATAGTGTAATACACTTCAACATACCTGTAGATAATGTCATATGTCAACTGTGGGGAACATCAGTTAACATGATTTATTTGCTAACTATTTAATAGCTACAGAATACTTAAGTGCATATCTCAGTTATTGAAACCTCAGTTATCCAAACACCAAAAGTGACTATTCTATCATCTCTGGTGTGCACACTATTAGGGTAAATGTATGGTTTATTAGGCCACTTAATGTTAATTGTATGTTTTAGAGGAAAGTCAATGTGGGTAGGTGGCTACATACTCCTGACTGTTTTATTAGAGTTAACTGAATGCTCTATCAGAGTATTATTAATCACCATCCTGCTGATCTTAGAAGTGAAAGGAGTTTAAAACCTCCTCCCCTGAAATTGGGGTTATATAGTCTTCAGCCCATCTAGCCTCCCTTCCTCTATGCTCTAGTGGTGTAAGCAAGTTAGTTTATAACTATACATTGAAGTGGTGGAATAATGGTGAAAATTTGCATGATGTCATAATAATGACCAAATTTAGGTGGTGAGCTATAACAATGCGGGCAGGGATCTGAAACATAAAATAAACAACAAGTGGCCTTACAAAGGGCAATTGAGTGGAGCTCTATATAAATCAATGGGCTCAAAACAAATTCACTTATCTGGACACTAGAAACAGGTGGATAACTGAAAATCTTATTAATGTCTGTAAATACAATTACAGATGCAACCCTGCTCATACCATTCAAGTGTGCTGAAGGGAATTTTGTGTAGTGAATTTAAAGAAATTAACTTGAAAATAGTATACAACAACATTGCTGAGATGATTTGAATGTCGAAAACACTTGATCTTGATCACACATAAACACCATAGTGAAGGTCATTATAGTTGTAATTCTTGGACAGCAGCGCCATGCAGATTTCCATGTTGATTTCAAATAAACTACAAATATATGAGCATTTGAATGATTTGACAATCATAGTGGAAATTAGCATATCCAAGGGAATGGTGTTTATATGTTTAACATACCATTAGAATCAGTGTACACAGTACTAGAGTAAATGAGGCAGGATTCTGAGTATTAATTACACTTTCTTGTGTGACTGAACTGGTCTGTTCATAAATAGTATTTTGCATACTTTTCAACCACTTACTAAATTACTCTAATTGAACAGTCACTATTACAGAATATCTAATTGCTTTATAATATAATGCGTTAGGGGTATAGGGACTAGGGAGAGGGTTCCAGACCCCCCCCCCCCCCCCCCGAAACTTGAACATGCAAGCCTACAGCAGAAATACCGAACTATCAAAGTTTGGTAGCATAAAACAAAACAAAAAAAAAAAGACAAGAACAGTCCAACCAAATTGAGATACTCTGAACAGAACAGTCAATCAAATAGGGAAGTTAAACTACTTTAATAGAACATTCACAAAATCCACAAAATTTACAAGGTATTAAAGGAGAATGTCAGATTTAAAGAACTCTCAGGTTTAGTGACTAGATCTTAAGCTTTCCATTTTCAACTTGATTTAGATCTAACACTGATACCTACTTCTTATGACCAGCCTTAAGCCATACCTAAAATAGTTTGTCTGTCTGGGGGCTGTGCTCCCCATATCCTGCACCTGTGATCCACTACCAACTCAGAAACCACCTTTAGAAATCTGGTTATGCTCCTGCTGTGTCAGGCTGACTGGCTGACTTTCACTGATTTTTAAAAGGCAACATTAATCCTTCTATGAAGGTTTCCTTATACACTAGAAATTTGAAGTCAAAACTCTTCTGAATTTTAGCAGCAACATTGTTGGGGACACAAGTATGTCCCTACTATATTTAATGATAGACTAGTGTGGTGAGTTTTCTGATGCAAGCTGTTGAATTTATGCATGTGATTTGAAAAAGAAAAAAAGACTTGAGGGCTTTCAGGGTGGAAAATGTTTGTAATAAAACAAACAGGTTAGAACAATACAGAGCTACACTACTATAAACTCCTGCCATTTTGTATCCACACATACACACTTACCTGAGCGTCCTTTTCAGCATCCTTGGTTTTCTGTCAACAGACATGTGTGAATCACATGATCCCCTGATGAAATCATACCTGATAGATGACTAATTCATCTATCTTGCCTTCCTCAATCTTCTTGATCTCTTCAGCTGTCAGGATCCTCTTCTGACGATCTTTCTAAGGAAATAACACACCATATCAAACTACATACAGTATATTGTAAATATCTAATGTCTGTGATTGAATCAGAAAATCAATCAGCTTTTTTGAAAGTAGATACTTTATATTACTAGTATATTAATTTTATAATGAAGTAGGGATCCAAGCGATAAGAAGTAGTGAAACAAGAGATGAATGATGGGTTAGGTTAGGATCAGGGTTAGCTATGCTGAAATACCATTATTCATCTCTTGTTTCACTACTTTTTATCGCTTGGATTGCTATACACGTGTGACTGTTCTATTAGGGTGACTGCTGTATTAGAGTATCTCATGGTCTTCACCTAACCAGGGGTTGTCACTATTTCATATTTTCATTGTGCTAGCATTATGAATACAGCTAGGCCAAAAATAATGGGGTGTGTCATCGTGATCGAGTAAATAGATTGTTAAGAGGTGTGGTCTCAGTGCTCGACTGTTATGATTAATCTGATCACATTAATGAAGTTGCAGGTATCTACCTAGATACAGGTATCTACTGAGCATAGGTGCTTAAATAAGTTCATGACGTCTAAATATGCTGCTCAAAGAAAGTGTTGATAGGAAAATTAACACCTCAATATGGTTTCATTGCATGAAGAAGGACAAAGACAAGCCTGATGGCAGATAAAAGGAAAGACAGGTGCAGAGGGCACACACTTTCTGGAACCCCAAAAGGCACATCCCACTGGTGAGTTTGTTAATGTGGCATTGGTGGCTGTGCGCTGCTTCATTTGGCCTCCAGTCTTGCGACTGTGGTCAGGCAGGCTGACAAACAGACGAAAATTCAAATTTCGGTGATGTTTTAAAAACATTCTATATCCGGCTGCCTGTTTTTAACGCTGTATTTGATGTAAGATGGACTAATATTATTCCGTAAGGTGATTTTCGTCACGCAAGATATTTTTAAAAGTGGCATTTTAAGTGGCACACGTCATTTTGGGGAATCCCTTTGATAAAACAGTACTACTGTACTGTTTAATATTAAGGCTATCCATGGCCTCATCCCCATTGAAAACATACAATAAAATGGGTTGGCCAAATGCAAAAAATTGCCACCAGCATTGCACCAGTAGCTCTAAGATGCAGGTTAGGACTACCAATAGTCACTAATCTGTGTGTTTAACTACACTGATAGTTTCTACTGCAGCAAATACTCACTTGTCTCTTCTGATCTGACTCCAACAAGTCTTCAAACTACAGCAACAAGCCAGCCAGTATACACACAATAGAACCCAAAGAATACAGATTGCTATACATGCATCCACAATATCATCCTCGATATTATCTACACACTAAATAATGCACTGCAAATGTTTTATACTAACAGGACTGCTCGCTATTATAATAATATACACACATTCAGGAGTGAAAATGTAAAGGATTACCTCGAGTTCTCTCTTGTCCCGCCTGTATTCCGACCTGTGAACGAGTAGCTAGAAAACACGAGCAAATACATTACTTTAACTCACTTTCCTTCACTGCCATGTTCATTTCTTAAGTAACTGAGTGTCGCAGCGCAGCAATTGCCCATCGCTAAGGCGGGCGTTAGTTAGAGTACCAATTGTTCTATTGTTTGCGCCACAAAATACTACTAAGCGCTTTCTATTAATATTATTACAATGTCATTTCAATTTTTGCAAAACTAGGAAACAAAACTAATACACTCTAGTACTACTGGTCAAACAGTTACACATGACAATTGATCGAGGTTCAGTATTTGTGAGACTCTGTTCCGCCACGTCCAAATCCACCAGGCCCATACATGGAGCTATAGCAAGGGTTGTGACAGTAGGGCTTGCCATCACGCTACAGGGGAGGGAGATTACACAATAATCACAATACATCAAGTTAGTGAAACCATTCTTATAACCCCTCTCCCTAGTAAGCTTAAGGACTCGATAGCTCCATTATAATGAGAAAGATTTGCATTTTATGTCGGGGGTTATTGCAGCATTTGCTGTTTCAGTACCAGCTGACAGGATTCTGACTAAGAGTTCAGGCTTTACACCGTAATTTTACAATTACACAATTTTCAAACATGCAAAAATTCCACAACATAAAAGGCGAAATAAAATTCCAAAATTTAACAAGATTCTACATTTTAATTTAAATGTCAGAGTGTCCCCAGTGTCCAAGTCAATACAGTAAACATTATTATAAAACACTAAAACAGAAGATCTACCAAGTCACAATACATAAAGGACACTATGTTGATCAGAATGGAATGCAAGAACACACCATCACCATATACTACACTGTACACCTCACAAGTGCACATGCCATATTACTACTTGTATCCCTATTACAAACACTAGATCCTAATGCTAATGAAAGACAGAGGACCATGATAATTTAACTGTACCGCATTGGGCAAAAAAGGTTTCAACCAAAGAAAACTAAAAGGGTTGTTTGTGGATACTGGCAAAATTTGGCACAAGCCACATTATCCTGCCACTGTATTGTACCACTAATCATTATCCCACCAGGGTCCTAGCTGCTAGATTAGCAAGGGAGTCAGCAACTTTACTCTATCAGAACTTACTACAACAAAGAAACTTGTGGCTTGTCAAAAACTACCAAGCAAAAAATTATTTTTGTATTACAAGAGGAAACATCCTGGCCTCATACATACTGTGATCTCATACGTGAAACCTATCTTGGTAAGAACAACCACCTCTGTAAAAAGGGATACCCAAGTAGCAAGAGTTTGTAATATTATTTACTCTAAGTCTTGCAGGTAATCCACTTGTCACATTGCCCTAGCCAGATTCCACTGTGTTAAGTACATGATAAATTCATGGCTTCTGCAAGTGGCATAGCTTGCATTCTAACCATTACCACACTTTTAATACCTTCCTCACAGTGGTTTATCCTTAGTCTCCCAATGGCCAAACCCTATCTTTTGTGAGGCACTTACATGTATAAATTTCAATTATAAATGTCCCCTCTTGAGAAAGGGTCTGAGTCCAATAGTTGAACTGGTTCTCTCACTCTAGACCTCAAGTGAGGTGTTAATGAAGTTTTCGTCATCATATGTATTAAGGCACAAACCACATACTTAAAACAGGGACAGTGATATGCTACTCAGTTAGTCACAGGTCAGAGGAGGTTGGACACACACACGTGAGCGCATACATTTTGTATTGAAAGTTTAACCGAGCGTTCACCAAAGTTTTCACAAATACCATTCGAGAGTGCACTTCAAGTTTAGTCTATTTAGCCGGTTTATCCCATTCAACCCCACTACTCCAGGCACGTATATCGCTCTTGAAATCTACGGGGATCACGTGTGTAAGCGTTTGAAGGTGGAATCGATGTGTAACAATGCATTGATGTATCAAAATTCAAGCACAACTATCCCCACCGCATTCCTCCCTGCCACACTCTTCCCTTTCCCCACCGCTTCTGGTGGACTGTGTTAATGTACTGTACTATTGTTTGCATATTACATGTATATAAATAAATAAATAAAGGTGTAATACTATAGGGACGCCTTATGCACGTGTACTTTAGCACAATAATTGTTGAAGAAAGCAATGTGCATTTTTTTTTTTGAAATAACATAGCCTCCCAGAGCATTGAAATAGAAAAAGCGGATGCCACTAGCTTGGCCTCACAGAGAATCAAACAGAGAATTAGAAACTCACACACTCGCCTTGCAATAAGAATTTGCCGCTCATCTTAAGAAGCACAAAGTAACGTGGTGTGGATATTGCTAAACATTTCTTCTATCACTTACTCCTCGTCACATAATAGAAATATACAATTAACAGCAATAAATTTCAGAAGCGCTTATATCGTGTCCAACCTCATCTGGTCACAGGTTACAAGATATGTTTCTTCAAATGGCACTATATATGAGGCTGGATATAACACCCAACAGGCTACGGAAAGTCTGTACTACAAGTACAAGTTCAAGCACAAGCCAGTAAGCACAAATTCGATTTGGCATTCGCATATGTGTGGCTTGTGCCTTTGACAGAAATACATGTGCGATGACGAAAACTTCATTAACACCGAGGTCTGGGTGGGGAGAGAACCAATTCCCTATTGAAAATCAATGGACCTCTGCAGAAAATACAGTCTGACCACGCAAATTTATCCTATCATCCTGACCTATGACTAAGCATGTGAGAGACTTGAAACTGATCTTTCTCACCTTAGACCATGTAACCTTCAAGGCTTCACACTTACACACTACTACAATCATAAACAGTAATCATAAACAGTTGCAGTGAACTACAAAATTTAACCGAATTGTAAACGCACTATACAAAGGCACTGGAAGGAATAAGTCACTGAAGAGTTGTGTGGAATGATAGTATCCTAGCTAACTATAAATGGCTAGGTAGTATTAAAACAACTCCAACAAGTTCACACCAGCATAGATAGTATAGACTCCATACGGAGTCTATACTATCTATGACACCAGGATCTCACCTCAGCATGGCTACCAGCCGCCAATGTCTTGTTACACTTGGCACATTTGAGGCAGCCTCTGTGCCAGTCCTTTCCCAGCGAGCTCACCTTCTCCGCTACGCGAACAAGTATTATTATGAAAACATCAATCACTTAAAATAAAAGGCGCTTACCAAAGTACACTGCCTTTCCGCAAGTAGGACAGTTCGGCATTGTCTAATACCTGTTGATTAATATGGGGTGTGTCTCTGTGAGACAATCCTTTTATGAGCGACATTTTAAGTTTCACGACCCCCGCCAATTCGTGGTGTAAAATTGATAAAACCCACAATCAAATTTAATTGTACAACTGTTGTGATGCGCTTTAGATGGAAATGTTACTGCAAAGAGTCAAGCTAGATTTGTGCTCGAGAGAACGTTGGGCAGTTTTGTGTTTGTATTGTGATGTCACAAATGGGTTGGAAATCAAGAAAGCACTCGTGGAGCAGCGCATCCTCAATGCTACCATACTAGACGCAGCTAAAGTAAGGCATAAACGCAAGTATAAACGTGCCCTACGTCGTCACCTGTTATAGTTGGTGAGCCCATTCCACGTGTTATGTGCAGCTAGCAAGGCTTGCCTGGAAGAAGAACGGAGCACGATGAAGGCTAAAACCCTCTACATGCAGATCATATATTGCCTGGCTGCAACTAATAATGTGAGTAATGACACTGGCAGTAATGTAACACCTAACGAAGTATCAGTAAGGCAGTCACATACGGTACTGGTGTTCCACTGCATTATGATTGACCTCCAAAGGAATGCAAGCTCTCTGCGTGTGCGTGCGTGTATTTAGTTGAATAGTAGTTAATGGTGTACTGCGACAGTGTGGCCATGATCAAAAAGTTGTTCAAGAATTATTAGATTGTATATATTTGTGCACTATTTCAGTGGCATAGCTAAGGTGGGCACTGGTAGAGCACAGGCCCAACCAATCAGTTCTAGTGCCCTACCAACTCAGGTACTCACTCTACGTAGCTAGCTATAGCTAACTTGTGTGATACAAGGTGCAATATGAAGCCTACAGCTTCGTAACTAATAATAATTATGCAAACAAAACGTATGTACAGCTAGTGTCCTACTAGAGATGGCAAATTTTAGCTGTAAACTGTCACCAAATTGAATCTCAGTATGTAATTTTCCTTGGGGGGGGGGGGGGCATGCCTCAGACCCCCCCCCCCCCCCCCCAGCTGCAGCATGCTCGCTGTTGCAGCTTGTATGCATATAATGGTGCCCAAAAGAAAATAGTGCAGTGGGCTAGCTACACCACTGCACTGTTTTCTTTTGCACAGATTTAAGTTTGTTGGCCTTGAGCATCACTTTGACTATAGTTGACAACCCCTTGATGTGTTGTGGGTGCCTGTGTTGATAGTATTAGTATTTGATTATGGGACGGAAACCACAATTAAAGTAAATTAAATGTTAATAGGCCAAAGTTTTTATCATGACCTCTAGACACTGTTGACAAAGGTGAAAAATGGGTCTGGTAAGATGGAACCAACTTATACACATCTATCAAATCTCTTTTTTGTCTCAAGGAGTAGGTTAAGGCGTTGTACTATAGTATGTACTGGTTGAGCTGGATTCCCAAAAACATTTAGTAATTCATGGATGGAATTACATACAATCTTGAAATTTGGCACACTTGTAGTACTGCCCAACCCGCTAAGAATATTTCAAAATCTTTTTGTTCAAATGTCTGACATAGTATTTACGGGCAATCAAAATTTTCACAATACATTTCCTATGAGATAAAAACACAGTGTCTATTACAGCCCTTTCCCAAACTTGTAATGGAGCTAAATTGTACATGTCTGTTGTTGACACCTTTGCTATCACTATTAATTATCTGGTTGGCTGAAATGTTTAATCAACTTTTAATTTTTAGCTGTTTTCAGGATCCAGCTCAACTTGTACATACTGTAGGTGTCCTGTTTCATGGCTATAAATATCAACAGTTTGTGTTTTTCTTGTAAATGATTTAATCATTGGTAAAGTATGTTTGCTTTGATTGCTTCCCTTGATCAAGATGTAATTCATCATGTACATATACCTGTGTGGTTGTTATTCCAGAGGTCAAAGGCAATACAACAGTTCAGTGTTGGTGAGGAAACCAAATCATTGTTGGTAGTGACAATAGAGGACCATGAGGGGGAGTCCAGTCAGAAGGTACTACACCAGCTAACTGTATCAAGTGGTGTTTATAAATATTTTGTGTTGAGTGGTGTTTTAAGATCTTAATAAATATTTTATGTACTTGCAGATTAAACCTCTTTTGCAGCAAAGTATTGTCTATGTATGTACTTAGCTTTGGGTTACTCTCTTGTAGCTGGATGAGATAGGAGGGATGATCAAAGGTGTAAATACTTCCCTGGATCAACTACCAACTATCACTAATGTACAGCAAATTAGGAAGGTAATGTGACTGTTATGTACAGGGGTATTATGGCTAGAACACATTCAAGGACAAAATTCACTGATTATTGAAATTAGCAAGCTTAATATTAATTTTGTGTATCCTTGAAAGGTTTTTAAAAATCTACTTTAGCAATTTTGTCCATGATATTTCTAGCCATGTGCACACCCACCACCTTCTGCAAATAGTAAAACTACCACACTAACTCTTAAGGTAAAGTGTACCCATCTTGTTTAATAATGTGACTATGTACATCCCCACTAGTATTACGACATTACTGATGAAGAGCTCACATGCAGTTCACTGGAGGATGCTGTAGTAACCAAAATGGCTGTAAGAGATGTTAAATGATACTAACAAATACATACACATCAACATTATTATGCGTAATTAGATTGCTTCGTAATTACACAATTATGCCCATGAAATGTACAAAAATTACTCTTATTGTGATAATGCTTGAATTAATAAGGAGCTGATTTCAAAAAATTCCATCGTATAATGTCTCCTTGACAACACATGTTTCAGTTCCTCCTGAGTATCACTGGCAACACTTATATCCAACATTTTATTCCCTGAGTCACTGCGGCTCTCACTTGAACTACTCGGCATGGCATTCTTCAAGTCCAGCAGGTAATTCCTCTGGTCAATCTGGTAGAGCTGCAAGTCTAGCTTGATTGATAGGTTCTCTTTAGTTGGGACATCATACTTCACCAGTACGTGATAAGGAGTGATTACTTTCCAATGGTAATTTAATCCCATCATTTTACGGAATATTTCAGTCATGATATCCTGAGGACGACTCTGGGACCGGATACCCAAGTGCCAGCGAGATTTCTTCAGTGTTGATGGCAGGGATGGTGAATGTACTACTGTGTGTACAGTGTACGATGTGTACGGAGGATGAAGTGGCTTGGGAATCTGGTATGGCTTTTTTACAGGAGTCAACATTTGTGAGAATTCTTTGCTCTGGATGATGGTTTCCCATTCTTTAGTGAGGAATGTTGGCAATGAAGATCCAGTTGTCTCCGAGTGTGACATGCGTGTGTTGTCAAGGATCAGGTGATATGCAATGTTCAGTTGGTTGTGAGGGTTGCCGCTCTGTATTGCCGTGACAACCTCCTGCATACTAACTCCAATTTTTTGACACACCTCATTGACAACAGAAACATCTATAGCACCATTGTCACTTATCTGAATTCTCTTTGGGAATAGATAGTCTGGAAGGTCTTGTTGGAACCAGCCATGTTCCTTGATCTGTTGTACTGTTGTTCTCTTGACTGGGTTGACTTGTAGCATCGAAGTCAAGAGATCAACAGCTCCAGGACTGAGGTAGGTAGGTATCTTGAAGTGTCCAGTCTTGATCTTCTTAAACAAAGCTGTGATGTTAGGGTCATCAAATGGGAGACTACCACACAATAGTGCATACAGAATGATTCCACAACTCCAAACATCAACCTCTGGTCCTGCATACAACTAGAAAAGAACAGTGTTATATTCTGTATGAAATACTAACAATTCTAAAATAGTACAAAAGTTCTTGGATAACAACAGTAGGAGAAAGCAAGGGATTACAATCTACAGAGTGAAACCTCAACTACAGAAAATCATACTTGATAAGGACAAAGACATTAATCCCAATAGATCTGGCTCCATTATACTGACTTCGTGAGAAGGAAAACTTCTTTATTATAATAAAATATGGGACAAAAATTCAACGTACAATTAATGTACATTGTCTATACAATTGGTCCCACTGTATTGGGGTGTTAAGCAGACAATCCAATCCCATCACTATCAGTTACACAATTTGCACAACACATCTAACAACTGGTTTAAAATGAACAAACATACAGACAAACAACTTTGGTCAGAAATATGAGACCATTAGCTCAAACTATATTATAAGGAAACCTACTATTACAGTACACAGTATTGAGAGTATTGTCATACTTTTGACCGCATGGAAGAGACCTCACCTTTCCAGACACAACTTCAGGGGCAGCATAGTTCGGACTACCACAACTTGTCTTCAATAGTTCACCATCTTTAATGATATTGGAGAGGCCAAAATCAGCAATCTTTACCTGTAGATGAAACTGGTCAATCATACACAGACACAAAGACATGTGTAATACAATTATATTGATAATTTGATATAGTGGTACTTTGGCTGTATCACAATACTGATGAAGTAATTGGTTTGTTTACCAGTATAGTAACAGTGCAACAGAGTAACAGCTGGATTAGACAATGAAAAATTTACTGACCGCCCACAGACTTAGTATACCTATTATACTACCAGTATCAGGTACCATTACACTGTTTCAGGTATGTTGTGCACCACTAGAAAAACATCTCCTAGTCCCCAATGTTGATGACACTATTTTAGCACACTGAAAGATATTTGTTACGAATCACATATTGAGCGAGTGTGGCATATTCGGCTCCTCGATCATTTTTATAACAATCAGCTATGCCATATACTAAAACTACAGGTGACCTTTGCAGTACTAGGAACTTAAAACCACTCGTTATGGAACACCCAGTACAATGATGGGATTCTCTTTTAAAAGATAACATGCTGAATCAAAGCATTTCTGTTTACTACAGAAACCTTTTTTGTTGTTGTTGAGTAGCCTAAAATGTTGACACATCTCTCACTAACTTGTGTCAACAATTTTCAGCATATTATTTTCAGTGCTGACCAGCAAGATATTATAAAAACAATACTCTCAAAATCAACTGTGTTTGGTACCAAAATCTGCAGTAAAACGTTAGGTTTTCAAAATGATGTTACGTAATGAAAATCTTATTGGTAAAGCAGACAGTGTCATACTTGATACAAGCCATCAGTTTCTACATGCTAGAAATGGTACAGCAAATAGATACTCACCTGATTCTTAGAATCCAATAAGATGTTCTCTGGTTTGAGGTCCCTGTGTACCACCTTGTGTCCATGACAGTAGTCCACTCCTATAACAGGCGACCTTTGTACTATGACCTATCACACCACACACTCTATACATACCTGAGATTATCTGCTGGAAGAAGGCTCTAGCCTCCTTCTCTGTACTCTTTCCATGTCGCACAATGTACTCAAATAACTCGCCTCCTGCCACGAACTCTAAAATGAGGAATATGTCTGTGGCGGTGGGAATGACTTCATACAATTTGATAATGTGAGGATGCCGGAATAGTTTTAGTATCTGTATCTCGCGGTGTATCTTCTCCGCCACGTCTAGGTTCTTAATTTTCTGCTTGTTGAGTATTTTCACAGCTACCTGGTGTCCAGTTAGTTCGTGTTTGGCAAGTTTTACTTTTCCGAACGTGCCGTGCCCTACCGTCTGGCCGAATATGTAGCAACCAATCTTCAACTGTGGCTTTTTTCCTCCGTGTGAGCTGGTATGTGCGGAATACATCTCTCGCCTGACACTTTGCTGACAGTACTAGTTGTAGATTTCAAATAATTTACAGTAAAAACTGAAATACGAATGAATTTGTTGAAATAGTGCAAAATTTTATCCATTACCAAGGTAACTCGTAAATATGGTGTCGAGGAGACTAGGCAGTCCTATTCCCAACGACCCTGGAGAATGGGGAACTTCCAGCCAGTTTCATGAGCGGGAATCTGCCCACTATGCGCCGCGCGGACGTGTCAGACCGGAGGCAGAAAGGAATGCTTCAATGAGTCGCAATGGAACTATTGCTCGATTATTTAGCGTGTCAGAGTCGCGAACCCCAAGGTGTAAACGTGAGTTTTATAACGCAATCTTGGTAAATGTATTTAGGGATGTCGTAGATTGTATAATGTATTGCCTGAAGGGTTTCTTATTAAGTCTCTTCCTTCATTAGCTGCTGCTAAAGATCACGTGAAGGACAATGTCAAGAGAATGAGAGAAATACAAGCCAAGTGCAAGCAAAAACAGGAAGAACAGACTAAACCAGTTAAACCACTTTACAGGCCAGACAAGTATGATCACGTACCAGCAAAGGTGACGATGTACATGAAAGTAAGGGGTGTGATTGGTAGGAAGGGTTGTATATTATTGTTGTCACGGCTACAGCCAGTTGTACCAGAACTACAATTACCACCCACCTCCACAGTATCACATGAGCGGACGTCTAGCACTGATCGTCTTATGGCTCCAAGGAAACGGCCTATGTCAACACGTCATCCAGTTAAAAATAAAGGTATCTCTATTAGAGTTCAACTACATTTGATCAAATGGTTTACTAAGTGTGATAATTAAGTAGTTGAGCCTATTAACACTGAGGGTAATTGATTTGATGTTAATTGTGTTGTTGTTGTGTGTATGTAATGTTAATAATGACACTAATGATGTGTGTGGTGAGTGAGTGTGTGAGGTGAGGTGAGGTGAGGTGAGGTGAGTGATCAATCGATTACATGTGTTATGTGTAATGCATATTATAATTATTAGGAAACATGCCAATCGGTTGCCTATGAGGGGTATATGTACATGAAAGATGGTTCATGTACTTAAGACTAAAGTTATGCCTGAACTTCACAGTCAAATGTAACAATACACAATTAGACAGTATTTTAACAAGTTAGTTTGTTTAGTGGTCTCATGCTGTTTTAGACATAGTACATAGATGAGCACATATTCCTGAGTTTGTGTGCTAAAGAGTGAACAGAATATTTCCATACATACCAGCACACTATTGTCTAGCTAGTTTGTTAAATGTGTTCCTTACTTTTCTGGCTCTTTGCTTTTTTGTGACATCACTTTATGTGTGCACAGATGGATGCATACTAGAGCTACATTTTAACATTGTCACATGGTGTTGTTGCAGAGAACACTCATCATGTACCACAAGCAGTAACATCACACAGACCATCATCTGCTCCACTACCAGACAAGGTGAGCTCATGATGTAGTGCTCAACAGTAGTATGTTGTGCGGCCAAGTACCAGTGTGCTATTAAAAGGAATTGCAAATCTTTGGTTTTGACACACTTGTAGCAAGAGTTAATAATAAGGTGCTTGTAGCTTGTGCATAACTGAATGAAACAATGAAGTGGTAGGGTAGTTTACTTACCAAGACTGTCTTACCCACATGTGGTTATTAAAAGTTGCTTTATTTCACACATTATAAAAACCATCAGAAATCATCCTAAAATTTTGCACATGTAACAAGAGTCCAAGGGCAACAACTTTTGTGCAAATCTGATTTGCATTTACAGAGATTTGACTGATTGACAATTTCATGACACCTACAAGATTAAACAATTGAAGAAACGAGTTGTATAAAAATCTATAAACACTAGTCAAGCTATCATAAAGTACTTTCTAATAGTTTGAAAGACAGCAGGAAATGGTCAGCATGCAACCAAGTTTTTATGAATAACAAATAATTTGTTGTCTCCCATACCACGTAAGCCACTTAACTAAGCGAGCTGATATTTAAATAGATTAGTTATTAATCTGAGTTAAAACACATGCACACACACAACACACACAAACAAACAAGCATGTAGTACAGTCACCCTAATAGAACGTTCAGAAAATGAAGTCAATGCTACAGGATTTTTACTACCAAGGCCAGGTAAACAATTCTCATCCTCTCCCACTTTGCTATTTCCTTGCTGCATCACCATCACTATTTTCTTGTACCAATGGTGGCTGATTTGAAGTTAGTAACTTGATAAAATCAAATCCACCCACCCACATTACTTTTTTGAGTAGTATTGGTGGATGAGAAACTAAGTTTATGTTGTCCCCAAGCTATGAAAAAGGCTGCAGATTCAGGATTAGCAAAGTTGTGAAAAGTTAGCACACAAGTCAGTCAGTTTTAAAATGAAAGCATCACGAGTTACATTCTTTTCCACAGCTTGGCTGTATAGTGGATTCTCGGTTATCCAAACCCCAAATGGTCTTAGGCAATGGTAAAATGTAATGTGAATTATTTGGAAAACTGAAGCCCATATACATTTATATACAGAGCTTTGTTGAAAATACTCTAATAGAACATACACTTCTCAAAACACTCTAATAGAACAGTCATTTCAAATTTTGGGTATGGTTAACTGAGGGTCTACTGTATTGAAACATGGTGACAACATTGTTCCACTATACAGAATTACATTTCTGCTAACATCAGGGATGCTAGAAAGCACAAGATCCGCCGGTCACCGTCCATTGAAAGGCTCAATGTGTTGGAGGCCAAGAAAGCCATGGAGTATGCTGGATACCAGCGAGGTGTTGTGCCTCAATAGTGAGTGTGTTCATCCATATATTATGTGCATTGATCATGTCACGCCATCCTGTAGCTTGTTGGACAGGCAGGAGTCATGGCGTCATGCTGAAGAGGTACGGATCGCCAGCCTACCTGATCCAAGCATACCACCTGGCCATGCTCTGATGCCAAAGGAGGAACGACTGAGCACCCTACAACTATTGGAAGACAGTGAGTCAATCAATTACTCTAGTGTTGTGAGATCAAGGGAAGGCAGTACAGACAATTGTGTATTATGCAGGAACCAAAAATGTGTTTTTCACTCAATCATGCTGGGATGTAAGCAAACCATTATCACTCTGGAAAATTGTTTCAGCCATTTCTGAGATACATGTTTTCAAAGTTCATTGTATTCTCTAAACATCTCACACATGTTTTATCTGTGTACAATTTTCTAAGTGTGATTGTTGTCAGTTGGATTTCCATTCCAGGTTATACTTTGATAGTTCACTCAGTTTTTAGAAGATAATTCTGTAAGCGGTTAGTCCGTTAGGCATGAATATGAAGAAGAAACCATGCATATGTTAACTGTCATCAAGAAACTCTCAAATAAGTCATGCTCTAATAGAACATTCAGGAGAAATGTTCTTAGAACCCAAAACATCTTAGTTGAAAGGAAAAAAGTAAAAGCATGTCCTAAATTCAGATGTAGACTGGTTTTGTGATGTGGTGTAATACAAAAATAATCCAAAACAAGCTGTGAAAAAAAATATGGACTTCAACAATAGCTACTGTATCATCGAAGGTGGTAGCCAATCAATTTCTGTTAGGCATATCATCACTACAGTCACTCTTTTGTCGCTACTTTTGATGTTAAGATCTTATTCATGAGCCATACTTGAAGGCCGCACTCTTTTTCACAGCTTGGATATTTCAGATTAAAGTGTGTGTGCGTGCAAGTGTGTCATGTCATCAGATGATGTATTATTCTCCCCCAGAACACACGGAGCTGACTAAACAACTACAGTCACTACCAATAAGATGTGACACTCTGAGAGTACAAAACCGACGCTCTGAACTGGAGAACAAGCTAGCTGAGATTGATGATGCCATCAGAATATTCTCCAGACCTAAAGTGTTTGTAAAATTATCCTCCTAGCCCCACCCCCTGTGTGTCATGCACCTCCCACCCACACACCTGTTTGTAACTAATTGTGTAATTGCAATTCTTTTGAAATAATGCATTGACCATGGAACGTGGCTGAATTCAGTCTTCTTGACATAACTACACATGTCTACCTGCGATTATGCTACACTTGGGGTTAGGGGTGGGCGATATCTCCGTTATATCGTAAAATCGCGATATTCCGATCTATCGATACCAGTATCGTCAAGAATTCTTGGAAACGATACAGCGGTATCGTGATTACTGCGGTGTTCAATAATATTCGTATTAGCTAACTACTGTAAACATGGTGCTGCTGTTTTAGTTCCAGGAAAGATCGAGATACTCTAATAGAGCAGTCACCTATATAGTCTAATAGAGCAGTCAAGTAACTCTAATAAAGTATTCATGCAAATACGAAAGTAGCTACTAAAGGGACTTTATTATTTGGATTTTTATTGAGGAAAGAATATTTCTGCACAGTTAGCATTGTAATAAATGTGCATGGGTGATGCAAAATTGAGTATGAGCTTTTTTTTGCAGTCATTTATTCATGTATGGGAATCTGTAGGACTCCTGAATTTATGTCGTGCACATGGGTGTGACACATCCTCACCATGCTTAATTGTAGGTCTACCTAATGTCTATATCTCCATGTATAGTTCAATGAATGGTACATTCCATGTACATACTGTAGTTAAGTAATTAACTAGTATTATAAGTAATTAGTTAGGGCAGTCGGCACATGTTGCCATCTGACCCTCAACACCACCACACTATTTTTGTACAATCATTTTAATTCTGTAATCTTGCACCTGGTGTTGTAAAGCAATAATAATTAAATAAATAAAAACATGTAATTTTGCACATCCATTCATGTTGCTGCAGGTTGTATCACTTGTGTAGGTAGGTGTAGTTTCATAGTAGAGCATCTGTCAAAATGCCGTGATAATTAATAATATCGTGATATTTTTTCCATGATATATTGTGATAGTAAAATTTCAATACCGCTCAGCCCTACTTGGGTTAACAATATGCATGTAAAATAATGAGAGAGTCCCTTACAGGATATCACTAGGACACAGGTTAACACTCATTGATGTTTGCAGCATGAATGTGTACAAAACCTCAGTTGTGATCAGAGGGTGGATTTGAGTAGGTCGTGACGTGATGAAAGATTTAATCTGCAATTTAACTTTGCATAAATAGCTATTAAATGCTCTACCTTGTTGGAATGAAGAACTTGTGAGCTATTCTGGAGTGATCGCACCTCTGATGTAAACATGTTCTTTATGTTACACTTGGCTAGCTATACTAAAAGACAGTAGTATTTAGAGAGGGGGGCTGACTTTGTGATATCATCACAGTAATTTTCTTGTGTAAGAATTTTCCTGTCTGGGGAAGATGAAAAGATCAACATAGCCTCCATAAGTATGTAGCTGGCTAGTGATGTCAGGTTGTCATTGATGCACAGCTTAGATTCACCAGATTACCCTCCTCCTTCATCAGTAGCATCATCCTCAACTGCTGGAAAAGTGCACTATCCCCCTTTATGTCAATTTTATGTGTTTAAATACGGTGGCGGAAGTATCTAGCAAGAAGCTGCCCAAAAGTTACAGTGTATTCACTTGTCTTGCATGCTACATTTAGCTTACGACAAAGTTACGTGATCTCCCTCTCCCATCCAGTTTTACCCACCTATCTCTCACTATTATTTTTCATTGCTTTTACATACGCACATGCAGTTTTACCCACCCCTTTAACTGTTCTGTGTACCAAGCAATTAATTTTGAAATCCCACTCTCCGGAGAGAAAAATTTCTAAATCTCAAATAATATCTGTAAGTGTAGGTTTCGCCCGAGGTGATTATGTGCCATTCCGAAGGTCTCTAAAATAGCGAAGATAGCGTGGATTTGGGCGATAACCAATTTAGACTATGGCTCGTACGGCTCTGCAGGGGCGGATCCAGACAGGGGGGTTCCACTCTGGAATTGCAACTTCAGCCTGGCTGTAAGTCAAAGACCAAAAAAAGGTCATCCAATAGCTGCCCCTCACCATAGACACCCTCACCAACTATATTTCCTTATTTATAACTCCACACTTAGCCTACTACACTGCTCCCCTTAAGAATACTGATATGCTAGAGATTTTGGATTGGCCGTCACTTGAATCTAGACGAAGAATTGGTTGACTACAAAAATTTTATAAAGGGATCAACAACTTATCAGGATTATCCATTCCACCATATTTCTTGCCAACTCAACGATCCACCAGACACCACCACACTCACCACTTTATCCAACCCAGTACAAGGTCCAGTTATAACCAACATTCTTTATTTCCAAAAACAATCAAAGATTGGAACAGCTTGCCAGTATCTGTCATAGAATCAGAAAAAACATAGATACATGTACTAATTACTTATTGTCTATCTAATTGTTTGCTGTATATCTTATGTGTATGTGTGATTTCTTTGGGGTGTTGATTGCCCCCCTGGGCACATCGGCAATTGCCGTCTGCCCAGTAACAATAAATAAATAGTTACATGTTTCAGACTCCCTGTATTCACAGGCTTTATAGCCTTCTCACAGGTTCCTAGTGGGATAGCATTTAATAAAATACTGTGACTGCTCTATTAGAGTATCTCGATCTTGACTGCTCTATTAGAGTATCTCGAGTAAGAGAGGCTGGGGGTTCCATGGAACCCTTTGAACCCCCCCTGGATCCGCCCCCGCTCTGGTCACTGCCAATAATGGCGGCTCCTGATCGAATTAGTCTAGTGTTTTTTTTTTTTGTTTTTTTTTTTTCAATTTATTTAAACAGGGAAGGTAGCATCAGCAAAGCTGTTTTTCAGCTACGCCCTGTATACAGCATACATGTATAAAACTACATACATTTACAAATAATTAATATTAACTACAATTATATTGTTCTAAATAGCTACTCCTGAATTGAAATAAAGTTGATGCGTGATACAAAGCAGCTGGCAGAGCATTCCACAATATAGTACCTCTGTAATATAAGCTTCTTTTCCCATAATTAGTCCGTAGCTGTGGAACAAACAAGCGATGAGCATTTCTGCTGATACGTCCCGTAACATTAACAGCATATTCAAATATGCCATGGAGATAATCTGGAGCCAACTTGTGCAATACTTTGTAAGTTTGTAGAATGGTATGAAACTTGCGTCGTTCAGTAAGGGACTGTCCTGAGATAGATGAGTCATTACAAAGAGAAATATACTTAGAGTGAAATCTTTCTAAACGTCTAGTTTGGTTTGCATTTGTTGGTTGCCACACCACATCACAATATTCTAGAATGGGCAGAAGATACACTTGGTACAGTAACTTCCTGACAGTAGGAGGAGGTTTTAGGCGATTAATAGAGTAGATTTTTCCCCTCACTCTTTTCAAAACATAATCTATATGATTTTGCCACGTTAAATATTGATCTATAAACAAACCTAGATACTTGGTTGATGTCACTTGCTTCAACATACTGTCATTTAGTGACAAGCATAAAGTCCCACCACTAACTCTTTGTCGTGTACCAATCAACATACAAACTGATTTATCAATGTTCAATTTAAATCCATTCACTGACATCCAGTTAGAAACCTCCTCAAGGCCATTCTGAAGTACTTGCTCCACTCTTTCCAGTTGACTGCTACTATAGTGTTAAAACAACTCACTGGTAGGTTTCCTAGATGAATACACCTATTATCCAGCAATGTTTTCTTCATACTCTAGTGATCATATGGCTATTGTGACTGGAATCCAGCTAAACACGTGACGCATGTGACAAAAATATCATGGGTGTCTAACCAGTTTAGATACCTACCCGCGGGCAGTGTTTATTCTAGGATTTCTCCTTTGGGGGGGAATCAGGAATTTGGGGGGTGACCAGGTGAAAGTCAGCATATATAGTTGTCCAAGTTCACAACTATATAAAACAGTTGAAATAGTTGCCAAACTGGTTAGTCATTTAAGGCTGTGTCACGAGTGTTGCTTTAGATTTTTGTGATTGGGTGAAGCCAGATGGTATGGTTGGTAGAGCTTGATGCATGAGTGCATAGTAGTGATGACAAAATGATGTAATTAATACCTAGGACAACCATATGCAACTGCATGTATACAAATTCTATTAATAATGTACTGACATATCAAGTGTTGAATCTTTACACTTTGCGTGAGAGTATTGACCATAATTGTACGTATGATACCACAAAGCACTAGCAAATTACAAGATCTGCATGGGTGGATGTCTTCAAGACATATTCAATACTTAGGGTGTTTGAAATTAAATACTAAGGCATTTTCATGGTTATAGCAAAACAATTTTTTTTTTAATCAAGCTTTTTGATATTGAATCTGGGGGGGTATTTGTGCTGGCTGTGCATGCTATTTTGGAAGCAGAAATTTTTACAAACTTACACTTTCTGAGATTGAATTTAAGCACAATTTTAAGAGTTAAATAAGCATGCGATTTTTCTATACTGGGTAAACTTTGGCTCTCAGATATTGAATAGCCATCACTATAATTATGCATGAATTTTTGTTAGTTGTATACTAGGAGATTTTTTAAAATTGATATAATACTGTATCTGAGAGGCAATTTTTAACCTGGGAAATTTCCCACTCTGAGATTGAATCTGAGAGCATTTTTGATAAGTTTCATGTGTCATTCAATTATTAATTATTATTGTTACTGAGCAGACAGCGCAGCTGATATGCTCAGGAAAAGAAAAGCAATCATAAAATGAATTTAGCTACGTAGTTACAAAGATTACAGTTATTGAGTTCTATACAATGTTTGCAGTTCCGCTGAAAAAGAGTCAATATTGTTGCTCTCAATGATGGAAGATGGTAAGTTGTTCCAATCCTTAATTGATCTGGAGAAAAAGCTCTGTTGGCATGAATAGGTGGATGAGTTTGGTAGAATAAAACGATGTGGGTGATATAGTCTGGTGGATCTTGTCATTGAAATAAAATGAGGAGGAATTGACAGTAAATAATCTTGATGTATAATTTGGCTTAACCAAAGTGTAGTGCAGTAGTCACTCACAATTTTAGAGGGTGAGTCTGAGATTTTAGGGGAGGGGGGGGGGGGAAGTTCCCCTCCCAACAGCCCTAGAATAAACACTACCCGCGGGTATCTATAGAGGACCTGCAGCGTGACGTAAATCATCGTAATTGCTAAGCAACCGTAGCCGTCGTCCATGTTTCGGGACAGTGTTGTGGCTGAAAAGCACTTTCTCAGGATTTGGTACAGGCTGTAATGAAGCGAATCAGTGTTGAGTTGTGTTGTAAATCGAAGAAGTTAGAATTGGTGAGTAATGTATCGAAATTTAATTATTATTATTATTATTAGCTATGTGTAAAAGGAAAGAAGGCAAAAAAGCCTGTGATACCTTATCATTACAATAGCCACCTATTTCACAAAGCCAATGATAAGATCTTTAATTTCGAAACTAGCCCTGCTTCACAGTGCCACTATACCCAGCGCTTAGTGAATAAATCTCGTTACCTTCATTCTGACCATAGATGGGTATATTATCTATGTTCTGACCCAATATGCGCCATAGAAAGTTGTCCGGAAACATGTCTGCCTAGCAACCATTGTTTCACGCGTGCAAGTCCTCTATTGGATTTTAAATACCTCATTAACGACCATACCTTAAAGCATACTATGTGTACCATAGTCTAAATCTCGTTGTACAAGGGCGACATCGCGGCCTCGGGTGACACCTCAGTCTGAATTTTGTGACTCGTAGTGTGTGGACAGTAAGCCACGCCCTTGGATCGAAACAGCTCACGATCGGTGACATATTGTTTCATAATGATAAACATGGACAAGAGTATAAAAAACAAAGCCACTAGAACAGTTCAGCACAGTCAAATATGGTACGTGTGCTTATTAAACATCATTTGGTCAGTAGACATATAGTCTAATCATTACCAAGTTTGGATGGACATAAGGCTATGATTAAAAAAGGAGAAATAATGTATTGCAAACATATGGGAATGCAAATTTAAGGTAACATGGTGCAGCAGTGAAAAGACTGCTACTGTTAAATAGCATCAAAAGTTGTCAACCATCTATTACTACATGATTTAGCATCAGAAAATCAGGAAAATATTGGTGTTGTCACCTGGAAATTTCAGTATTTTATAATAATATTATTGCATTTCTAGTACATTTGTATTAGAAATGCAATATTGTATAAATACTGAAATTACCAGATGACAACACCAATATTTTCCTGATTTTCTGATGCTAAATCATATATTAATAGATGGTTGACAACTTTTGATACTATTTAACAGTAGCAGTCTTTTCACTGCTGCACCATGTTACCTTAAATGTGACTGAATTTTGGAAAATCACCCATATGGGCACACGTAAAATAATTAGAATTTTCAAGTTTAGTGGGTTACTGTTATGAGCAGTCCACAATTATAAAAATATTTCTAGAATTTTCTAGTAATTTAAGTTATTGAGAATGGCTTACAATCATTAACAAGTAGATTTGTGCTATATAGCTTGTTATTTGGTCATTAAATATTTTAAGTATCAAATGCACCCATATGGTTGATTTTCCAAAATTCGGTCACAAATTTGCATTCCCATATGTTTGTAATACATTATTTTACCATAACGTCATGTCCCTCTTTCTACAGACAAAGTTGGTAATGTGTCTACGGGAAATTCGAGGGGGAGATAATATAGCTATATTCACAGTGTATTGATATAAACTAGCAACAAAGGAACAGTAATCAGCAAAAGAACTCTTGGACGTATTAAGGAGAGGAGGTTTCAGCTGTAATCCTCTTTTGAACTTTAAAGTGCACACCAGAAACCTGACATATATCACTCAGGGAAGGGCAGGGACATCAGCCAGTGTTTGAAATATAAAATAATATTAAGGTATCTTCTCAGAGTAAAAACTAGTTATCTAAGCTAATTAGCTAAGGACTGTAAATCTCATCATCAGAGTTTAAAGCCATGCATCAGTTTTGATTTCTAGTATGCAAATAGTATTATGCTTGTCTCGAGGCTTGTCTTAACATTTTACCAGACTTTCACAGCATTTTGGCCACAACTAGTCTCACTTTTAGCTCTTGGATGTCGCAAGCAGTTATATAGTATGGATCACTTTTAGACATACAGGATGTTACCTGAAACTGACTGCTCTATTAGAGTACACCTACCATTTATAGTAGAAACGTATTCAGAAAATTATCCTTTCATTTGCCAAGCTTTTTTTCCTACCAAAGCACAACGATTTTTTGCCTGAGATTTTGCCAAAGTTTCCTATCTCATACAGGCTTGCTTCCACAGTGTTTTCCCTCCAGTGCCTAACTGGTAAATAAGATAAAAGCAAAACCATGCAGTACTTGAGTCTCGACTGTTCTATTATTACAATGCATGACTGTTCTATTAGAGTACATTGATCTGGGGAGTGCAGGTCCTGCACTCATACTACACTTTTGGGAGAGTTTTAAATAGTTCCCCTTTATTCATTCTCAAGTAGTTTGTGATATCAACTACAAATAGAACTAACAAGTTATACTATTTCTAGCAAAAAATTATTTAACAAGGTATATATGTGACCAGGCCTGCGAAAACAGGGCATGTGGGCACAAACTACACCCCATCACTCTACAAGTAATATCTCAGCACCAGAACAAAATATTTGCATTCTGTAACTTGTGCCAATTAAATTCTTACTTAGCATTCAAAATTGAAATGCCATAGCATAATGGTACAAAATGTAATGAGTGATGAAACTTTGAAAAAGTAGGCAAAAATCTTGTGCCCACATGCCCTATTTTCACAGGCCCATGTCACATATACTGCATATATCCCGTGCAATTTGAGCTGCCCTCAGACACTCTTGAGTGTGAGCCTGTACTGCTAGTCTGCAGATATTGTCCTGAGATTTTGTTATATTAGGGCTCTGCAGTATACCAATATAATCATGCTGAGGTATAAACAAGCCCAGAATAGCTACTATATATTATTGAGGCCCAAAACTAAAACTGTGATGCCACAATATTGAAAATACCGATGAATTAAGATGTTGTGGCATTATGTATTTACAGTAGGGGTATAGCAGTGAATAAAAAGTTGTTTTTTTTTTTGTTTTTTTTTTTACCTAGCGATTTACTACATACAGTATTATTTTTGTGCAGTATTCATTACAGTGGTCCTTCTATTCGGCGTAAGTGCATTCAGATCATCAGATAAATGAAGCTCATTTATTATACAGAGCAAACAAAATGCTATAATAGAACAGTCATTTCTACTGTTTGGGAAACAGAATACAATGGCCAACGGACCACTGTACCTATATTTAGTATTTAAAATATACTGAAGAAAGGTTTTTGACAATACCACAGTGATAGTATATATATAATATACTGTTTATCTTCTACAGCTACCAGTACTCCACTATTGAAGGACCTCCACAATCACATCACTCCACACTATGCTGCTCATTGGAGAGTGATAGGAACACTACTGGGTCTACCCAGTGGAACACTGGACATTATAAAATATGACAACCGTGACAGGGCCGAACCTTGTTGTGATTCCATATTAGAGACGCGACTTGAAGTGGACCCCTCTGCTAGTTGGAATAAACTGCTGAGTGTTATCCTGTCACCTGCTGTGTCCAGTGATCAAGCTGCTGAGAAAGGTGGGTACAATTAGTGTTCTCCAGATTATGTGATTATGTACTACACCATATTGTTTATCCTGTAGGAACTGAGGCAGTCTCTATGTTATCCAATAGGGTGGCCATGATGAATGTGCATGCACAACACGCTGTTGATGAAGACAGATGGCCACCAGATCAACCAAAGGAATATATACCACTAGTTCTCATCCAACATCAAGAGCAGCGTACTAAAGAACAAGACAGTGAAATGGCCAAACTGATTCAAACAGGTGACATTGACTCAGTAGCTAGTAATCAGTTGGTTCCCAAATACCATCATAAACTGAGACATTACAACATGTCCTCAATACCAGCACTGTAACTAAAGAAGTTGCAGAAATCTTAATACCATTAGAAAAAAGTGATGGCCAAAACTTTGTACTAGTTGAAGGAGCTCCTGGTATAGGTAAATCTGTTTACTGAAACATATTGCATCCCAATGGGGACAGAAAGTATTGTTACCAATGTTTAAAATAGTGCTGCCAATTTGTCTTCGTGATCCCAACATTTGGCAAGTTACATCACTCTGTGATCTCAGACTATTCTGCAAAGGCTACACAGAAGAAAGAGCTAAAGATATTGCAAAAACTTGCAGTGATTATCTTTTATCAAATGATGGTAAAGGTATAACTCTTCTTTTTGATGGCTATGATGAATTCCCAGAGCACCTAAAGAGAAATGGTCTAATTGCTGATATTCTTAATCGAGAAACTTTACCACTTTGTGGTATAGTGGTGTCATCTCGTCCACATGCCTCGGTGAGTCTTCGGAAACGAGCAGCTATCAGGGTAGATGTTTTGGGTTTTACTGAACAGGAACGTCAACACTACATTGAAAAATCACTTAAGGGAAAACCACACCAAATTAAAGAGCTCACCCAGTACCTTTACCATCATCCAGCTATCAGTGACATTTCTTTTGCTCCACTTAGTGTGGCAACCTCGTATTTCTTTACCAACTGGGAATCTCCCTTCCCAATAGTTCTACCGAATTACATCATCACTTCATTTGTCAAACCATCTGTCGACATCTTGCCAAGTCTGGTCATCCACTGAAAAATACTATTACTGATCTCACAACCCTACCAGATCCCTACAAGAAGATAGTTGAGCAACTAGCCAAGCTCTCACTCGAGGCCCTTAACAATAACAAACTGGTATTTACACATGAAGACATTGAAGCAGCTTGTCCAGATATTGTAGCTACCCCTGAGGCTATTAATGGCTTTGGCCTATTACAAGCTGTACAACATTTTGGGCTTACAGGGAAAACAATAACTTTTAACTTCCTACACCTCACTATCCAGGAATATCTAGCAGCTTACCATATTATAACTAACCTTCAAGAAGACGAAGAGCTTTGTCTCCTTCGCAAGCAATTCTGGAGTGATCTGCATCTAAACATGTTTACTATTTATATTGCACTTACCAAAGGACAAAGATCATCTTTTAAGAAATTTCTGTCTGGTGGAGATGATAAAATCATCATTTCCAGCGAATTCTATCATGACAAGTTAAAATGTCTCCATCTATATCGATGCTTCAAGGAGGCTGGAGATTGCAGTATGACCAAATCTATTGAGAATGCTGCTATATTTGATAAAAAGATATTGATTTTTGCAACTATACCCTATCAGCAACTGATCTTGAGACACTCTTCCTTGCATCCTCTTCCCACAAGCAATGGGTGGAGTTCAACTTGGACAGATGCTATATCCAAGATCACGGCCTCCAGATTATTCACAAATACCTCAACAGATGTAATGTAACTATTACCACGTTGTCATTGAGTGATAATGGTCTAACCAGTCTGTCTTCCTCCTTTATCAGCAACATTGTCCTCAGCTGTAAAGTACATGAGTTGGAAATTGCTTATAATCACACAGTTGGGAGAGTGGAGAGCTCTACACTATGTTGACTCACCCCTCCTCTATGCTAACTCTACTAAACATGAGCTATGCTTCATTATCCTCCATTGCAACCAGAACATTATTTGCTGCAGTGAAGAATACTGACAAATTGAAATGGCTCTACATAACCATGAACAAATTTACTGATGATGTGGCCAGGGCCGCCCAGAGAAATTAAGGGGCCCAGGGCAAAGAGTTAAAAGTGGGGCCCTTCACCCAAGTTGTAAGGTGAAGACAAATAATAATAAAAAAAAGGTCACAACCTGCTGGCAATGACAATAACTACCCATCACCAACCATATCTCCTTATCTATAAGCTTGCTACACTGCTCCTCTGAAGAATACTGTGACTGCTCTATTAGAGTATTTAGATCTGACTGCTCTATTAGAGTATACCAATCTTTTAAACAGGTATTCAGGGGGCCCTTCATGGGGCCTCCTGGGGCCCCTTTCAGGCTGGGGCCCGGGGAAAAATGCCCCAGTTCCCCCCCCCCCCCCCCCCCTGTGGGCGGCCCTGGATGTGGCTGATGACATTGCTACAGCCATAACTGTTAACAAATCACTTGTGAAATTAGGGATGAATAGCAACTGCATTTAGCCATAGTAACTATAGTGCAAGCCTTAAAGAGCAATGATACCTTACAAGTACTATATGTTTCAGTATGCCCTCCAGGAGTTGTGGACAAGATCAGATCATTAGAAGTAGAGATCAACACAAAGCGAAGAAGCCTATAGGAATACAAGAGAAGTTAACAGTTCACTCCTGGGGTATATAACACTTAATAGTAGTTTAGTGTACATCCTTGGTTTACTATTTTAATTACAACTATATTCACATCATCACGATAATAATTATATCAATTAACTAGCACAAGACACCATGTATTCCATCCCAGTGAAACGTAAATACAGTTATTAGTTGCGTGACTTCACTGTACATCATAAAAACTAAGTCAATTGAAAAAAACTAAGTCCTAAAAACTAAGTCAATTGAAAAAAAGTTGTAGGCAGAAGTGCTGGCAGCCAAGAGAATAACACTGCAGCCATTCTTAGCTACCATCTTTGATTTTGTGTCTTCTTTAGGGGGGCACTGCATGATGCAGTCTTTTTCACAGCTTCAGCTTGGCTGTTTTACACTTGCTTTTAGCTACCTGTACAGGAAAGTATCGTGTTGACAATCAAGACTGAAAGAACAATACTTGCAGTATGCTATACTAGTTTTTATTATACTTAGTTATGTCTCTTCATGAACATTATATTCTCTTCAGTAGGGTGACTACTTTCCCCTACCAATCAGTAATCCCATAATCAATCATATTGTAAAACATTTTGTATGCATGTTTCATATGTGCGTTAATCCTCAAACTGAGGCTGCACATTTTTGGAAAATAAATAAATAAATAGACTGCTCTACTATGATACATAGCTATACCATGGCCATGAGGAGATATATTCACAAGCCCAAGGGTATAGGCATATATATCAGGTGAAGTGGCCATGGTATATTAGGCATGCATGCATGCTCACCTAATAGGTGAAACATTTACCCCATCAAGTTCAGTGGCGGATCCACCCCCCCTCCCTTAAAAAAATGTATATAAGATCGAGATACTCTAATAGAGCAGTCAATCACCAATCACTCTAATAAAGCAGTCACAGTGTTCATGGGGAAGTGTAGCTTACTTAGGAAGCTATAAATAGGATTTTATTTTTATATTTGGTAAAGGATAACTAGCTATTATTGTTGTGACCTTTTTTTTTTTTTTTTTGCTCTTCAACTTTTTTTCAGCAAGGTGCCCCCCCTCTTTCCAGACTCTGGATCCACCCCTGAAGTTAGTTTTATACAGGTATCTCAGTAAACATTGATCATGGGTCAAAAGCATGGTAGATGGTACGCATGAAACATTATTCATAAGTTTTATCAAGAGTAAATAATGTGGCCTTAAAAATCACCCCACTATGCAGTGGGGCATTAGTGACCGTTCAAAAATTTTAAAGCAGCAACAGTGGTCATGTGATCCACATAAATTTTACTTTGTAGTGTGTAAACACTTCAATAATTGTTGAATTTGTACATCCCAACTGCTTCCACACACTGGCAGTATCAAATCCAAAGTCAGGCTTTACAGCCGGGCTCCCTGACTTGATTGAGCCTCCTTTACCTGTATACACTACAAGTATACAAGTCGAATGCAGAAATCTCAAATGATTAGATTAGATTCAGGGGCGGATCTAGGATTTATAAAAGGGGGGGGCTAACTCAAGGTACTAATCTCTTGGGTAGAGGTGTGTGAAGCACACTTCCCAGCATGCAAAGCATGCTGGAACTAGGGGGGTCTGGGGGCATGCTCCCCCAGGAAAATTTTGAAAAATAGATGCTAAAATACTGCAATTTGGAGACATTTCCACATAAAATTCATACCTGTAGATATTTTATATACTGCCTTTAGATTATATAGGTCTCTCTGAAGCATTTTGCTAATGGAAAAGTTTGGGTAGGTACAGACAACCAAGTACATGATGCACCCTTCTCACAATTGCACAACACTGAATAGGTGCATGTTATGTTGAAAGTGGAAAATTTTGAAATTTGAACAATACAAGATTGAATCTGAGAGCATTTTCAATGGAAATTGTGTACCTGAATTAAGTATTTCCATACATATTAACTACACAAGCAGAATGAAGTCCTTTAAACAGACCAATGCACTTCATTGTATGTATAGGTGCAGGCAGATTTGGAAAAATTCCATAACAGAACCAACTACATGTTTCTAGTGAATGTTCTATTAGAGTAGTTAGCTGACTGCTCTATTAGAGTATCTCGATCTTGTACACCTCCAATGCTGATCCGGGTCTTTGTTGCATAAACTTTAGCAAAAATCCACTGATAATACCTTGGAAAGATGTTTATAAGGTGGTTTTATGAGTATTTGTATTATTAGTGATCATATAATTATGCTAAGACAAAATTTCATTACAATACTCAGCATATTGATCAAGTAAAGCCTAAATATGAAGAGGGGGGCTTCAGCCCCCAAAGCCCCCCCCCTGGATCCGCTCCTGAGATTATCCATTTTTGTCAAAAGACATGGGACACAAAAGGCATATAGCCTATTAACATAGATATACCTATGCTATTAGGCCAATGAAACTTGATTACCAGTTTCTCGCTCAGATTTTTGAAAATTTGATGCGGGCGGGCGGTTATTATTCATTATTTTTCCAAAAGCACAACACACATCCAAACATGACGATTTCTGTCAAAAAAACAGTGAGATCTACACTGATTATTCTTGCATTAAACAGCTAAAGTACGTTACTAATCTATAACAAGTGATTTTTCCATTAGAGTATAGCTGATTGCTCTATTAGAGTAAAAGTGACTGTTCTATTAGAGTATTTCGATCTGAAATACCAATAATGAAATTCCATGCGGGTGTATCAAAAGCATGCGGGCGATGACGCGAAACTGCTAATCAAGTGTTTCATTGTGCTCCCCATACAGCCATACACACATACGAACAAGCAATTACACACACTACAAATAACAAAATAGTTATATTACACAACAAGAAAACAACGAAGTGCAGAGTGAAATGAAAGACGATTTGACGACTCGATAGGTCCTGGCTTTTTTGGCGCATGCCTAGACTGCATGTGTACATGTATTGATTCACTAGTCCAGCGGCGCCCGACTATGTATTCACAGGCTTGATATTTAGTTTTGAAATCCTGATGAATTTTAAATAGATTTACCACCCGGCAGTAACCTTCGCAGTCTTCTTTTATTTGACAGTTACCACTTTGGTTATCGCACAGTGAAGGTACGTATGTGTACGTATGTGTTGTGAAGTAGCATCTTGTAAGTGCCCAGTCACCGTGGACAAACCCTGCATGAATACTCGTGTGTGCCTCCTTCCTCGCCTCTTCCTTGGTCTTCCTTCTTTATTAATTTGCACTGCGTAGTACTTCTAGGTGTAACGTAACGTAGCGTAAACATTGCGTCTCTCATTCCCCGGTCCTGAATACCAGTTGTGAGAGCCTGCTAATTGGGGAAATGTAAGGATAATGCCTAATGCATGCCATCGCGCAATTTCAGTAGTGATCTGTGATAGTAGATACGGGTGCAGTGAGAGCTGTGTTCTTGCTTGAGGAAATTGTACTTGCATTCAGTAAATATTATTTATAAACTTCAGATGTGCACCCTCACTATGAACATGCAAGGGGTGACACAGGCACTCACTGTAGGTACAGATTTGCGACCATGGTCAAACTTAAGTCACAGGTCAAGGTCACCAAATTTGTGTCTAGTCAAGTCAGGGGCAAAAATTTCCAACCCACAATCGATCGATATGTACTGAAATATCATTGCTAGGTCATAGGGAAATTTTGGCTGTCAAGACTTTGACTGCGGTCGCATACCTAACTACAGCAGATACCAATGCGACACCCCCTCGACATGGTACACCATACAGCCTCCAACAGGATACTAGTCCTGAGGAACTGTTTACTATTTCCTTGATCATAATACTTGTGAGAGAACAAACATAGCTGAAAATCCCTTTCTGTCTGTACCCATTATCAAGAAATGCTTTAGGCCAGGCAAAGCAAGATTCCTTGTTTCTCATTAGCCACTTCCTCAAGCTTGATGTAGGTGGGCAATCTTATTAAGTATATTGAAGAAAACTCAAAATCACAACAGAAGTAGGCTAAGTGAAGGATGCTAGTAGGTGGCACATCATGAAGTGTTGTATAGATAGGGAATTCTAAGGAGCTCTAACTGCAGTGTGTTGTCTGATACCCATACAGCTTAGAATCCCAAAGTAAGCCTGGAATTTTAGAAAACTAGTTCTCACACAGGCCAACCAAGTGAGCTTGATTTGTATTAAGGAAAGACTGAATATCAGATTTCATACTTTTCATCTCAAAATTAGGGCCATCTCCAGGGATCCTCCGCCGTAAGCCTCCCCTAATTTTGTATTGAGTGGAAGTGTATCTTTGTTAAAGTGATATGTTTTGTGTTGGGCTTGCATCAAATTTGCTGTGTCATATCCTTAAGTAGGTAGCTACATTTGGCAAGTCACTTTGTGTGAATGACACTCTGGAGATTTATACTCTTAGACAGGCTGACAATTATTATACTATGACCCGATTAGAGTGTGTTTCATTGTATGTGTTTTGATTCAAGTGTGAATGAGACATGTTAGATCGTATGTTGGTGAATATAAAATGATGGAAAGTACCCATACGCAACATATTTGAAGAGCATGTCACAATCAATTATCTTCTCAGGACCTACAAGATGCCGTACATGTACAAAAAAGAGATTGACGTCGTCACTGCAATGTACGCCAAGTTGTGTGATCTTCCCATTGAGTTGATGAGACCAGCACTGAAGACGGTTAGTTAATACACAATTGTACACTAATCCATAGACACTAGCCAGATAAGTCATCGACTACAATGCACGTATACAGCGTGTGTTATCGTAGTCTAAGTGTAGTAACAGGATTGTGCTTTCTGTAAAAAGAGCATACTACAAATCCTGTCTTCACATCTGTCTCCACTCCTGACTAAAGATACCAACCGACCCATTTTTTTCCTTTGTAACAAAACCTGAGCACCAACTTATAACTCTATGGTCCAATCAAGTGCATTAAAATGCAAATGATTACAAGGTAATGAAATATAGCTCAAAACCCATTTACTATTTTATTTTATGAAGAGTTAAAAGATCTGTCTGTGCTATAAAGATATTCTAATAATCTACTATTTATTTTGCTATTCGATCCTGTCATGTAGTGCTATAACTCCAACATTGAATTTTACCTGTTCCCTCCTAGGCAACAAAGTATTTGTAACTAGCTGGTCACTATTGTTGATGATGTCATTATTGGTGATGTTGTTAACAGGCAAAACTTATTGGTGCTGCACAGAAGGCAAAGATTGATAAAATGTCAGACAGAGATGCAGCAATGTACATACTTGATGAAGTGATCACTAAGAGTTTACAGGTTGACATTCCTGACAAGTTTGACACGTTTGTGAAAGTGTTGATTGAGTTTGAGGATGATGACACTGCTGTAGCTTTAGGTAGACAACTGATGGGGAGGCTCCCACCAGAGTCACAAGCTCGTATCCAACAAAAACTGTCAGGGGATCAGTCCCAGGGGAGTCAACCCCCAGGAGGGTTCCCTTATCAAGGTTACTCACAACAACCAGCTTACCAACAGCAACCAGGATACCCACCAACAGGATACCCAATCCCAGCAGGTTACCAACAACAACAACAATCAGGTTATCCTGGTGGTTATCCACCACAACAACAGGGTTACCCACAACAACAACAGGTTTATCCACCACACCAACAGGGTTATCCACCACAGCATGGCTACCCTCCAATGCCTCAACCACCAGCTGGTGAGTCACCAACCAACATTACTGTATCACTGTTAGTGTGTGTGACGCAGCATATCAAACTGAGGCGATAGTCAGTAATGACACAGGAGGAGGAATGGTTGATGAGGCAGAAGTAATAGAGCGTAAGAAGTCTGTCTGTCAAGTTGTCAGTCCTAAACGGTAAGTAACGGAACTTCATGAGGTCATACCTGTAACAGGAGTGCTGTTTGTAGTGATGTACATAACACATCGTCTTATAGTGTTACCACTTTTATTCTGCAAGCTAAAAACTTAAGACAACTTTTTGCATTGACACTATCTCTGAGACATTATAGTGTAACTCTAAAGCTTTGAGATGGTTAAATGCTATCGTTGATGGCTTGCTGAGAGGTGGGACATTTGCTTGTTAACCAAAACTACTAAGAAGTCTTGATGTAACAACTGACTCCTCCATTGTTTCTTATGGGCTTCTTTGAATTATAATTGTTGCCATCACCAACCATAAACTGTAGCAGAGAAGCTAGTCTCTTGGTTGACAACTGTTTCCTGGAGCTTGAATACAAACTGGGGTGTAAGTGAGGGGGCCAGATGTAAGTACAAGGGGTATAGAGAGATCAGAGGGGCAAAGAAGTGGAGTTTGATTGTAAGATACAGTATAAGGAGAAAGAAGAAGGTGCTACTACTTTATACATGTATAGCGTAGAAGGTCACTCCTTGGGAGTATATCTGGCAGGAGGTATCAAATGATTAGTGACTCTAAATAAGCATAAATATCATAGTAGACAACTGAATTTATTGGGCAGCTGGGTTAGTGGTGGCAGACGCGTCTGTCTTGTTGTAAGGTCGTATGTCTAATAATTCTGTGAGCAGTGAAGTGGTGACAAGCAGACTTGAGTGACAACCAGACTTGAGTGAAGTATTAAGTTTAACCATTGAGCCACCATTGGCTAACATGGAAGGTCACAATTATTGCTGTAGATCTTCTCACAGGCATGTTCCTTTCCAGTATGCCCTGCATTGTAACATCTATGTGTTCTCCATGTGTTCTCCGTTAAACCCATTAAACTGTGTACATAAGACTATTGTACAGTATCGTACATATACTTGTAGGGAATTTTTTCCTATTGTACGGTAGTCTTGCTAGGCCAACCCATATTATTTTGGTTTAGATGACCAAATGACAAAAGAAAAAAATAGTTTTTAGATAAAAGAAACAATACAGGCTGGCCTAGTGAGACTAATTGCACAGTTTGGTTATAGCACATGTATTGTTTACTATTTTTCCAGTAAAGGTACTGGCTTCATAGGATTCCTCAGGATTGGTGACCAATCTCAGTATGTGTTGGTCACATGTAATCATGTAGTCCCCACCGAGGATGATGCCAGACAGTCACAGTTCTACTTCAACTACATGAACAGTGAATATGACCCGTTACCTTATGAAGCCTCAAAGATCTTGGACATGACCGGCACATGGTTCTGGTTTGATCAGGACTATCATGACTCAGTGAGTTGTTACTATCCTAGTGCTATATTCTACATGACAAGATCCCAGATTTGTTGGGGCTGGTCTGGAGTTTTTATGCATTCAGTAGATTTGATGTGAAGACTTGATTACTTGTTAGCCTTTTCATGATCATTATAGCTAGTGGGATGGCCATGGTAGGAAACACGTGCTGTTTCTACATGTTGTACAATGTACATACTTATTGAGCTAACAAGTACTCTAAGTTATCAGCCGTGCTCTGCGTCTGGGTAGCTCAATAGCTGCCAGAGTCTGCCCCAGTGCTGAGCAGTCTTGGGAACTTCAACAGGTTACAGCTAATGGCCTAAATTCCATATGGTCTTGCACTGAAAAAAATATAGTTTGTGCCTGCAACACTAGCAGAATGCAGTACATGGTTTCTTTCCTCCTGTTTCTTTTGTGTAAGGCCATGTGTTAGAAGTTTCAGATCCCCACCTACATGTCTATGTCTTTATAATGATACTCTCTTTAATCAATATTAACTTTCTAATCTGAAACATCTAAGGTTGTGTCAAAGTACTATAACCAGGATTTTCAGTGAAGGGTTCTTTTCAAAGGAAAAGTGAAGGTTGGGTGTAGTGTAGGAGTCTGAAACACACTTTGCATGCAAAGTATGCACAAACTGGGGGGGGGGGGGGGCGGGAAAATTTTGAAAATTACATGCCAAAATACTGAATTAATTGACTGTTATATTAGAGTATTTGACTGCTCTATTAGAGTCTTTCCATTGAGTGTGGTGCATTAGTGAACTGTGGACCTTTGTGGTTCATCCAAACTTACTGAACCCCGGGCCTGAACTAAGATAACAGTAGATCCTGTAGCATCACTTCATTGGAGTACCACAACTGAGAAACCTTCAGATTACTAGATCCTGTCAAACTACTGGTCTGGAGGGAAAGTTTGGTGAATCTGGTGAATGACTGTGTTTTCCCCATCCAAATATTGTGCTTATGAAAAGAAAAAAAAATTGCTCTTTATTGCACAACTCGGTTTTACGGTACATTTCAAGCATGCAAACCTGCTACTGAGCAGCCACCACTGAAAGGCCACTGGGAAGGTATCAAGCTAGAGTCCTTCCAGTGATGTTGATCTTACAATGTAAGACTGGTAGTATATGTGGTATCCTCGAGCCCTGCATGAAGTCCAGACAAAACATATCTACTACTTCAGTGGTCTGATCTTATGGTTGATTGCTGCTGGTCTTGAATGCCCATGCTTGGCATGCCAGGTAATACAGTTAGTAATAAACTTGGGCACGCTATACTAACAAATCGCCAAAGTTTATTTTGCCAGCAAAACTCTTTTGTTTAATTCAAGTTTCCCTCCGTACGGTATTACATATGTGATGTCAATCAGCCCTCTATTATTGGGTATGGTAAACTCTGTCTTTCCAGTGTCATGTGTATACAAGTATGGAATATGTTGTGGTTTCAGGCGAAGAAGCAGATGGGTTTAAACTACACTATGATGAAGGTGAACAAGGCAGAACTTGAGAAGATTACTTTTTCCCGTAGTGATAAGCTAATGAAAATCGAACCAGTTGAGCTGTCCAAAGGAGGGGTACAGCTCCATGTAGGTGACAATTTCATGATGATATCTCAAGTGCCCACCATGAAGACTGGAAATGGAAATTGTATAGACTGTAAGTTCCATATACAGTATGTACACTGGGGTGGGGGACTCCAGATGTAATGACACTAAAGCTAGCATGTGGGGTCTTATTATGATGAAATCACAATGTGAAGTGTTCAAGGTTAAAGTCTCTAGTTAATTCACTGCTTTATGATTATATTTCTGTAGGTAACCATTGCTCTTACACTGAAATTAGTATTTCATTTATGCATTGTTTCCCAGATACTTGCTAGTAAAGATAACCCATAAAACATAATTAGTTGATGTGTTGCTATATTCAGTTTGGAAGGACTGCTACTATCTGATGTACTGTTTTGTGTCTCCTTAGCAACAGCTAACTCAGCTGTTGTGAAATATGGGTTGTCAAGTGCCAAAGGCTCAGCCGGTGCTCCACTGTTCAAGGAGGATACAGGAAGATTACGAGTTGTTGCCATTCACAATGGCCAAGCTGGTTCTAAGGAAAATTTCAACTATGGTGTCCGTATATCTGAGATCCTTAAACACCAAGCTGGTGAAAGGTACTCTAAAAGTAAGTGACCCGAATTATGATGTAAGGGTTGAGACTATGTGCAGTTGCATGTGTGTGTCTATCTGTCAGTGTGTGTGGTGTATTGTTTAGTGTGTTGTGAGTAAATGAGTTGTTTTGCTTCTATGTAGTGCCCGAGGTGTCTGGCTACAGGTTGGAATAATCATCATCACAACTTTCAGTCAACAACTGTTGTATTCTTATGATGGTAACAACTATGTGTTGTAGATTTGTTTTTCATATATTTTTCAACAATGTGCTACAATGTGAGCGACCACAAGAAGTGGAAGCAGGTCTTACACCTTATGTCCTCAGGAACTGTATGGTAGTTGTTCAGGACAAAAGCTATCATATGGTCAAGAGATAATAATAATATATATATGTGGCAGTCCAGTGTGATGCTAACCAACAGCATGACAAGCCGTGGGGTATACTTAAACTTGTCCTCAGCTTCACATGTCAACAACTAAGGTATACCACTTCACCGGTTTTCAAGTCCGTTGTCCTGTTCAAATTCACACATGCATTTATCTGTATCACAAGTGTACACTGCTTACCATTACTGAGTGTTTCTCCCCTCACATGATCCAGTATGGTAGTGATCAGTGTTCTAAAGTTGATGTCAACACCTTTAGACCAGCTGCCCCTGTGTAGTACAATCACTCAAGGTTCCTTGCCTTCCACCTTGACAACTGGTGCTTCTGATGAGCCCTCATCAGTATCACACCAATAACAGAGCAGATATCCTAGTATGGTAATGAGACAACTTGTTCTAAAAACTCTGCACATATAATCAAGTGAAGCGGTGGATGCCTTGATAATCAGTACCATCGTTTGCTGTCTCTAATTCATTATACAGGTACCATATAATATATATATACTGAGTGACTTAGCTCAGGTTATGGAATTAATATTTTTAACAAAAATAATAATAGTTTACCAACTGAGAAATTACATGTCACAAAGACTTCCAGTTGATGTTATCAGTGAACGAGTCTGTATTTAATTTCAAATGCAGCCCACAGCCACTAAAAACATTTTATTATTGCTAATAGGCATGCCAGCGTAATAAAAAGCATAATAGGGATAATGCTAGCATGTTAGGTGGATATTTCAAAATGGAGATATAGATTGGTACTCCTGTATAAAGCAGTTAGTGGAAAATGCAAACTACAATAGAACTTCATACAAAAACTCCACTTCCTAATAGAACAGTAGTGAAATACTCTAATAGAGCATTCACCGATAAGATCATTGTAAGAAATGTTGGTAATATAGGAGCATAACGGGAACACTGAAGAGCATAATAGATGAAATTTCCTGAAAACATTTTGCATTCCAGGTCTGTAAGGAAACATTTCATTAAGCAAGATTTTCTCAATGTTTTCTGTCAATTATCATTTTATGATTCATTGTCTGATTGTGTAAAGAAGTTTGAGTACACACTTGCCTAGTGAAAATGTGGCACCATGACAATAATTGGCTGTGTAAACCAAAACAAAACCTATTATGAAAACGATTTTTTTTTTTACTATCACAAAAGTGCACATTAAAAATGCCTTGTATATGTGCTGTTGGCACATTTGAATCCATAGTTAAGCACCGATGTAAATTTCACTGGGTATAACATATATCAAAATGCCTTTTGTATCAACCTTAGTATACCGTGAAATAATTGCCTTAAGCTAGTGACATTAAAATGTTGCTTGTAACTATAACTATACACGCAGCCAAATCAGTACATCATGTACATACGGCCATGCATATATGTGCACATATTATCTAATCCATAGTGGGCGAGTGGGTGGGAACGTTTGTTTTACTAGGCCATTCAATTTTCAACAATGTGGTACGTCATGTGACCCAAACCTGTTAAACTAGCTTACAGATTTTGTAATGCTAGAAACTATTTCAGCATTACTGTGCTCTTAGTTCATAGCACACCCTTAGGTCATAGCGTGCACTTATAGGTCACAGCAATTATATGCAAGTTCTTATATTCCTACATGTGCAGCATGCTTGTTAACTTCAATTTATTGTGATGCAATAAATTACACTAATGATGACCAAATTTATATGCAATGAGACATTGCAGTGCGGTCTGGTGGGTGCATGGCCTAAATGCAATTAAATTGGTAGGTTTTGATTATTAATACAGGGGAACCTCTATTTAACGGACACTTTGGGACCAACCAATTTTGGTGAAATTTTACTGTTATAAGGAGGTTGTCCTCTTTCAGAGGTAAAATTGTATTGGTAAAGGTCTATAGGGACTTCAGTAACTGTCCTTTATAAGGAGGTTAAATGTACAGTGTCCTTTACAGGGAGGGTCCATTAAAAGAGGTTCCACTGTATTGTGTTGCAGCTGACATAGCGAGATGTTATAGCTACATGTCAATATTTAAGCACCTAGTATTTTAGTGGGAAGGTTTTTTTGTCAAAGTTAATAGAAGACAGTGGAGGTTGTTACCACTTGAACTAGCTAACTACAGTTAGTAATACTGCACACATCATTATTATATGGAATCGTGTTGGAGTATTTTTAATGGCTAAGATCACCACTATATCTGTCTATTTGTGCATAATACCATTAACATGTGCACAAAATAAAATTAATGCGGCGATCAAGCTAGCTCGAAGCAAAACAAAAATATGTGTTAAATTGTCAAGCAATCAAGGTTGAAATCAAGCAATTTCGTCAATCAAATACCTTGATCCCGGTTGCAGATGGTTCTATAGTGACTAACACTTGGAATGTCTTTCTAACAGTAATTATATCTAATAGGTGCAAGATTGAATTTCATTTTTTCATTCTATATACTTTTCTGGCCTAACATATATTTTTAACGTGGAGGGAAGCATACTCTCAGATCAATTTGTCTGTTTTATGATTGCTGTATTAGATCTTTGAAAAGGTGCAGACAATGTAGCCCACCTCCAGGGAGGGATCCAGGAGCTGGCAAGGGAGGGCACAAAACAGGCTAAGTTGTAAGTGTGCGGAAAGAATTAACAGATTCTCTTGTTAGTTGCTTTACTGTTTAAAAACTGTTTATATAAGGTTTGCAATTTGTTATTGCACAACTTTTTACTTATTGTGATATATGTATATTTAGGGTTAGGTGGTGACTGAGGATTGAGGGCGGGTGAATTAAGCAACCAGTTTTCCCACAAACAGGATACCCAAACCCATTAAGTTACCAACAATCAGGTTATTCTGATGGTTACCCCCCACAACAACTAGTACAGGGTTATCCACCACAGCAGGGCTACTCTATGACCTAATCAGAGTCAACCGGCCATCTGTTCTACCCCATGCATGGTGGTGAGTCACCAACCAACATTACTGTATCATTGTTAGTTTGTGTGAAGCAGCATATCAAACTGAGGCAATAGTCAGTAATGACACAGGAGGAGGAGTCAGAAGTATTAGAGTGTAAGAAGTCTGTCTGTCAAGTTGTCAGTCCTAAATGGTAAGTAATGAAGTCACAACAGGGGTGCTGTTTGTAGTGATGTAACATATCCTCACTGTGGGTAATTACTCTGTAAACTAATAAAATTGTAAGACAGCTTTTCACATTTGACACTAGCTCTGAGATATTGCAACTCTAAAACTTTGAAATGATTTAACCGCTATCATTGATGGTGAAACAGTGCTAATCATGAGCTATATGCAACTGAGGTACTAAGGAGTCTTGATGTAACAATGATATGTTTGACTCCATCGCTGTCCCATATGGGTTTCTGAGGTGATATTTTGAGCTAATGTTGCTAACCATAAACCATAGCAGAGAAGCTGGTCTCTTGGTTGGCAACTACTTTATGGAGCTTAGTTTGAACACAAAGTGAGAGGACCCGATGTAAGCAGAATGGTGGCCCCAGTTCTTATTCCCCATTCACAAAAAACATTGCCAGTGCAATTGACCGGAAGGGTAGAGAGACCAGAGAACGAGACAGGGGCAGAGAGAGGTAGTGTGATTAACACAAAATACACTGAGGAGAAAGAAGATGAGAGCTCATACATGAGGTCACTCCTTAGGAGAGGAGGTGATGATAGTTTATATGGTACAAGCTAGGACTCTAAATGAGCATACATATAATAGCTCTGGTTTGGGTTTATTTGGCAGTCAGGTTAGTGGTGGCAGATGTGTCTGTAAGGCCAGATGTTGTCTAATAGTTCCATGAGCAGTGAAGTGATGACAGGCTTGAGTGTCAATAGCCACTGAGCTGCCATTGTTCAAATGTAAGGTCATGATTATTGCTGAAGGCATGTGCCCTTCCAGTATACTCCTACATTGTAACTTCTATGTATTCTCCATTAAACCCACTGTGTACATAAGACTATTGTACAGTGTGGTACATGTACTTGTAAGGAAATGCTCCTATTGTACAGTTTGGTTATAAATAGTACTTGTGTTTACTATTATAAAGGTACTGGCTTCATAGGATTCCTCAGGATTGGTGACCAATCTCAGTATGTGTTGGTCACATGTAATCCTGTAGTCCCCACCGAGGATGATGCCAGACAGTTACAGTTCTACTTCAACTACATGAACAGTGAGTATGACCTGTTACCTTATGAAGCCTCCAAGATCTTGGACATGACTGGCACATGGTTCTGGTTTGATCAGGACTATCACGACTCAGTGAGTTGTTACTATCCTAGTGCTGTGCATGTTGCCAGAAGTAGGCCTGATCTGGGGATTTTATGCATTCAATAGGTTTGACATAAAGACTCGACTACCTGTTAGCCTTCTCATGGCCCCTAGTGGGATAGCTATGATAGGAATATATCACTAAACGCATACTGCTTCTGCTTTGTACATACTTATTGAGCTAACATTTAGTCCAGCCCCACTCTACATCTGGGTAGCCACTTATTGGTGGGTTGGTGGCTCAATGGTTTCCAGTGTCTGGCCCAGTGCTGAGATAATACATTTACACTTGCCTAAATTCTGACCTTGCACTGAAAAACATAGTTTGTGTTTCTGTACACAAGTGGTGTAGCATGCAGTTTCTATGCAGTAACTGCTTTCTTGCTTCTTTGTGTAAGGCCATTTCAGATCTCCACCTATGTATAATGATACTCTAACGAAACAGTCTAAGATAATAATAATAATAATGCGTTGACGGGTTGAATTGTTGGTTTGAAACATGTAGTTAACAATGAGGTTGTGTCAAAGCATATTTAAGATGACAATAGTATTATAGTCTTCAAGTCCTGTATGTATCGCCACCACAACTGAGAATCCTTCAGGTTGCTAGACATTTGTCCAACTATTACATACATGAAGTCAATAAACCTCTATAAAAAGCTTCTCCAAATGTAAACTGTCTTTCCAGTGTCATGAGAATATATTGTGCAAAGAAGCAGATGGGATCGGATTGAACTACACTATGATGAAAGTGAACAAAGCAGAACTTGAGAAGATAACATTTTCATGTAGTGATAAGCTAATGAAAACCAGTTGAACTGTCCAAAGGAGGGTACAGCTCCATGGAGGTGACAATTTCATAATGATATCTCAATTGCCCACCATGAAGGCTGGAAATAGAAATTGTATAGACAATCCTTGTAAGTTCCTTATACACTATATACACTGGGGTGGGGGGCCCCAGAACACTAGGCAAGCATGTGTGTGTGTGTGTGTGTGTGTGTGTGGGGGGGGGGGGGGGGGGGGGAGCAGTACTTACTAGTATTTCCATGAATAACAATTCCCAGATACTTAGTTGATGTGTTGCTGTACTAAGTTTGAAGCAGTTTGGAAGGACAACTTTAAGGATTGCTACTATCTGATGTACCATTTTGTTTAGCAACAGCTAACTCAGCTGTTGTGACATATGGGTTGTCAAGTGCCAAAGGCTCAGCCGGTGCTCCACTGTTTCAAGGAGGATACAGGAAGATTACGAGTTGTTGTCTGTCCAAGTTTGTTCTAGGAATAATTTCAACTATGGTGTCTGTATATCTGAGATCCTTAAACACCAAGCTGGTGAAAGGCACTCAAAAAAGTGAGTGACCCTAATCATTGTATTGTTAAAAGCTACAAGTCCTGATCACATGATCTTGTTTTGTTTCTATATAGTGCCAAAGGTGTCTGGCTTCAAGTTGGAATAATCATCATCACAACTTTAAGTCAATAACTGTTGCTTTCTTATGATGGTAACAATTATGTTTTCAACAATGCATTACAGCACAGAATAAAGAACTATATGTTAGACTACAAGAAGTAGAAACAGGTTCACCTTATGTTGATCCAGTGAAATCATCATAGAAAGTTTACAGGGTAGTTATTTCCTGGACAGCAGTCCAGTGTGGTGTTGATTTGAAGTTTTTGCAAAGAAAGGTGTTAAAACAAATGGCATAACAAGCCAGAAACCTCAAGAAATCTTCACCTCATACTCATGTCAATAACTAAGATATCTTCCCCTCGTAGCTTTACAAACAATACAGTGTAGTTGTAACACAACAAAAGAATACGTCACTTTGATGATTAACTATGGTAACTAGCTTATCAATGGTTTCACTGACCTAATCAGTTGGTTATATAGTACATCAAATGTCATCACTATGGAGACAGCGACAATTTTAACGAATCACAAGTGCACACTGCTCACCTTTAAATGTTTGTCCCTTTACATGATCCAGTATGGTAGTGATCAGTGTTCCAAAGTTGACGTCAACACCTTTAGACCAGCTGCCCCTGTGTAGTGCAATCACTCGAGGTTCCTTGCCTTCCACCTTGACAACTGGTGCCCCTGATGAGCCTCCATCAGTATCACACCAATAACAGAGCAGATATCCTAATATGGTAATGAGACAACATGTTCTAGAACTCTGCATTCTGTCACAGCGGACAACATAATATACTCAGTAGTACCATAGTATATGTCTCTAGTATACAAAATTTGTATCCCTTGATTCTTGTTTTACACAATAAATTAGACTTTTTTTCTCATTCAATGAAGTGTAAGACAGAACAACACAAGTTGCTTTTAGAAGAGTGTCAGCCTAAAACCTCCCTTGACATTTACTGATTGATAGTGTATGATAAGATATCTCATGTACCTGACTATAGGTACTTACCCACGCTAAGACTTTCTTGACTGGATTTTTTCAAAGTTTCACCTTTAGGGTGATGGTGGACGGTAATTGTTTCAGCAGTAGTGGTACTAGCTGGTGTAGCAATATTATCCAGGTCAAACCGGCAATCATATATCGACCGTGTCTGTCCATCCAGCCCACTAACTGCCTTAGTGTCAATCAGAGGTCTATCGTACACCTCAACAAGGGTATAGTCCAATAGGATCCCACCTCTCTGTGGTGATATCAAATAATAAGCCATGAATACAACTCAATACTTGTCACAATACATAACTGCTTATAATGCTTGCCAATGTGCTAGACAAAAGAAGTGCATTCTAGATTATCCAAACAGTCTGGTAGCTCCACAAATGCTGATGTATATATAATTTTAAGATTGTTTGGGCTAATACAAAATTCCATCACTTCATATCATGCCAGGCAACGTCCAACACACTTACTTGATCTTGTTGATGGCAAGTACGAAATCCTTTTGGATTGTCAGGAACCAGTTTATCACCATATATGACTACAGGGTTCTTCTCACTGTTGCTATATACATAAGCAAACTGGTACTCTGTGTCCGGAGAGCGAGCAATTTCCAAATTTCCAAGCACATGATTGTTAGTTAGTAACACTGTCACGCTCCGACCCTCCAGTGTCACTTTAGCTACCCAGCCTGTGCCCAACATCCTGTAAACAACAACAACTACTACTGAAGCTATACACATAACCAGAGGGTTATGTGGTAGGGTTTGAAACAGACTTATTTATAGGTGATTATCTTGTATCTAGTTAACAACCTCAGCTTTCCCTTGGCCTCATATTGACAACTAAGATGTAGTAGGATCTAATAAGATTGTAACTACTCACTTTCCATGCTTGATACGACAGACAGCATTGGTCTTCGGATCATCTGCAGCGTATTGACTGGTACCCAAATTGCCTGAACCCTTCAAGAATTTCTCAACTTCTATCGGTGGTGCTATTGTGCGACATATAAACCTAATACTGCATCATTTGTCAGTTTCATGAAACACTTATACAGCACACTTGACAATCCACCCAAAATGTGAAATTTCTGAAAGAGAACATTGTTGTATTAGCGTCTCATTCCCATCTGTTGTTTTCCTAGCAGCATCAGTAATAATTTTTTACCACATTGGTGGCTAAGTGCAACTCTTGAGCAGCTTTATAAGTTAGCAACTGGCTAGACCAGACCAAGAAAAATTGCTTTGTCAGCTTTAATATAGCTGCTTACTTTATAAAAATAATGCATTGTTATTTTGAGTATAAGTGGATGAGGCATGTTAGATTAAAGTTTTGAAAATTTCCAGCTAATGGTACTACCGTAGGAGGTCAACATCAGATCATGTACACACATCTTACCTGGCATAGGAGGGTAACCAACTCCAGGGGGATAACCTGTTCTGTACATAGCAACACTTTACAATATCCATGGTAACTTACCTGACCATTGATCGTAGCCTGGGTAACTTGGAGGTTGCGGAGGGAAACCTGCTGGGTTTGGATATCCTGGATAACCCGGCTGTTGGTAACCCGGTTGTTGTGGAGGGTAACCTGGTTGTTGTGGAGGATAACCTGCTGGGTTTGAACCTGGGTAACCTGACAGTTTTTGTTGGATACGAGCTTGTGAGTCTGGTGGGAGCCTCCCCATCAGTTGTCTACCTAAAGCTACAGCAGTGTCATCATCGTCAAACTCAATCAACACTTTCACAAATGTGTCAAACTTGTCGGGAATGTCAACCTGTAAACTCTTAGTGATCACTTCATCAAGTATGTACATTGCTGCATCTCTGTCTGACATTTTATCAATCTTTGCCTTCTGTGCAGCACCAATAATTTTAGCCTGTTAACAACATCACCAATAATGACATCAACTACCAGTATAATTCTATAGCAAGAGCCCCTAAGCACTGCAGATCCTGTTAGAAGAATGTAAAAAAATTTTTTTTGATGAAGTAAGTGAGACGATACTATGATAGCATATCAGCAAACATTACTAAACAGTGTCCACTAATTTATGGAAAAAACAACAGTAGCTGTAATAATCTATACTAAAACAGCCTAGCTATAGACACATGTGCAACCATGGATTAGTATACAATTGTGTACTAGCTAACCGTCTTCAGTGCTGGTCTCATCAACTCAATGGGAAGATCACACAACTTGGAGTACATCGCAGTGACGACATCAATCTCTTTTTTGTACATGTATGGCATCTTGTAGGTCCTGTCAAGACAACTGATCCTGTAAACATGTACAATAGAAACACCAGCCTACATCATGCATTCTCAGTGATATTGATAACCACTTCTTCTATCACACATGTTTAGATCATATGCTATGGGGAATCTACTATGTACAGTTGATAAGCTAAAGCTGGTATCAGGACACCTTTATGCAATGCCTAACATTGCTGACACCTCAACATATTATTTGATGATGTCAAATTATATCATTTATGACAGTTTGTGTCCCTCAATAGCCCATATTACTAGTTATAACTGGGTATGATCGTGAATCATGATGATACCCTACAGTACCCATCAAGGCTTGCTCAATGTGCTGGTTCTTGTTACTGCAAGCACCACATGCATAACCTACATGAAAGTGACCTCCTGTGAGTGTCAGTGCCCACTGTAAATAGTCAATGGTGTATTACTCACAGAGCCTATAGACATGCTAACTCATAACGTAGATCTTTTACACCACTAGGATAGGAATCTGCTGTTTTTCACATGTTCTTCCACACCTCCATCAACACCTCACTGCATAGGCATTTATGAATTAACACATTAGTAACTAGACTTTAACATATCTCTCTCTGACAGTAGGGGCAATGAATTTACTTCATTTCGATTAAAAGGATTGGTACATACGCAAAACATTTTTAAAAATTTTTAAGAAGACATTGTGACCTTAAGAAGACATTCATGTTTAATGAAGAGGTGTAATCATAAAAGTGCGCCGCATGCACAAATTACCAGTCACTTTTGTAGAGCAAAAGAAACGTGATGTCAACTGGAACTCATTGATTATAAACAAGACTAAAACCAGTAATAAATCCAGGCATGGTAAAATAAGTTACGTTAAAGTAAGTTTTTAGGAGGTATTTTAAATTTCACATTCATAAACCAGGTGTACAGAAAAGTCACCCTGTTATTCTTTTTCAGCAAATCCTGAGTATTGATTGATAAAGTATGACTACAAGGTTTGTATTTCAGATAGTTATTACTTGATGCAGTATTACAGTGTTCAGAAATACTTCAAAAATGTTTGCCCTACATTGATTTTCCCTCTTTTTGCTCTATGCAAATCCAAATTGCATTACACAAAATGATGTAATATAGTGCCACGCCTTCTTGTTAAACCTGTCTATAGAGCCAACCAAATTTTGCCATGACAAGACTCAAACATGATCAGCAATGAAGTAATGACCATGTTGGTTTGATTTTGTGTGATTACCCAGAAGGGGTAACTGTTGCCCCCTCTCGTAGACAATGTAAGGAAAAACGACAAACTTAAAATGTTATCTCATGCTATCCTTTTAAAATTTGGAGGTGTTACTATAGACATTCACCCCTATAAATATTGTAAAATTCAGCAAATTTTGTTATTATGAAATTCATCATTAAGCTGATTGTCAAATTCATCAAATTTTTCTTACATCCAAATTCCTTGCATATGGAAACAAAGATTCTTATCTCAGGTGTGCAAAGGATTTGCTCACAACTACAGTGGAATGGACTCAATGGAGGCTTATATTCACCAATTTCCCCTCCAACCACAAATGCAACACAAGAAGCCAGGAAGGAAGCCAGGAATGCAGCACAGGAAGCCATCCCAGAAAGGAAGTCTATTTAGGTCAATAATAGTTGTTGAGGAAACAGACACATTACACTGCCTACACATGCTAAAAGCACACACAGAAGTCACCACTACCACAGTGTTCAGCCGGTTCTGAAAATGCATTAAAACTGCTTTCTCCTCTGGCTGGGAGCTCTGGCGCTGCCCTCCACTTAGACACTAAGTGATCATGTAGTGGACTGGACGATAGTGAAGCCTACATCCACAAGTGGCATATTGTAAACATGCACGTGCATCAGTACGCGAGGGAACTGACATAGAAGATTCAGTGCTGGCGTATCAAGCGCGGCAGTGATCATGGCCAGATGATGACGCACAATAACAACGACACGACACACATGAATAGTGAATTTACTGTAGTCTACCATGTACCTTCTTTATGCGTTGTGTGGTTCCGACTAAGACTAGTGATCTCGCTAGTGATCAACCTGTCAATTTCGAGGCGACAACACGAGATCTCCTGGCCAGCGCAATCGCTTATAAATAGGCGCCTTATTCACTAAATTAATTTCGTAGCGCTTAAAAATATTGACTGACTGCTCGTAATTATGTTTCTGGTCCACCGCCCACATCCTTTTTTGGTGAAAGTGAAATTTCAGAAATACATGGATAAAGTGCCCGCATCAACTTTTTGAAAAACCTGGATTTCAGAAACAAATACTGGGCTGCAACAAGTATGCTAAATCTAGCTAGCTAGCTATCTGAGTGTCATAATTTATATTTTATCAGTGAAAACCTGCAAGAAATAATAATAATAATAATAATAATAATAATAATAATAATAATAATGCTTTACAGAATAATAATTCTGAGGGTCTACCAGTGACCTACACTGATAGCCTAACATACATTAAAAAAATAACTATACTCTAACATCTACATACTTAGTTACAAGTGGTTAAAATTGTTAGATGCAGGATTCTTAGAACAACGGGAACAGGGACAAAGGTAATGGAAACAACAGGGTGAATTGTCAAAGTTAGCTAGGAAATGATTCCATAAAAATTTCTTCAATTTCTGTTTTATTACAGTTAGTGCATGATTGTGTATGATCAATTATTGGCAAAGAGTTCCAGTCTATAGGTAGGCGAAAAAAATAGGAGTTCATAGCTGCATTGGTATGGGCTGTCGGCAGCGTGCATAGGCGGCGTGCATAGTACGGATCGATATACTCTAATAGAACAGTCAGTAAATCACAAAAATACTCTAATTGAGCAGTCATTGCTGAATTCCGCCCGCTCGCCCGCACCTAAAAAAGGACCAGAAACATAATTACCAATTGGAGTGGCCTTAGAGTTGTAACTGTTTTATTAGGGTAGTTGAGTAATACTGTTTCAAGACGTCTTTAGGTACTGACGGGCACTTGATCCATCTATGACAAAAGAAATACTGAAAGGGGTCTGGCTACGCGAGTCCAGTTATCATGTTTATACGCAGTTTCAGAGATATGGAGTTTTCAGCTGACCACCCCTGGTACCAATAGTCTCGCGTGGCCAGACCGATTTTTCTTCGCCACGGCGCTTATCGATTGGAGATTATAAGCGCCTGCTTCGAAAAAGGCGCTTTCGAAGCAGGCGCTTATAATCTCTAATCGATAAGCGCCGTGGCGAAGAAAAAGCGGTCTGGCCACGCGAGACTAGGTACCAAGGGGTTCGGATAACTGAGGTTTCACTGTATAATATAGGCGGCGGAAGAGGGGGTGCTGAGCACCCCCAACTTAAAGCTGTATTGCGCAATAGTCATCACTTGAACTCCAGCAAGGTTTCCAGAAACTGGTCAATCACGATCGAGATACTCTAATAGACCTTATTCATTTAGAACAGTAAGCGCCCTCTGATGTCACGCGAAGCCATACAAGGGTCCCTATTTACCATGGTGATAGTTTTTCGGCCGCCATTTTGAGTTCTAAAACTGGGCGAGCACAACGGTTGCTATCATGTTACTATAGTTATGGTACTGCAAATGGCGAATTTGGCGGAGAATTGTGATGTTACTATGGTTTTGGTACTGCAAATGGCGAACTTTGGCGGACATCTCCTTCGCAACGAGTTATAAGCGCTATGAAATTAATTCAGTGAATAAGGTCTATAGAGCAGTCACCCCAATAGAGCAGTCACCCTAATACAACAGTCAAGCATGTATTATACCATTATTATTGACAGCTAAATCCACCAAATATGCCTCCAAATTCAATCTCCTGATACCTAATTTTCAAAATTTTCCTGGGGGGGGCATGCCCCCAGACCCCCTTAGAATTAGAAAAATTTTTGGGCACCCCCAACTCTAGCACCCTTCCGCCTCCTATGTAATAGCTGATTGCCATCATTGTCCGGCACTGTCACCGCCAGTGCAAAATAATTTATAAGTTCTTTCTTGCCAGCTTGCATGGGACGAGCGGCATGGGAGTGACACCACTTCTAGTAGGGATGTCAAAAGCCCGCAAAATTATGGATTTTCCGGCTTCTCCCGCAAATTTCATTAAAAAGTAGCACAATGAATTGCGCGTCTTTCAGACAATTTAGGCACTAGAATTTTTCGTTTCATAGTTGCGTAGTGATGAACTCGTCAAGGTAGTGCTCTTCTGGTGAGTTTCCTCGTGATTAGAGTAGCTACGTGAGTGTATAAGCCCCAATGTTAGAGTCAAACCTTAGTTTCTGGTCACCTGCCCGCATGGAAAACCTGGAACCCCAATTTATGAGGACTATTATTAATATTACAGGCGCCTAAGTGCACGTGACCCAAGGCCACTAATTTTTAAAATTGCTAAAGAATCGAGATATTCTAATAGAGCAGTTATTAGCTTAAACAGTCAGGTATGTATGCTGCACTACTAAAATGTTTCTGACTAGTTTTGTCCCTAGTTATTATACTGTAAAGTAACTTAGGTATGTACCATTAACCACTAGCCTAATAGGCCATAGATTTAACTTTCCTAACAATTCAAATGTGCATGGTCCTCTAATAGCTCTTCTAGTGGATCAAAACTTTGACTTCCTTATTAGAATGAACACTGGTACATTGATTGTAAAGCTGGTATCCAGTGGGCTCATGCAAACTTCAACTTTTCTGTGGATGACTAAATAACTGTATGGTCGTAGAATGGCAAGTGGCAACCCTTAGTTTAAACATCAACTTTTCCACATGATCACTGAAAAACACTAACCTGGAGCACACAATGACTCAAATCTTCGACAGTTACCTTTCTCAAGGTTTCAGTACTGAATAGGATTAAGGCTGGAAACACATAGCTAGTGGGCTAACACTTCACATTTGAATGAAGAGTTTCTAATGTAAATAGTTAATTTCATTTTGGATCATTGAGCAATAGCTAATTATACTTCCCTGACATAGATAGCGAGATATTTCACTAGGAAAGGAAAAATAGCTACATGATCATGAGCATGCAGACCTTTCCTTTAGTGCTTAGCTATGCATTGCCGTGTTCAGTTGTTTTAAAGCAGTGTAGCCATCGACAATTTTCCTAATGTTGGTTGAGCTTGGCTAATTTGCTAAAATCAACATGAATTGGCTAAATAAAATGTGTTAGTACTGGTGTATATGTAAGAGTCTATAGTCCTGAAGTCCTGATCATCGCATCATTTTGTTGGCTAGGGAGTGACCAGAAACTAAGGTATGACTTGGAGTGGCCTTAGTTCCCTGCATGCCTAGAAAATGTATGGAAGATGACAGCAGGCTAGTTTTGTCGATCGCCATGCACAACAGCATTCCAGTTAATTGATAGGTTGGTTTTCAGTTAGTACAAGATGCAACCTGAACGCCTAGCTGTAATAGTTTCCTGGCAATTCTACGCAATTGATAATACAAAGTGACGTAATCACCCATACGTTACTTGTTTTTGTTTTGTGCCATGGCTACCAATGGTACTCAATAGAGAAGCTGCCTATTTGTTTATTTAACAATTACTGGCTACCACAAAAGCAAATGTGGCAAACTAATATATCAATCTGCAGCATTTTTCGAGCTCTACAAGATGCTGTAGCTAAAACATCCATTTGTCAAACTTTTAAAAACCTGTTTGACATCCCTACTTCTAGGAGTGGTGTGATCAGCAATAACTTTTAACATTTTCAAAGACTCAAAGCAAAAGGAGTTCAAACTTCACTACTAAGAGAACAAAATCAGATTCAATCTTCTCCACAACTGTCAAATGCTTCTCATCCTTGGCCACCTCTCCAGCTGCACTGAGCAGCCTACCCCAGCACATGAAGCAGAGGAGGAAATAAAAACAGGCTAGTGCTGTGTACAGAGACATTAAAGTAAGCAGAACACTGACGACCATGGTGAAAATCAATGGAAAATCAGGCCGTCAGCCATCATCATGTGAAGCCTTCTGTTCCTTAAGAGCACCAGAATGGTCTTGAGAAAGGGCATTATGAATGATGTCACGTTAACAGCAGTGTCATGATGATGGATTCTTATAGGGCTGTGAGAACAGTCTAAAATTAAGATGGACACCAAAGCTGTCTATAGAAGAGTGAAGCAAGTGAAAGAGGAAACAAGGTTATTCCAAGCCACAGACGTAATCCAACAATAAATTCTGGGCTGGCAATGGTCAAACCCAGACAGGTTCTAGGGATATAGCTTTAAGCCAGCCACTACTTGTACCAGAACGATATTCCAGAGCAGTTAGCTAAATGTGCTAATGGGTCTGAAAAACCATATCATAATATACTCAAAAATCCACGAAACCATATGATTTCTTTCCAACCCAAACTTAATAGAGACCCTTTATGGCCTTACATGACATCAGAAGATGCTTACTTTTCTATAAATGATCTGATTTGATTGATTTTTAATTAGGATCCTGTATATTTGGCATGCTAATCTGGAGTTTAGAACATACAAAGTACAAAAAAACTGGACTCGAAATAATACATGGATAGAGCCCCCCCCATACACACACACACGCACACATACACACACACATGTATTTTTATTTTAGAGAGAGAGAGAAAAAAGAAACTTTTACTGATTTTAGAGGGGGCTTACCCCCACATCATTAAGTTTCAATAAAATTTAGTCAGGTTTGTTATGAAATTCAATCGAAGACATCTGATTCTTCAAACAATTTCTGTGGGGGCATGTCTCCAGACCCCCTAGAAAGTTAATACTCCACATGCTGAGTGAACTTTACACATTTTACAAATTGTGTCAACCATCACTATCCCCAGTTACTTTAAATTTTGTTGCCCACACCTTGTCCTATGCCACTATTAATTGTACATGTGTCATACACTTATGCATGCATTACCTAAGTGGAACTTCACGTGGGAGAGATCAAATAAACCAGATTTTCCATGAGCTGTCTGGTTAGTAATGAAAATATGTAGCTATATACATGTACAGAACGAATGCAAAAAAGAAAAGATAACACACAACATCACAGGCAAAAAAAGGAATTACAAAAAATAATAACAAATCTAGCTAGTTTGTGAACCATTCTCTACAGTTGTTTTTTTTTGTCAGAAACATCCATGAAAGGCAGAAATAGCTACTGGTAGAGGCAGCATCATCCTGACAACTCCATGCAGGTAGATTCTTGATAGAAGAGACTGTAATGACCTGTAGCTAGCATGCACTGTTATTTGCAGTATAATTAGCTAGTAAAATTTAGGTGGTCAAATTCATAGATAAAGCAGTATTCAATTTTGTTCTTTTTCCTTGTTCAGGCAGGCTGAATATGCTGTGTGGCTCTGCAAAATATTTATCACAATGTCAGGACGGTAAAAAGTGATTAGTACTGAGGAAATGTCAATTGCACATGCAGGGGCATTGTAAACCAGCAAACACTTTAACAAACAAAATAATGGAACATTAGCAAAGGCCTCAACAAGTTTAGAGGTGGCGGATTGCATCGAAAAGTATCATTGTAGACTTAATGCAGCAGCACAGTTTGATTGCTTAAAACATCAATCAATATCTGTGTGGTAGCAGTGGGATACTTTGAGTCACTAAGTGAACACTTTGTTGCACTGAATCAACCATCATTGCATGTAAATTAACAGCTGTGGGTCAGATGCTGCATGCAGGAGGAATGCACAGTTGACCTGCCCACTCAATAGCTGATTTGAGGTTTTATAGAAGTCTTCTCAGCTGAGCCCCCAAACTTGGACTGAACGGTCAATGTCTGCATGTAAGTGATCTTCACATAAATTTTTGGTAGGCCTATAGCTATATAAATCTATATAGTTAGTCTCAGATGATGCTTAACCATTTGGACTTATCTGAATGGCATGACAGCTTATAGGAAGCAATGATATTGAAGTGTTGGTAGCTACGTTATATTGTGGCATGCCATTATCTGCTGCACATGCATGCTTATTAACCCGTGTGCAGCGCCACACCTATACTGGCCGCACACGACTAACTTTAAAATTTAAATTGGGTGTGGCCACACAGCAGCTCCGCATTATCATGGCTTCTGCGAGTACTTTGCAGGAGAAGGAATTAGAAACTAAGGCAATCAACAAGTGTTTGGATAAATTAACGGATCATTTAGATATCAATCGAGTATTGGATAAGCTGTTATCGAAGGAATTGATTTCAGCAGAGAGGCATTCCGAAGTAGCCAAGTTGGTGGAAGATGGTAAAAGACGACAAGCGGTTCGCAATGCTATGGAGGAGATCGGTCTGAAACCTCCCGGATCCTTAAAGTCCTTCATTGAAGTGCTAAAAGAAGATGAGAAAACCAAATATCTTGGAGACCATGTAGCTGAAGGTATATAGCTAGCTATTCAGTATATATAACTGTAACTTACACATAATTCTTTTAGCCAGTATAGCTACCTTTCAGTATTTAGTGCATGTCCACGTCCACCTCATTCAATTTCTGATACTGTTATATAATGTTTGCATGCTATAGGAATTCGAATACACAGTAAAAAGTGAGTACCGCTACTGTGGCAAATGTACTCTAACGTCACTGTACTACCGTCACTAAAACAATTGCAGTAATGTTCTGGCACTGTTTGCCATACTAGCTATACTCTGTGTAGTAAGTACTCATGCAGTTCTGCATGACTGAAGAATTCTCCAATTGACAGCACTTTGACTGATTCATTACTTTTCTTCTTACCCATGCAAGGTCTCTTATGTATTTCACTCAGTAGCTATTCAGTGAGTGCATCATTACCTCCAGACTGAACTGAATGTATATACTTTTTGCATTGTACTCCTTGCCATGTAGCATTGTTTCAATACGATGGTAGCTATCAAATTTTGTCAATGTTTGTTTACAGTTCTATGACTGCTTATAACTAGTTGTGTATGTAGATTAGATTTCATGCATGGGCAGCATGGCCTTGGCAATGGTGCATGCTGTATTGCAACACATAACATAATTCTACCAACACATATTATATATTACGTATACTATAGAGTTATGTTGTGATTTCATATAACAATATTAGAATACAAGAGACTAACTGATGGTGTGTCAGCACAAGTGACCAATCAAGTGGTGGATGAGACTGACTCTGCAACAATGAAATGTGAGTAGAGTACAATTACCGATGTGTGTAATAGCTATGTCAGTAATGCCAGTAAAATCTGATCAGTATGTATTATGTAGAGCTATTGGATTTCTAGAATATAAATTGCTGGACCACCCCCTATATACTAACCACTATTGTATGCATGGTCTGGAACTATATGGCTGCATTGGGAAAACTGGTCTTATTGCCTATGATAGCAGGTTTGGTTTTTCACCACAAACACAAAGCTACATGAATACACTATCAAATTTCACTGTCAAAGTCACACAGGCTTGATCATGAGTAGTTTGCTTTTGCTCCCAAGTTCATGCAGTGGCAAACTGTACTGCATGGGACCTTGATATATAGAGCTCTGGGGGGTAGCTATACAGTTCCATATACACCTGTGCTGTAAATTTCCTTTCATTTTAGTCAGAATTAAGCCCATAATTTAGAACTGTTAATGAATAACCTCTCACCCTCCCACCACCCCTATTGAAGCTCAATTGATACAGTCAACCTCCACACCATCCATGCATGCGTGTGGTGATACAATCATGATCATTAATTATTACAGTGCTTAAATTTATGTTAGTAGCCCTTGATGTTTGACCCAAGCCATATCTTTCCAGGGCTAATAAGTCGTAAGCTTTTTATTGTTGCTGAGAACAACCATAGCCAAAAGGAAAAGACTGTCTTGTTTTAAAGTGCACGAAAGGATTATCATTGTATGAAATGTATAAAGTTCTAGAGCTGATTGTGGTTATTGTATATTCATCTTATAGTATCATGGATACCATTTGACTTGGCAACTGCACACCGATTACTACGACCAATTGCCCCTGATTGGGAAGAACTAGCTGGTTGTTTGTTAAAAGATAAAGCTGATGAGAAGATCAAATCAATCTATGCTGATTGCTTTAACAACGATGCTGCAAATAAAGCTCTCAACAAGACTGTTATGAAATGGTTACCTCGCACCACTCGCGACAAGCGTACATGGAAGACACTTTGTGAAGTAGCTGGCAAATGGGGTGATTTGACATTGGAGCAATACATGAAAGAGAACCATCTAGCATGTGAGTAGTTCTATTCCTGCTAAAACAGTTCACTATGACAAGCATGCTTTTTGTTGTAGTTGTGGCCCTTCAATTTAAGAGAGTCAGCATCTGAACCAAATTTTAACATTGAAAGTATTACAGAATCAGCTTATCATGAACATTGATGATCTAACTTTGGTAATAAACAGATGAGCAAACATGTCATTTCCACATGCTAGCATTAACAGTTTCAACAAATCTTTGTGAATAAGCTAACAAATCATCTACAGGATTTTTAAAGACTGAGATACTCTAATACAACAGTCAGGAAACCTCAGTACATTATTAGCCATCCCTAGATATTATTTTGATCTTGAAAACATACTTTCAAGCATTTTACAATCATAAAACTCTTGCAACTGAATTTTTGAGTATTGCTCATAATAAGCTATACATACATATTTTCAAAGCATAGTTGTAATGTCCTATAGTAGAGCAGCGGTTTTACATTGCCATGTGTAGTCAGTGATATTAGGTGAGGTATACATTATACGTAGGTGATCAGGAGCCTTCACTACCAGACATCATGAAATGGTGCAAGCTGTCATCATTACGAAGTGACTGGTATGGCTTTGCCACCGAGCTACTGGGTAAGGATGAAGCTGAAGCCATCAAACGTAATCTCGGTGGAGGAGGGAACAAGGAATGTCTGGAGAGGCTGCTGGGAACATGGTACAATTCTACCATCAATCACAGTTGGCAGATGATTGTTGATGCTCTCAATGAGATGTTAGCAGATGAAAGAGTTATTGAGAGGATTAAAAAAGAGTGTGTATGTGCTACTTAACATTTTTGTCAAGTACGGCAAATATATATATACATATTTTACTGTTGTACTACATTGTAGCCACCATAGTGTACATTATAACAAACATCACATTAACTTGTTCCCCAACCAATTGATGGAATGCTGTACATGCTCATTAACAACTAACATCATTGTGGTTACTGATGTTTCCAACTATGTTGGATGTACACTACAAACCTATTCTATAATGTATTGAACTATATCATAAGCTCTAAAACCTCTAAGTGCTGCTGTAGGTGACATCTTCCACTATTAAAGTATACTCAAGTAGCTAATCATCAGCTATGCTATCAGATAATGTAACCAGGTATTACCCTGATGCTGCAATTTACTTGGATAACCTATCACATGATACAGAATAGGGCAGAAACAGTCAGTTCCCTGCAAATGTTCTTGGGGCTCTTATATTCCACAACCTTCATGACGTCATTTCTTGATGACAAATCATGTGAGCTGACACTAAGTTACTGATTACTCAAATACACTTGGTACTATAAACATTCTATTGTAGCAGCCCTAATGACTAGGGCTGGATGTGCACTTATCTAGATCCTTGCTGGATAATAAAATGAGTGACATGATATATCAATGGGTGATGTGTTCTTTATAGACTGCTACAACAGATTCCAACACTCCACAGTAACTAATATTATAGAGCAGTGTCTATTACCATGGACTGTTGAAGACCAATATTATACCACAGTGACTTGTATCATAGAGTAGTGGTGACCAACAATACAGGTTGGGGCTACAAGACTAGCAGTAGCAGATCTGATTATCAAAACTACAACTATTTTATGGTACAAACAACACAATAGAATTGTTCCATTGGTAATATCTTAGCAACGAATAATATACATCCAATCTGATTGGCTAGACAAATTCCTGTAACAACAACAGATATTGGCAAATAAGACTATGGTCTTTCATATCTTACACCCCATTCACAGGTTAATTTCAACTTTGGGTACCCCATTCACAGGTTAATGGATAATTAACCTTTCTTTGTTGAGGCGCTTAATAAAACTGTACTGAAATTATATATAGTGACAAAGCAGAGTAATTTAGCTGTACAAATAGTCATTAATTAAGTACTTAATTAATTAAAACCCTTTCATGGCTGAATTTCCCGGCACACTTTACAAGGCACGCTGAATCGTGCTGTGTAAGCCTCACTGTACACTACACAACTTGGTTACTATACCTCTACATAAACGCTGTGGACTAACAATCTTTTCTAGGTTGTTTTTGTTTACGTAAATAAAACCACAAAGTAATTACAAGACAACAAAACTACAAAATACGCTAAAAGCAGCCTTGAGAAACAGGCAGCCACAAATAAACTATCTACAAATAAGTGTTATAGTGTAAGAAACTATTTTATATTGTCTCCTTAATGAATCATTGTCTTCACGGCTGGTTTCATAGAGTTTTATCACAAATCCAGTGTCAGGCATGCGTATACGCACACAACTGAATCATGCCACACGTCTGAAAAACCATCAACAGCCATTCTCCGGTTGTCTAAGCCTATCTATAATGATGTATCATTGTTCAAAACGTAACTATCAACTCAAATATACACGAATCAGCCCTATTTTCGAAAGAAAAGTTTTACCGAGTTATATAATAAACCCGCAATAGTGTGTAAACTATCCAGTTATCCCAGAAACGGGACCTTTGTGGGCATGTCCACTTCAGGATTAGCGCATCGTACTATGATACCCACAACAGAAGCGCTAACGTGTTGGAATTGCACTCAGCACATGTTTTAAACTGTCGTGCCGGAAAAATCCGGTTACAGCCATGAAAGGGTTAAAACAACGGGTACTTGGAACAGTAGAACAAAGCATTTGGGAGTTTACCGAAGTACGGTACACCTTGTAGAAGTCACCAATAAATTCAATAATCCAAGATTTGATTATTCTCATATTGTAACCTAACCTGTACCAGCCCACTTTGCCTTATTGTGCCAGGCTGATTGATTTACACTACAGTTTACCAAGAAGTACTGAGGTGTACCTGGGATAGTGAGTATTGTGAACGGGCTGTTAAACTATCTAGTTACCCTCCAATAAGGTGGTCTTATTAAAATGATAGCTATTAGTCCATCATTGGCCCACACTATGTACTAATATGGTATATCACTTACACTAGTCAAGTTTCTTGACATAATTACCGGGGAAGGCCCCAAAGTCTCCAGTTCTCTCACAAGTTCCCATGAACCATCCATCATCACATCTCTCAAACACCACCACCGTATCTCCCACATCTAGTCCCAGCTCGTCACTGTTCTTTGGTACATAAGAGAACAATGCTTCATACCTGAAGTGATATATTTGATGTAACAATGTTTAGTACTGCTAGAGTGGAACCACATTAGACAACCTTAAATGTGGACACCTTGACAATAAGGTGATTTGTCTCTGGTCCCTTTCGAATATAGTAAAGATACGTCAGTGTGTGGTGTGTGGCAGAAAAGTACGTATTATACTGGAACTGATTCAGACGTAAATAAATAGTTTTGCAGTTGAAATTCTGGGACCGAGATCTCAATGCAATGCCAGTGAACATTCTGCCTCCTCTGTTATTAGCTCATCAGACATTGTTTGTTTTCTTCTTCCTTAAAGTTAATTGCTCTTTACAACAGTGCTGCTCTTGTGTCTGGATTGATATTAGTGGTTAAATTTTGAAAATTTACTGAGTCATGCAAAAGTAAGTTCTTTACATGCATGTTATATTAAAGTATACGTGACTGCTCTATTAGAGTATATCAATCTTTTAAAATAAGTTTCCAAGGCTCATTTTACCTCTGTAAATCCTTCCCTGAGACATGAATGCAAAGCTTTCATAAATTGTTGTGTTGTGCCATACACACTATTACTCACTTATTTTGTCCGGCCACACTAAATGGTGTGTTAGGATCCTGCTCTAAACTCAGAAGTCTAACTTTTACAGGGGGGTTCCTGAGCCCCTTGGAGACCCCCCCCCCCCCCCCCCCATGCCCCTGCACCAAATTTTAGACAGCCTTGTCGTATATTTCAAATTCTGAGTTATATACAGGCATGTCAAATTGTATCTATGCTAAGATTTTTTGCACATATTGTGGGTTAGGTCTAATTTTGAGAAATCACGGGTGCGATCTGTTGTTATGTCTACTGCACAAACAGGTTACAGAAATCTACTGAATTTTCTATCAAGGTGTAAATTTTCTGTATTGAAGACTAAGGATTTATAAAGCAAAAATTAAACATGTGTAAACGTGCACAATCACCCCTGGCATGGACAAAAATAAATCTACACAGGGTCAAGTATACAGTTACAACACGGTCTTTATCCAATATATCACACAGACAGATGTACATACACACAGTTACCTGTCCCCAGGGATATCAAATGAACTTCTTGTTGTAGTAACATCACTATCAGGCTACAAGTAGGGATAGCAATACTATACTTTATTTATTTCATACCTGTCCATCCTGCTCATCTGGCTTTGCCCTAGTAACCACTGGTTGCTGGGCTGGTCTAGGAGATGGAGTCTTTCTTATAGTTTTTATTTCACCATCAGGATACATCTAAGGGATCACATGATGTAAAATCTACCGTATATTTAAGACACAACATACTGGTAGAGGTAATTTACATGCATATGGCATTCATTAGTATACTGCGTGCACATGTAGTAGGCATGGCTACTCACCTCTGCTTCTATTGGTGGAGTGCTACTCTTAACATACTCCACCTTTTCTGGTATATCCACCACAACCTACAGTAGGTGACGGGCACTATATGGAATACTACAAGGTTACTACAACATTGCTTACCTGTACATAAGAGCACGGGAAAATGCCTGTGTCACCTGCAACGCTGTGACCTCTGTACCAGTTGTCATCTACTCTCTTCAACAGAAATAGCGTGTCACCCTAAGGAAGGGGTGGGTAATGACAGTGTGACACCTAGACAGGTGAACACACCTACCTTCTGGAAACTAAGCTCCTTGTCGGACACAGCTTCGAATTTGAATTTAGCTGTGGCATGAGGTTGATCAGTTGTGGGTAAGCCAGGGGTGGGGCTTTTGCTGGGTTCAGGAGTTGCAGTAGCATGTGGTGTGGTTGTGCCTGATCCAGAGATTAGCTACAACAATTAGTACCAGAAAGTATTCAAATAAGAGGTGTACTTAATAGTACCACCCCAATATTGCTCTTGTAATTAGTGCTAAAGCATGAGGTGTTTTTTCTAACCATTAGAGCATGATGACCACTCACACATAAATACTTTGACACTTACCGTATTTTCTTGTATAAAAGCCCGGGGCTTTCATTCCCTTCCCAGCATTTTTGACCTAGCCTGTAAACGAATAAGGCCTTTAATTGAGACTGGGTGTTATTTTGTATTGGTCCAACCGACGCCCAGCATTTAATCGAATTGGGATGGTGGTAGAATGGGATTACTGTAATGGTAAGCATAGAAAACAGTGATACAGTGTATTGAATATATAGCTTAAAATGATTGGAAAATAGTTGTATTATACATATCTGCATGCACATGGACTTCCCCGGACTACTCACATGATTTTTCGTAGTACAGAAGGCTCTATGAAGAAGCAGCAGCAACAAGGGAAACAATTAAAGCCAGACTCAAGTAATAGCCCGGGCTTCTATTTGAGACCGGGCATCTATTTTCCAAAGGTGCTGGAAATCCCCCAGCTTATAATCAAGACAGGTGTTTAATCGATTGTGGCTTTCATACGAGGAAATACGGTATGTCTTACCAGTACTGAACCATACCTCAACGTAAGAGCGTGGGAAGATTCCCTTCACTCCATCCACCTCCCCTTCAAGCCAGTTATTATCAACAGTAGCTGTCAACTTGATCACTGTTCCCTTCTTGAACGACACCTCCCTGTAGTATAATATCTGTTACCACTATACTACTAGTAACTAGTGTTAGAAATAATGTAACAGTCAGCTAATGGCTAATTTTCTTTAATGGTTGTACAAATGACATTTTGGTCAACCATATGTGTGACCTGCTCAGCGAAAACTCAATTAGTTTGCATTTTTCTTCTTATGAAGGTAAACACATGAAGTGTAAATAGTGAACAAACCACTGGAACACTAGTTGCTTAATTAATTTAATTAACCCTTTCACAGCTGAATTTCCCGGCGCACTTTACAAGGCACGCCGAATCATGCTGTATAAGCCCCTCACTGTACACTAAACCACTTGGTTACTATACCTCTATGTAAATGCTGTGGACTAACAATCTCGACTGGGTTGTTTTTGTTTACGTAAATAAAACCACAAAGTAATTATGAAACAACAAAACTACAAAACACGCTAAAAGCAGCCTTGAGAAACAGGCAGCCACTAATAAACTATCTACAAATAAGCGTTATAGTGTAAGAAACTATTTTATATTGTTTCCTTACTGAATCATCGTCTTCGTGGCTGGTTTCTCCGAGTTTTATCACAAATCCAGTGTCACGCATGTGTATACACACACGATTGAATTACGCCACACGTCCGAAAAACCATCCACAGCTACTTGCCGGTTGTCTTAGCCTACCTATAACGATGCTTTGTTCAAAACATTACTATCAACTCAAATATAAACGAAATAGCCCTATTTTCGAGAGAAAAGTTTTACCGGGTTATGTAATAAACCCGAAATAGTGTGCGGACTATCCGGTTATCCCAGAAACGGGAACTCTATGGGTATGCCCGCTTCAGGGTTAGCGCATCATACTATGAAACGCACAATAGAAGCACTAGCGTGTCGGAATTGCACTCAGCGCATGTTTTATACCGTCGTGCCGGATAAATCCGGTTACAGCCATGAAAGGGTTAAAGAGAATGTGCAAAATATATATGTGACTGGCTGAGCAAAAGCCAGTCATTCTCACACTTCCTTGAATTTTATTGCTCCTCTGTTATCTATAGCGACAAAGGAGTAAACAGCCAAACTTTCAGCCTTTTATGAATGGTCTTGGAGATATAGTGCTATACTACAGCAATAAATTACAGGTACTTATTAATTGATCATAGCCCACGACTGAAACAAGCTAAAAAGGTTGGCCAGATGTGTTCACCATGAACTGGCAAATCCATCAAGGTACAGTAGTGTTTTCTGTGTACTTCTCTTTGTGTGGACAAGAAGGTCATTTCAACATAGAAACCATAACGGCAAAGTTCATTTCCACTATATCATAAATAAGTGCCCATAACTTATGTTCTATTTGCTGTATACAATGTAGCATAAGACTTTTGGAACTGCTACAAAAATGAATTGAAATGCTTTTGCCAGTGGATTTGCTGAGTATTCTAATCTTGAACAGCCTTCTTGCTTAATGAGTGCCTGTAATTTTTTGTCAGTATAGTCACTGTACAAATCCATAGTCTTTCTGCTGTGATAAATCCAAGAGTATTCACTACGTTTAATAGCCCAATGGTTTTTTCCTCAACAAAGAGCCACTATATACCAGTAAATCATGCAAATGCTTTACACACCTTGACCAAGTTGTAAAATTTCCAAGCTATAGCAAATCTATATGCATAGTTGGTGGTCATATTTATGTAGACCATCACAGGTGGAGGCCTTGTTTGTTATACGAATGCTCAGTAAATGGGTAGAACAGCCTTCTCATACATATCCAACATTGAAAGCTATTGCTATAAGATTGGCATTTTTGAAATGGTGAATATACAATGTACATAGTGTGTATACACGTTTGCTTCGACCTGCTGAGCAACCCAAAATGTGCTTTTGAAATAAATTGCATTGGGTAAAATACATGTAACTTCTCCAAATTAAGGACATAATAAAGAAAAAGAAGACAATATGGACAAAGATTTTATATATCTGATCCCATACACTTTTCCCTCTGACCTCATTATAATGTATAGTGTAATGTACTCACCTGACATTCTGAGCAGAGAAGCTGTATAATGCTCTAGCAGATGATGCCGGGGGTGATCGTCGTTTCCTCTTTTCTTCACTACTAACACTACTACCACGACTAGCTCTGTTGTCATGGTTACTCTGACGACTGTTGCTACGACTTCCCTTGCTTTCATGATTACTAGTGCTGCTTTGACGACTGTTGCTACGGCTACCTCTATTGTCATGGTTACTAGTGTTGCTTTGACGACTGTTGCTACGGCTTCCCTTGTTATCATGGTTACTAGTGTTGCTTTGACGACTGTTGCTACGGCTACCTCTGTTATCATGGTCACCTGTGTCAGTTACAGTCTGTCGGTGGGAGTCACTAATGTTACTATGTCGACTGCTGCTACGACTGCCATCACCAGAAGCGGCTGCAGCGTTCACATGATCAGAAGGAGGGGGTGTGTTACCCGTTGAAGCAATGACATCATTCAGTTCCTCTAATGCTGTCATGACTTCGTCACTAGTTGACCTTTCTACATATTCTGTTGTCATAGCAACATCACTATTAATAGCCCCTGATATTATGGGATGCATTTTGCTCAGCTGCACATCTGACATATCTGATTGGCTAATTGTATTAGGTTGTGTTTGAACTGGTTCAGTTGTTGTTATAGTAATGGGTATATCTGTAACAGGCGATGTAACACTGACTGTGGGAACCACACCCTCTGACATCGCAACATCAGATATAATTGGATGCATTTTATCCAATCGAATGTCCTCTGCTGTCACATCAGATCTCCTCTCATGAATAGCACCATTTGACGGTGTATGGCTGGAGACATGGCTGGTGTAGGCAGGGGTGTCCTTTTCTTTGTCAATATTCCAACCTTACGGGTAGTGACGACATCATTAAAGGACACTCCACCACACCCACTCACCTTTATTACTACTAGCTCCACTCAGTGTCTGTCTAATAGCAGCTCTGACTTGGTCTGTGGTCATGAACTCCACTGGGGAGGGGAGGGGTAGTGTTAACTTGTAATGTGATATTACATCATGATGACATGACAATACAACAAGTGACATCACACAATGTACATGACAACAGGAGCGCATCGAATCCTATGGACAAGGGAGCATGTAACTCCGTAAACAGCAAAATTCAAACATGGCTGCCGTGTACAATAAGTAAAATTTCCTAATTAGGATATTATGCGGAGGCACATGCTCGAGTACGTCACGGTTCCGCTGTGATGAAGCGAAGCTATGGAAACAAAGTCCAATGGCATGACAGAGGAATAGTAGCACAGGCTTAGCAGGACAGTCTTTCTACAGTCAATAATCACATAAAATCACGTGAAATTACTCCACTTGACTATTCCAACCTCTACTTTCGACTCGACGATCTTCCTATCGAAGCAGCTTTACATAAGACGATGGAGTAGCAGCCCATTCAGTGTATCCCTGTTGCACATAAGAATGATGTAACCAATTATATACGTAGTAACACTGGATGCCATGTTTGAATTTTGCCCGTAGCATTGGTAGCATACAGAGTTACATGCTCCCTTGTCCATAGGATTCGATGCGCTTCTGATGACAACGAGATCATTACTTGTATCAGTGTCAGTGGGTTCTTCAGATGGCACAGCATCTTCTGACGGTTTTGTCTCTGTCACTGTGTCACTAATAGTAGCAGGGGGAGGTGAGGTCACATCAGAAGGTTTTGTTACTTTCACGGTGACAGCAGGAGGAGGCTGTTGCTGCTTCACTGTTGTGACAGGGGCAGAAGGAATCACATCAACAGGTTTTGTCACCTGCTCAGCAGGGGGAGGGGGAGCCACATCAACAGGTTTTGTTGGCTGTTTCACAGTCACACTAGTGGTAGTAGTGGTATTAGAGGTGGTGAGTACTGGCCTAGTAACAACACATACAATATTGTCTAGTATACATGCATAATTGCTGGACAGCACAAGTAAAAAGATAACTGCAGGGACTAAGGTTGGAATAAACTCTTGGAGATGCATTCACTTACTAACCATTTTTTAAAGGCACATGGTTGTGTGTTGTGTGGCCAATAACACTAGCATGCCACACTAATGTGTTATTAACAGGAACAATAATGTAATTTTCAGATACATAATTTTGTGCTCCCTTAAGAAGTGATTTATATAGTGTAGGTGTCTGCCAAGTAGGCAGTAAATTTCAGCAAAATTTCCCAAGCTATTCTTGATATACGCATGACCAAAGTTTTTCTTCCCCTTTTGTATGTTTTTTACAACATAAAACACAAAAGACCTAAGTTCATCCGAATATGCTGACACGTGCACATCTCCAAAGTTACATTTTAACCATTCAATGTGATAAGCTGAAAATCAGTATGTAGTAGATAGATGAATCACTGTAAACCTTCTAGTGGGTTAAATAACACAAAACCAAATATTTGCAAGCACATGCAATGGAGATACTTGCACTAGTAAAAATTAGAGAACCATAATATCTTATCAGTTATGATTATTTAAATTGGTGTCTGTATACATACTTGATGTTGGTTTGCATTATGCTATTACATCAAATGGGGGTAATTATGAACTATGATAGGGGAATCCCCTGCTATTCTCACCATGATGATACAGTCTTTGTAGTCTTCTCACTGGTCGATGACTTACGTTGGGTAGGTGGACTGGCTGCATTGAGTGGTATAGTCACTATAGAGGACCATGCGATATCCTGCAGAGCATAAGGTGGGTGGGGCTACTCACCTTCATCACTATCATCATTAGCTAACATTGACCTCATCATTGACTTATACCAGCTACCACCTCCACCCTCTGACTTGGGGACACTTGGAACTGTATGGATAATGAACAATGACGAGTTATACAGAGTGAAACAGTCCAACAATAAAAACAATTGGCTATACATTTTAACGAGGTCCAGCACTAGCTGGCTAAATTTAGGTTGAACAAAATTGGAAGCCACTGAAAACGATTCTACCATATGGGGAAAGTGTAAACCTTCAATGGATTGTGTGGTTTTGATGAAAGCTTTCTGGAAAATGGTATTGCTAGTTACCTGTAATGAGTATCTGTTAGGTATCCGTTAAGTCCAACATGGTTTATAGGATATTCAACTGGATTGGTTCATAAATTATCAGCTTGATAAAAAAAAACACAAAAAAAACCAAGACAATTTGCAAGTATGTGTATGCCAGGCTTTGCCAGCTCAGCTGTTTTATGAACCATGTCCACTTTTTGGGATTGTGTGTCACTGGAGAGCCACACCCATGCAGTCTGTAGGTATGCACGAAGCGATCTCCATTGCTGTGTGTACACAGTACACTTACATAAAGTCAAGTCCAGTATATTGTAAAGTGTATGTACACTCATTTTGCACACACAGTACATAATTTCTATATGTGACTGGATCTGTGAAAACCCGACACAGCCTAAATTTACAGTATAAAGCATTGAATACATTAGGTGAAATACTTGCACAATATTTTTTAAAATCTGCAAATTTTTTGAACGTCTGTTTCTTAGTGAAGGAAGGGACTAACAATAAAACCTTGGATATCATCTTATTCGCCTGCTCAAGAGGAGTTGGAAAACCTTTGTTTTGCTGCAGTAGACCCAAGGATATGGAAGTTATGAGTGTTTGTTTACGTCGTGTTGAAGCAATTTTACGTGATCGATTTTTCTTCACGAATTTCACCTTTGTATGCAGTGAAGAAGGGTGAGTAAAGGAAAAACTTACCCAGTAATTGATTCCCCTGTTCATGGCGAACACGATGGTGAAAACTGTAGTTCCGTACCTTGATTCGTTAGTAAGTTACAACCATTTTTGTAGGCACCTGTAATTTATTTTCTCTATACTTGCTGTACAAGTCGATTTTATTTTGCTGTTGCTACTTTGTAGGGTTGTAACTCCTGGAATATGAGGGTAAAACTTTGCCAGAGGGTACACTTGGCTAAGTAGATTATATAAATATTCAATAAACAGGAATTTGAAAAATGCACGATTGTGTCGGGTTTTCGCAGATCAAATATAGTCTATGCCTTTCAGCAGTTCAGTTTCTTTCAAACACTTAATATACTCTGTTTATATAAATGGCTAAGCACTTTTAGTGGACACTGTCATACTTTGCTCTACCATGAAGCATGATTAAATCTACTTGCCCTCTACCACAAAATTGTCACTTATTGAAACTTTCCTCACATATGGTATACCACATATGACAGACCAATTTCTTATTTCTATCACCCAAACCTATTGTGTCTTACCAACTTACATACTGTAATGTGAGTTCGTGTGTGTGCACATGCACATCACGCGTATGCACGAGCAAAATTAAACCTGTGAAATGCAATAGCTTGTAGCATAATTTTAATGTTACTTACTCAATAAATAAAAGTTAACAGATTATTATAAGACACAGGGGTAGTGGGGGGAAATTGGGTCACATGCACCACGCATCATTTATTAGTATAGTATGCATGCCACACGTTGTGCTGGTGAAATTACTAGAGACAAGTATTGTATCCTTCATCATCCTGGAGAAATCAAGCTATCAAGCCGAAAACATCTCGCTGAACTAATTCTCCAGCTACTCTGGACGTGATGCAAGCCAGCGTCACCCAGCTAACGCGATTGACAGCAGAAGTATTACGCCTACATCTGGCCTCCAGAAACCTCGTGACGACTGGAACCAAGGCCGTGATGGCCCAACGCCATCCATGCAACACCTGTCTCGCAACAACAGAGTGATCCAGCACTACCATGGCAGGAATACACCCAACCTCTCAGCCGCCAACAGTCACTCAACAACTACCACTGTTCCCGCCGCCACCATCATCGCTGCCACAACTAACTGTTACAGGGCCGTCGGCAGTTTCATCAGCATCTCGATGCCAGTAACATCACCGCTGCCACTGAACGTTTTGTCTGTTCGTCTGTGCTGACGTGACTGATTGCATCGTCGCAGATTGCATCATCGCTACCAACAACTGCCAATTCGACAGACCTTGCACAGTTATTTAATCAAATCCTGCGCCAGGCCACTGGCCAGTCAACGCCTCAGGCCCTATCTCCTGCTTCAATTGATGGCAACCAGCAAACCCAGCCCACTACTTCTCTGCAACCTGCTCACAACCTGCAGCTGCCCCAGCAGACAATATCAGTACAGCCTGCAGTTCAACAACCGACTACAGCACTACAACAGCTTGCAGTTCAACAACCGACTACAGCACTACAACAGCTTGCTACAGCTATCAACAACCAACAGTTTCCCCAGCAGACAGCACCAATACAGCCCCAACCTATATCAGCACAACCACTGCTATATCAGCAAGTCCAGCCGCCAATCCAGCCACCCCTTCAGCAACTACCGCCTCAGTATGCCATTCAGCAGCTCCCCGTACCTGTGCCAATTCAGCTACAACAACAGATAATTAAGGGTGAGTATGTTGACTTTGCTGTGCTACTTGATAAAACATCATTTGTTGATGCCACACATACCTCACATTCACAACACACGCCATACATAAACCCGCACCCATCACCTCCTTTTCTATGTGGATGCAAGCATGGAACACTTATTTAACGGTACTGCTTTCACACAACCCTGCATGTGCATTGGAGCTGGTTGGGTATCAACGCATCATAACATCTGCCAGCCACACCTTTCCATTGAAGGCCTGGCTCAGTTATGACGGGCAGTTTCGTACAATGGCTGCTTCTAACCCCTACCTTCGTTGGGATCAGCGCCATCAAGAATTGTGGTACGAAAACATGTCCAACCCCAACAATTCACAACAATGGCCATGCCCTTACTGTGGGGCTAAAAACCACTACCCAGACAACTGCCCCCACTCGCCCTTTCGTGATAGCTCGCAATGCTCTACACCACCAAATCGCAGAACATCCGGAGCTCCAATATGCGGTGACTTTAACAACGGGCAGTGCACCAGAAATGCATGCACTTTTCAACACATCTGCCTTACATGTAAGGGTCCCCATCCTCGCATCTCCTGTCCTGACAGGAGACCAGCCACCTAAAACCAGTGAGGCCAACCTCAGGCCACGACGACCGCTCATTTTTGAGCATGACCAAGCCCCTTATAGACCATTGCTTACATTCAGGCAGCCAGGCGTTCAACCTTTACTCCCTTTAGAGTACACCCATGCCTTTGGCAATGAAGCTTCAGAACACCCCTTGTGCACTGAAGCTTTAGCACACCAACACACTAAACTTCTACAACACAACTTGTGCAGTAAAGGTTTAGACAACTTACTAACCGCTGCTAATACTAACCCTTTAGAACACACCCCGTGCACTAAAGGGCTAGAACACTCATACACTCCTGACACCACAACTTTGGAGCATACCCCCTCAGAGCACTCTTGCACCACTGCCTTCCACACTCTTGCACCACACCCACCACTTAACGTATGCAGTAACACTCCAAAGTTGTTGCACTCGCATGCAAAGCACCTGCCATTGCAATTGCAGTATCTTATCAGTGCACGTCATCTTAACTCAAAGCTCCGCACACCAATCAACCCACATGTTCTACAAAAAGAACTAGTGCTTCACCCTGATCAAGCATTTGTGCGCACTTTAATTCACAACCTAGAGCATGGTTGTGACATTGGCTACACTGGACCACAATTTACACATTCCAGCAGCAACCTTCCCTCTTCATTCCAAAACCCTAGCATACTGGATGCCAATATCACTGAAGAATGCAACATGGGTCGCATGCTGGGTCCATTCCAGACTCCACCACTTCCGAACTTCCGCTGCTCAGGACTGGGCTTGGTCCCTAAGCACGATGGTGGCTGGCGTGCAATTTACCATTTGTCTGCCCCATATGGATCCAGCATCAATGACTCCATAAATCCAGAGGATTATGCACTTTCTTACTGCTCGTTGATGATGCATTTGCAATCGTATCTGCCCTTGGTAAGGGTACTATAATGGCAAAAATAGACCTTAAGAATGCATTTCGCCTTGTTCCAGTAAGACCAGAAGACTGGAACCTTCTAGGCATCCAATGGCAAGACCAATTCTATATTGACATCTGCCTGCCTTTTGGCCTTCGATCCGCACCTTTTCTATTTAATCAGTTAGCTGATGCCATCCACTGGTCCCTCCAGCACAACCATGGTGTACGCCATGTACTCCATTATCTAGATGATTTCTTCACTCCTGGCTCTCCCGGTACAGAGGAATGCTCAGACAACCTGCAAGCAATGCTCTCCCTATGTAACAATATTAATGCTCCCGTCAAGACTTCTAAGATTGAAGGTCCATCAACCCGACTCACGTTCCTGGGGATTGTTATTGACTCTGAGAACATGACAGCCAGTATCTCACCGCAGCGAAAAGCTGACCTCATTTTATCAATACAATCACTCAGGAAGGATAAATGCACAAAACATCAACTGCTGTCCTTAGTTGGAAAACTATCCTTTACTTGCAAGGTAGTCCCAGCAGGCAGAATATTTCTACGCCGGCTCATAGACCTTAGCTGCAAAGTGTCACGCATGCACCACCACCTACGCTTATGCACAGATGCATACCTAGATCTAGACTGGTGGCTAGTCTTCCTCCCCACTTGGAATGGCACATCATATATCCTGGAAAGCACTTGGTCCACCTCTCTGTCTATGTCTCTGTTTACAGATGCATCAGGCAGCCTTGGCTGGGGGCCTATTGGTCTGGACATTGGATTCAGTCACACTGGTCAAGTGACCAAGTAGACAGAGGCATAGTCTGGAAGGAACTATTTGCTATAGTTTCTGCAGTGAACACCTGGGGCCACCATTGGCCTAGAAAGAAGGTCTTGGTTCATTGCGATAATCAGGCTGTAGTAGAGATTTGGAAAAAAGGTACCACTAACTGCCCTGAAGTCATGTCCTTTGTCCGGATGCTCTATTTTTGTGCAGCACAATATAACATACATGTAATTGTTACTCATATAACTGGCACAGATAACTGCATTGCTGATGCTCTCTCTCGCTTTCAGGTCCACCGTTTCCACCAACTTGCTCCGAGAGCAGCCATCAACCCCGATACCATCCGTGCATGGCCGATCCAGCTCTTGAGTGATTGCTCAACCACTATCAATCCTTAGGGGTTGCTCCATCCACAAGGAGAACGTATCAAGCAGGAGTGAGAGCCCTTCAGCAATTCTGCAACCGATACACAGTTACAGCCTTTCCAGCCTCACCACTTACCTTACGTTATTTTTGCTGTTACATGGCATGTCAGGTGTCATACAAAACTATCAAGGTATACCTTGCTGGCATACGCCTGGGTCACGTAGAGAGAGGCTTTGAGGACCCCACGGAGGATGAGCTGCTCCACCTATTGCGCACTAGCATCAAGCGATCACAAGGGGTATCGTCGCACACTCGCCTACCGATAACCATCACTGTCCTTCAGACACTGAAGTCTCAACTTAGTCTGGATCCTTCATTCTCCCCCCTGGAGAAGCGTCTGCTCTGGGCAGCCTTCACGCTAGCATTTTATGGGTTCCTGAGAGCTAGCGAATTTGCAACCCCAAATCTGACTTGGCGGCACATACAGCTTGCTGGGGACAGATACACAGTGCTGATAGAGCAGTCTAAAACTAGACATGGCCATACCATTGCTATTCATGCTAGTGGTACATCCACATGCCCTGTCAGAGCACTTCAACTTTATTTTTCAGCAATTCTACCACTCCAAGATGACTCACCAGTGTTCAAGGGTGGCAGATTTTCTCCATTAGACAGGCAGCACTTGACAAATACCATTCGCCACCTTTTGCTGAAAACTAAGTACAGTCATCATCAATATTCCAGCCACAGCTTCAAAAGTGGCGCAGCAACCACTGCCGCTGCAGCAGGGATACCGGATTGGCTAATCAAGATATTAGGGAGATGGAGTAGCAATGCATTCCAAGTATATATACACTCCTCTCCGGCAATGATACAGTCCATACCTGCACTCCTAGCTCACGCCAACATCTCTGATACAGACAAGGCGGCCACGGCACAATAATCTCTACTAACATGGTATGTTGACTTATGGTACTCATGTACTGCTCGATATGCTCATTGTATATGTGCTGCTCGATATGCTCATTGTATGTGTACTGCTCGATATGCTCATTGTATGTGTGCTGCTCGATATGCTCATTGTATGTGTGCTGCTCGATATGCTCATTGTATGTGTACTACTCGATATGCTCATTGTATGTGTGCTGCTCGATATGCTCATTGTACGTGTACTGCTCGATATGCTCATTGTATGTATACTGCTCGATATGCTCATTGTATGTGTACTGCTTGATATGCTCATTGTATGTGTACTGCTCGATATGCTCATTGTACGTGTACTGCTCGATATGCTCATTGTATGTATACTGCTCGATATGCTCATTGTATGTGTACTGCTTGATATGCTCATTGTATGTGTACTGCTCGATATGCTCATTGTATTATGTGTACTGCTTGATATGCTCATTGTATGTGTACTGCTCGATATGCTCATTGTATGTGTACTGCTCGATATGCTCATTGTATTATGTGTACTGCTTGATATGCTCATTGTATGTGTACTGCTCGATATGCTCATTGTATGTGTACTACTCGATATGCTCATTGTATGTGTGCTGCTCGATATGCTCATTGTATGTGTACTGCTCGATATGCTCATTGTATTATGTGTGCTGCTCGATATGCTCATTGTATGTATACTGCTTGATATGCTCATTGTATGTGTACTGCTCGATATGCTCATTGTATGTGTACTGCTCGATATGCTCATTGTATGTGTACTGCTCGATATACTCATTGTATTATGTGTGCTGCTCGATATGCTCATTGTATGTGTGCTGCTCGATATGCTCATTGTATGTGTACTGCTCGATATGCTCATTGTATTATGTGTACTGCTTGATATGCTCATTGTATGTGTGCTGCTCGATATGCTCGTTGTATGTGTACTGCTCGATATGCTCATTGTATGTGTACTGCTCGATATGCTCATGTATGTGTGTTGCTCAATATGCTCATTGCAGGTGTACTGTTTGAGATGCTTATTGCATCTATGTTGCTCCCGTTGTATGGGGGTGTGTGTGTGTGCGTGCATGTGTGTACCTGCTACTGAATTTTGGGGAAATTGGGCACAGTGAAGCTGCTTGGCCAGGTAGATTGACCATGATGCTCGTTATATAATAGCCACGGTCATGAGATGACAAGTGTAATGCAGAAGCCGTGTACTAACTTGGTCAGGCACTTCACTTAGCCATGTTCTGGGCTGCCCATTGTTTCCCAAATTATGGCAATCATGCACCCGGGTTTGGGTAAGCACAGCCAATATAATAAGATGTTAAAGATTATAAACAACATTTGAAAGACACAGTCTGGCAATTTTCTCATAATTTTATTAACTTCCTAATACATAACAAACAATGATGATGAAATGTTTGGCAAAGTACCACCATACAAAATATACCAAATTTGATATTGAAACATCTTACAAGCTAAGCTTCATTTTACACAGTCTACAAAGAGAATTGGACCACTACACATTATTTCATCATGTCTTTGACAAGGTAACAGTTTCACAATGTAACATGCTTTGAGGACAGCACTATCTCTCTAAAGGCAGAAGGCAAGCACAACAAATGCAAGGGTCTAGACAGAGCTACTTACATTTCCTCTTTGGCAACAATCAGAAAATACTACATAAGGTCTCAGGAAAGCCTACAAGCAATGTTCACTATGGATGTATTAATTATAGCCCCAGAAGAAACTAGTTTCACAGAGGTCATCCTCACTGATATCTCTAGTGTGTTGATTTGCTATTCTCATATTATCACACATTAGCAGCACAGGAGCATGAGGTTGGTATTGGAATATATATATAGCAAAATCATTGTAGTGTGAACAGCAATAAATTATTGTATTAAACTATCTCTTTGTGTACATTTATGGCAATGAATTGTATGCTACAGTAGAATGCACATGAACAAAAACACACACGCATCTATACTCACATGCCTGCATGCACAAGCACACATTTACACACAAATTTTACATAACACACATACTGTTCAACTCACTATAAGCTGTAGGTCCTTCTTTGGACGTCCGACGTTTGCTGGACTGCCACCTTGTTTCTCGTGTAATAGGCTCTGTACTTGTCACCTCCTTTGTAACTGGTGTTGTAACTTTCGAAATAGGCTGTTCTGTGGCAGGCTTTGTCACTGTCTCTGGTTGTGTTGGCTCTGCAACAGGTTGTGTAACTGTATCTGTAGTTGGCTTAGTAGTTGTCTCTTGTGTCACTACTTCTGTAACTGGTTTCTCTTCCTTTGTAACAGGTTTGGCTGGCTTCTTAGGGGCCACCACAGGCGGCTTCCTCACTGCAGCTCTGATAAATGACAGGCTGGAGCTACCAGTAGTAGTAGTAGTAGTAGTAGTAGTAGTAGCAGCAGTGGTGGTGTATTTTGTGTCTGATGGTCTGGAGATATACACAAGGTAAACACGTACACATCAGGTACATATACATGAGCACTGATACAGGTATTGAGTTGCTTTCAAGGACTATACACAGTACTTTAGCTATAAAACACACACTATTAGATCTACAACAAAATAGAAGCAATGGAGACTGAAAAGCTGAAGACTTAAAAGTACTGATGGTTGACAACTTTTAAAACAAACTAACATATAAGCAAAGAAAAGAAGGCAAACCTGTCAGCAACACAAGAGGCAGCAGACACTGACAGACCACAAACTAGAGAGACCATTGATCCATAAAGGAATGTTGTAGCAGGCACATTTCACTACAACTAATACATTGAGGCCATACACAGCACATACATGGCATTACCATACATTATTAGTATGGGCTATTCCTTATTAGGATGTACCCACTCACTTTTCTTCCTCTTCTATTACGCTACCAAACACATCGTCAGTGGCAACTATCGCTGGTGATGGCTCCTTTGTTGTACTGGTCTCTTTTCCAGTGTCTGTGACATCTGTCACTGTGATAGTGGTAGTGTCATGGGGTTTGTTACTAGCTGAGGGGGGTGGAGCAGGTCTGGAAGGTGGGGGGAGTGGCTTGCTGGGAATTACAGAAAAGTCTCCTCCAATACTTGATGTTGAGCTGCGTGGACTGCGCATAAACGCTGACTGATCATCATGAAATGACAATCGATGTGATCCCAATGAGCTTAGTGATGACATGCCCCGAGGCAAACTACTGGTGGACTGTCGACGTGGCTCCACAGACAGATTTGATTGGCTACTCTTCTTACGCATTTCAACAGCACTGCAAACACATACCACACACACACATTAAAATATCTTGTGTAGTCCACATTTACAATGAGTACATGATTTGTTTGCAAACATTGTAAGAAGTTATGTAGCAGAAACAATAAGACACACACAGGTGATCCCCAATGAATACACACAGACTATGCTTACACAATATTCACTAAGATGTATCTATGGCTTCCCTCTTGAGTGCCAATAGTATTTCTATTATCATTTGGAGGTGTGGCTATATAAAGAGCCAATCAACTGCATTCTAGTGTTTATTATCAGCTTATGTGTCATGACAACTTACATAACACAATTACACACTACACACCACAACAGATGGGTCACCACACATGCTGGTCAACCCACTACTACCAAGCACACAACCACAACTGGTTTACAAATTAACACATCATTATAACAATATCATTTTTATATTAGGGTGTTAGTTTAACTTGCAATGTAAACAAAAGGCAAATGCACACAACAGCATCCAACATCAACCCATACAATGTGTTTTTCCAACTCCAAACTCACGTTAAATGCAATTCTAGTGTGTCAGTGGCTGTCTTCACAAGCCTCTGGGCCCCCATGTGTTTCAAGGTGGCGCAGTCCACTCCATTAATCTTGAGTATGTAATGTCCCGCCACAACCCCAGCTCTCTCTGCCTTTCCATTAGCTGAAACCTGTTACAATTTACGAGTCGCAACATAACGCCATTAACGTGTTAGTTTTCATAACGAGTCGGGGTGTTGAATATAAGACAATGACCCGCCCAACCCGCTTACCTTGCTAATGCGGAGTGGTGACCTGAAGTCTGTACCGCCAACTAACGAGAATCCCCATGGCGGACCCCCTGATATCTGAACCTCCATCGCACCCGATTGCCTGCTACTGCAAAACTTCTGGAATGACAAGAATGTCGTCCAGGATGGCACTTGTTAACCAATTTAAATAAAATAATGTCACGTGCTTTATCGCGTGATATTGGAACCAAGCCAGCAAATGTAGAGACAAACGTTGTCGCGATCGCTTTAACCAAGCCGTATTAGTGCTCACAGTGATGGCTAGACTACATCACAGGGAATCTCAACTCGTTGTGACATATTCTGATGATGATTCCAGCGATGGATACGACGTACCGCCACACTTTTCGGACACTTCAGATTCTGACGATTTACCGGACACCTTCTCGCTGTGTGAGAAAGACAAAGTGTATGTTGATGACAGCCTTCCAAGGAGTATTTCCTCCTCGGCTGCTAAGAAAAAACCAAATCAGAAACCAGCTGGATACAGAAAGTCTGTATCAGACAGCGGGGTAAAGAGACATGATCTAGGTAATAAAGGGAAACAGACGGCCATGGTACAACCTATACAACAGGCTCCAATAGTACCACAACATGGCATTGTTAGACAAACATTTTCAACACCTCCTAAAGGACACACTGATGTGACAAAAGTACTGTAAGTTGGCCTGCCTTTTTTAGTATTGATTGACATCACGTGATGGTGATGGCAGGTGGTACCATGGAAGCTTATCACGTCATGCAGCAGAAGGATTACTACTGGCTTGTGGGGAGGATGGGACTTATCTGTTAAGAGATAGTACGTCTGATCCTAATGGCTTCTCTCTGTCTGTTAGGTGAGTATTAGTATTAGTATTAAATTATGGACAATGTACAATAATTTCAGGTAACTTAAAGTTAATAGGCCGAGGGCCTTTTAGTCTGTTCATATCCAATTTGATGCCAGTAATTTTCTAAATTGTTCTTAAACTTATTTAAACTATCTGACGCGATCACATATAAGGGGAGGGGATTCCACTGATGTACAATTCGGTTAGGGTACAGTGTGTGTAATGCCAGAGTAGTCTGGCAACGTCCGCCCCTTCGCTTTTAGAGTAAGGGCCTGGTGACCATAGTATATGGTACTTGTGCTACCGGAATTCAAATGTGGTTTCAAATTGTGCGTGATGTGATAAATTTATCTGTTTTTAGGCTGTTGTAACTTGGTGAAGAAAGCACAAAGCTTCATACTTCTCAATGTAAGTCTACGGCGTGTGTATCTCAGAGTCTTCCTCAGAGAGTATCGGCTGCTTTCCAACTATTCCGAATTCGGTCACTATGGTCATTGTGTTATTCATGGTGCAAACTACATGTTTTACACCACTACTTATTTAAACTGGATACTGCAATTTGATTGGCACTACCACTATAGTGGTAGTAGCACAAGTACCGTATATTACAGTCACCAGACCCTTACTCTAAAAGCGAAGGGGCGGGCGTTGCCAGACTAATGCCAGAGTGCAAAGTTGTGGGCTGTGCGTAACCTTTGCATTTGATATTTGGTGTGGCTAGTGTACTGTGTAGGTGAGGTTATATTTACATGTGACATCATAGTATGGGTGGGTGGGGAGTGTAATGTAAAGAACATAGTTTGTATGTGACATACTTGAAATACATGCCTGGTTAATCTTAACCTCTGTACTACATAGCACTTCTTCCTACGAGAGTATGGCTATTTTGATCAAGTGGGACACTTGGACGTATGTAGAAGACATTTTTATTTTTCCGTGGTCCCTTTTGTATTTGTGTGGTCACATCTGAAATCTAGACACTTCAGACACCCTATATAATCAGGACACATTTGTTGGTGATCCCTTTTGTATAATTCTATACATCACATTTGGACCCCTGGAATCAGAACACGTATCTTTGTTAGTTCATGGTCCCCATTTGTATCAGCAAGTGCTGTGAAATGTTGTAAATATATCCCTATCCTGTACATGTTTCCTAATTGAATAATTCTAACAATTCAGGCTCACTCCTTGTTGCTGTTTGTTTACATCTGTCTAATAAGGATGTACTGTTAGTGTACATAGTTGGTGTGACTGATGATAATGTATTATAACATGTTACAGTTTGCTAACAACGTATTCATCCGCCTAAATTCAGTTGGCATATTAGGAGACTACAGGGTGGTGACCAAAAGTATAGCCATGTTGTAGTGTACCATTCTTGCTAGTATGGTGTCGAACATTTTTTTCATTGGATTTTCATGGACAAAATGTCCACTATATGCATGCAGAACACCAAAAATGGGCTGAATTATAAACCAGCTGTGAAATGGATTACACCTGTAAGTAAACTACATAAAACAGTTCTATGGCATCTCTTTGTAAACAGTTAGTTGAGATCTGTGGTTTGTTCAGCTTTTACTAAAGTTTAAATTTTGCCATGGTTAACTTTGTTGTGGTTGGTATTATGTAAGCAAAAACTGCATAGTCAAGTTTCTTACTGTATAGCGAGTAATTTAACCTCACTGTGTACTTAACCTGGATGTGCTTTTTTTAGAGTTGTGTGGGATATGTCAGATAACTTTTATCTATTTGTATACAGTATTGCTGTCATAATGTTATGTGTATGCCTGCCGAGTAAGGGTCAGAGATACTGTATGTTACATGTATACTTTCTCAAAACTCACTCACTCCTTTGCAATACTGCGCCTCATGAACCAGTTAGCTAAAATACAGTGGAAGCTGTGTACAGTGACCACTGTGATACTGTCCTGAATTTACCAGTTCAGGTTATAAGGGATACTTTGAAGCTTAACCAAGCGTCTGGATTATGGAGGTGTCCTCAAATGTTCACATTAACATGTCCCAGAGTGTAATAAACTCATCATATGGTTTATAAGGCTTGAATTGCTGAATGCCAGGCCTGTATACCTAATGTTATTTCCACAAGACCTTTCACCCTTATAGTTACACCCGGGTGTGATTGCGATATCTCAAAACTTCAGTGTGTATTCATAACAAGATGAAAAAATTGGGAGTCATCCATTAGCAGCTGGAGGCTTTTAGAAACACTAGTTACTAGCTAAAGTTTGAATGTGTTCTTACAAGGAAAATGTGTGCTATGTAGAGACACAATGGACACTTTAGGACTGAGAATTGTGTGTGTGTGTGTGTGTGTGTGTGTGTGTGTGTGTGTGTGTGTGTGTGTGTGTGTGTGTGTGTGTGTGTGTGTGTGTGTGTGTGTGTTGCATCAGCAATTCGGCCTTGTGCATGTTCACTTTGATGGTTTGAAATTTCTTTTCAAGCCATTTTGGAAGGGATATTTCCTAATAATTAATTTATAATTGTTTTGGTTTCAGCATAAATTTATTTAATAACTTCAATGTGTGCTCCTACCACTATGAGTTACTGTATGGCAAGTTTTGAGTCAATTTCAATGAAAATGTACATTTTATGGAGATGACACCTCTCGTATTTTAGTGATTTCAAGTCTGCACTTTGTATAGATTTCTGTTTACATTTTTATTGATATGCCTATCTAGTGTCTTACATTGTCAATCTGAAGTGTTGCTGAGGAGTAACTTTGCAAGCTGATAATTTCATAAATTCTATATGGGTTGCTGATTGAATAGAAAGGTCCCTATTGGTGTTTCCCTTGTGAAACAACCAATCAACTAACAAGTTATTGAATTGCCATCTCTATTTTAGAAATTTGGCGAGTTTTCTGTCATCAATATAGTTTGGTGTGTAATCTAATTATTTCATGCAGGTGTAATAATGCAGTAAAGCACTTTCAAGTAACTTATGATGCTGGCAAATATCATTTTGGTCTTGTCACGTTTGCCTCTCTTGACCAGTTTCTTGACCACTTTGATAATCAACCATTGATCGGTGGAGAAGCTGGTATGTTAGTTATGTTGTCATGGTTACCACTGTATTAACACACTACCTTATATTAGGAATGATTGTAGTCCTTAAGTATCCTTATTACCGTGACGTGTCCGAACCTGATATCTATGAGACAGCTACAGTGCACACTGAGGTTGGACGATTGAATACATTAGACACTCAATCACACGCTCCTGTTGCCGTGAGTTATGTTTTATTATACATGTACTAGTGTGTGTTGTGTAACCTCTGTCTGGTGGAGCCTGTGTAATATCAATATTATTTCTGAAGCTCTTAGTAATATGGAACCTTGTGTGACTCCTCAGACACTTGTCAAGCCTGCAAGCTGTCTGTGGATGAAGTCACCTCCTGGTATGGGAGTTTTTTTTGCATTCAACATAGTTTTAGTATCATGTTTCTGACTCCCTGCTACACAGGCTTTCAGTAGCTTGCTTTTGCAGATCCATAGTGGGGGTAGTGATAAGTGTCCTCATTTGTATCTGGATTATGTAGGTGTCCATGTTAACAGGTTCTTAGTGTGTGTATTGAAAAAAAAAACTTCACAATTAATTAACAGACAGTTTGGGAACAGTTGTTTGTTACTCTGATATACATGACAGTATGGAGTTGTTACATTACTAGGATATCCATTTGTTTGGGTGCACAGAAAACTTATGCTTCTGTACAGTACATAGATGTTTACACACTCTATCATGATAACAGGATAACGTTATACAGTTACAATCTGAGAATCTGATCAGCAAAAGTGACTGTTTAGTCAACAGGTTTACAGGTGTATGTTCTATTAGAGTAGTGGGTATTAATGAATGAGCTTTGGCTAACTCACTTATGTAAAAACTTTTAACTGGGTGTTTGTATAATAGAGTTCCCACTGGAATGACAGACTACAGTACTTGGTGCACCTATTTGGTTGGATGTGACTTGCGTTGAACCAATCACATGAAATTCCTATAGTTGTGGATATATTGTATTATTCACATCAAAGGAGTTTAGCATTCCACTCTACAATTCTTTAGGAAAGACAGTGTGGTTATTCTAAGGCTTGTGGAGGTTTGGCCTGTAATTCACTTGCTGCTATAATAGACTGCTTCGTGTTAGTAGTGAGTTATCTAATTTAGTCTCACATTTTTTCTCCATACAAGTGTCATGCAGAGAAAGAGGCCTGGCCATGTGAGACTGGTGTCTAATTGTCAATTTAAAGTTACCACATTACTTTTAGGGTATTATTGTATAGTACACTACAACTCATTGGAGACCAGTGATGGATATATATATATAGCATGACACCTCTCTATACTGGACCTATCTAACTTCTGTTGTGAACAGGCCTAGGTCACCATGTGTTAATTTGTCCTGTAAAGCATGTTACTATATAAAGAGTGCAGTATTTAGAACCATGTCACTATATAAAGAGTGCAGTATTTAGAACATCATAGATCACATGATCCCTTATCCACTAGATCACCTCCAAGTCAGGATACCTCACCAAGTTGGGAGGACGACGAAAGGTACGGTACATCATATTTCCTTATATGGTCCACATGTTATGTACTCAGAACTGGAAGAAAAGATGGTTTGTGTTATTCAAGAATGAGCTACAGTACTTCAGAAAACCGAACGTGAGTGGTGTGTGTTTTAATTAGATCTGCCCCCATGTATTGCATAACAAAACTGTTATCAGTATGTTTGATGGATTTTGTGAGAACACTCTAATCTGCCAACTATTAGAATTTTTTTCCATGTGCCTGCCGTACTTTGTAAATTTAATGTCAAAAGTTTCCACAAAAATAACAGCAGTGATAATTTCAAGGAGGCTGGAAATATGTTACCAGCGTCTGGGCAACCACAATTTTTTTACAAGGGTGTACGTATTTCAAGGGTGTGCACTGGGTGTGTTTCACTGTAGGACAAGACTCCATTACGCAGCATCAACTTGGAGAAAGCATTAGAAGTAGAGCCATTTAATGCTGGTCCAAGAGACAATTGTATAAGGTGAGCACTAAATGAAGACCTACATTGTTATCACCACTCCCCTAAGATTGGTTTGTCCTGAAAGAACATTCTACATGTTTGCTGGCAGTAAGGCCGAGTCAGATGATTGGCTAAGAATTATCCAATGGAAATTGGTCAGTAATTGTTTTGATGTGGCCTAAAAATAAGTTAATGAAGTTAATATCTTCACAGGCACATAATGTACAGCGACGATTATCATCTGGAGTTAGAGGAAGCGTACAACCACGAACTGTACAACCATCAAGCTAATTATATATACAATTTCAACTAATATATAGCAATTCTACCCATTTTGTGACTTATAAATCTTCACTGTAATTACATAATTATTGTTTTTAATTCGTAAGTCATCATGGTATGGCAACATTAGAAATTGACCACAGAGCGAATGCTGCAAGGGTAACAGTACCATGGTAACCATACATTACTATTAAGGGAAGTACCTTTTCCCTTCATGCATCAAATCAAAAGCTTCATTAATCTTGTCCAGGGGCATTGTATGGGTGACAAACTCGTCAACTTTCATCTTTTTCTCCAAGTAACGCTCCACCAACATAGGTACACTATCACGACTCTTCCATCCTATAAACACAGTAACACCATCTATATCAATTTAGAAAAGTTTATGTAATATTTCCTTTGATGTCTGAGGTTACTAAATCCAATAGAGACCTGTGGTAGGGTTACTAAATCCTGTGGTCTCGCAGGTGGCTGTTTACTACATCCATCAAACGAAATTCAGCAAAACCAAATGTCTTTACTGTTATGTTAGCTTACTTTCTAGACAAGATAGGCATCATTAATGTTCAGCTAGGCATTCAAATAATTCCCGGTGTGGTGCTGACACAACAAACTCAAAGGCTAAAATCTTGATGCTAGCACTCACAATTTGCTTATCAATAGCTTACTTTCTGGACAAGACAAGCTTCTTTCTAGCTCGGCATAGTAACTACTTGATACTGGCACTAGTCACACAACAATTATGAATTTCAAGCAGATGCCGGCAGTGGCACTGACATGATCAACTCGACTTGAGGATAAATCCTAATGCTAACACACACAGTTTGCCTCTTTCTTAACCTAGGAAATTTTCTATGCCACTTAGAATGGGTTGACAAGGTTTCTATGCTATTTAGAGACCCGAGGACAATGTCGGCGAGGCTACCCACAAACTTACCGAGGCTGCACATTCTAACTAATACTTAAACAAATGCTTGTGGAAGTAGACAGTGATCAGCTATTATTTCTAGCAAAGTACAGTAGAACCTCAGTTATCCAGACCCCACTTATCCAGATTCTCGGTTAACCAAACTATGGAAGTGACTGCTCTATTATAGAGTAGTGACTATTCTATTAGGGTAGTTGAAAATACTGATAATTAAAAAAAAAAAATTCTTTATGCTATTTTAAGATGTTTACGCAGTTTCAGAAATACGGACTTTTCAGACTTATGGACCACGCATGGTCGGATAACTGAGGTTCTATTGTATTTTGGAACACTAACTCGTACAATTTCCTTTTTTGATGATGATAAACTTTAATGACAAGATTGTTTTTGTTTTTATAAACCATTCAGAAATCAGCATTATAGCTGACTACAATGAGTGGACATAAAGTTTGATCTTGAACAGGAGCCTTTCGCCTTCAGCAGTTATAAGCTTCTGTCTTGAATAATGGTCACACCACTCACATGTATACATACAGAGTAGAAATTGCTTTAAAAGTTATGATGTCATATGTCAACAACAAAGTGAACACACCTCCAAATGCTGTTCCTTTCCAAACTCTTCCAGTGACCAACTGGAATGGACGAGTGGAGATCTCTAAACAGCACCATAATTATTGTAATGACATCATCACTAAGTGCCCACCTGCTCCAGCTGAGGCTACACCAATTATGGTGGACACGCCCCATCCTTTGTGACACGCCTCCAATGCTGCTCGCTACACTCACACACTGATGGAACACATTACCATGACAACTGCTCTCACCATGGTTGTCACATTTCCAATACACTCAAACGTGTAGTCCAATCCTCCATCTGTGAGCTCTACTAGTACCTGTGTAGTGTACAGAATAAATCCAAATTTGAGCAGTGCAATACTAAAATATCGTGTACTAGGATAAGTCTTAATATTAACTGACTGTTCTATTAGAGTGTCATGATCTTTATAATATAGTAAGCAGCATGATAGTAGTACACTGATAATGAGATCAGCTTTGTAAATAGTAGCTTATATTGCAGTTATACAAGCTATAATAATCCATCAAAGAAACATTAAAAGCCGTTGTTTTCTCATTTCAGATTGTATATAGTGTCCAGATGTTTCCAGAAATATACATTGTACAATGAGGTACATGTGTGAGGTCCCATTTTTTTGATGACACCAACAAAATAGCCTCAGCTAAAACTGTGATTGCTAAATCTGCAATACACAAAAATTTTCTCAGTAATTCTATTAATCTCATGGTAATATGATGAACACTTAAAAGATACAAAAGATTCTGTTCACTTGAAAAATATAACTTTCCAGTTGTGAGCTAAGCTTCACCTCACACATATAACCCACCATACAATATATGCACAATTGTCAAGTTTGACAATATCACATGATACCCTATGCTCACCTGTTGACTGGGCCTATCATGATCCTTGGGATTGAAGAATTCTGTAGCTCCAAACTGTTGGGCTGTAAGGCATTGATGGGTGTGGCTGATATATAAAAGGGATGTGGCTCTGCTCACCTAATGGCCACTTGTCAGGATTTATATCCACAGCAATTATCCTTTTTGCACCGACCTCTTTACATCCCATAATTACAGCCAATCCAACAGCTCCTAGTCCCCACACTGCCACCGTAGACCCTGCCTCCACCTGCATCACATGATATAAGGCCACACCCCTAGTCTGCCAAGCCAGCAAGGTTCTTTTTGTGTATGCATGAGCATTAAGGCTACCTGGTATCTTTGCTGTCCAAGTTAAAATTTTAGCCAAGCCAATCAAGACAAATCTAATGATGTAACACCATTTGGATCAAAACAACTACATAATTCCTAACATCATGAGCCTTTCAATGGCATGCTTAATCTGCCTCAGGTTGTGTAATGGTGGAGATTTATCACCTGAAGTTGTTCCCAGGATAGGGCCATTTGTAACAAGCATATTAAACAGTAAAGGTTTTGTAACCCCAGGGGTGTGGGGAATTTATCAAATAGCTTTTGAAAATCCCCACCACTACCCAACCTGAGCATGACATTGATAGATGGACAATTCCAACAGAAAAAACTAGTTATTTCATGACGTACACCATGGCTTGCAAGATTACATCCACTCACCTTAGCAGTGTTGAGGGCTGCACCATATCCGGTGGACACTCCACACCCTAACAAGCACACCTTGTCCAATGATGCCTGAGGGTTGATCTGCAGGAGGTGTAGAACAAACACTACGCTATACACATTTGATGAATTTGAAGGGACGGAACCAGTTTGCAAATACTTATCAAATCTGAACAATTTACATATGCATAAGGGCAGGGATTTTTCTAGGGGGCAGGGGGGGCATTTCCTCCCCCCCCCCCCCCCCCCCCGAACTCTGACCAATGATGAATTGATTTGAAATCATAAAATTTATAGTCAATGGCTACAATAAAACAAAAGGCAATAAACACATTCTTCTTGGCTTTCTACTCCAAACATCTACAAGGTCTTCATCCGATAGTGTCTCTGGTGATTCAATGGCAATCTTCATAAGGTGGGAAAGATTGGCTTCACCTAAATGACTCCTTAGTCGAGTCTCAATCATTTTCATTTGTGAAAATGATCACTCTACCAAAGCAGTTCCTACTGGGATAGTCAAACACATGTTTGCAAGGGTACTCAAACCTGGACACATAATTTCTAACATTGAACTTGTAGACAATTCTTTTAACTGCTTGTTTATATCCTGATGACTCATGCAGCTGGTAGTCTCAAAAACAAGCTAAATATGTTGCAAGCTGGCTGCTGACAAATCCAACTTGTGCTTAAAACACAATTGAAGTGAAAACACCTTGTGTTTGAGTTTCTACAACTATTTTTTTTAGAAATAAGAAAGTATTGTTGTTGCACTGTGTGATGTACATATCAGTAAACACAGCCTGAGTAAACAGGTGATTTAGCCTAATTTAAGTTCTACCCCCCCTTATTTTCTAGAAAAATCCCTGCATAAGGGTAACATTAGCCTCATCACTTGGTGATCATGTGTATGTGATATGTTTATTTTTTGATGTCAAGAAGTTTATTAGTACATTATATGTACACACTCACCTTAGCCAAAGATATCTCGGGTAACACGGTGTACTCACTAAACGTCGAAGTTCCCATGAAGTGCAGTAAAGTCTTCCCATTACAAGAGAACCTACTAGTGCCATCCGGCATTACTCCTTTACCTTGTGTAGACCTGTGTGGACACGATGATGAGATCAGCGGATTATGTGATCACTGTGTCACCTGATCTTACTACACAGGTTGGTCTTAGCAGAGGTACAGAACTTGCACTCCTTGCACTGTGGGATGTACAGGGGAATCACATGATCTCCTGGATGAGGTAAAGTGGTGTCACAATGGATCACATGATTATTGTTAGTCTTATTAGCTACTGAGGTTCTAATGACCTCTATCCAAAATGACGTTACAAACTTAAAATGGCCGCCAGTAGTAATAGTGGGGGGACTTTAATATTTTCAAGAACAGATATCTAGGGAGAAAATTTTTTGATCGGTCATATTTCAGCCAAGAAAAAGACACAGAGCTACAGCCAACAGTTATGGTTATAAGACATTACAATAAATCATTTAAGCATCTTTTGGAAGCTTTTTGATTGTAGATTTTGACTATAGTGTAAGTTCATCCTTATATTTATTTCTAACCATACCTGTTAGTTAGAGCTCTGTATCTTCAATCTCGGCTGAAATATGATCAATCAAAAAAAAAAAAAAATTCTCAATAAGCACCCAGAGGAGGTAGGACATGACATCATGATGACGTATGCGTACTGTACATTTTGCCATAGGGTTGAGTTCTAGTAAACCGTGAAGATTAGCATTGTATTTATTGTGAGAAATAGTAATTCAATAGTGAAGAAATCATTTTATCTACTAAGCCCCGCTAAGCCCCAGCGATATTACGGTGAATTTTGCAATAGAGCGTAGAATAAATTCTGATGTTGTTTCAGGTACCTGTGTTTTTGTTCACTGTATTCTTAGTTGTCAGTAGTAAATGCAATTGACTTTGGCATCTACAATGATGCAACTAGCTGATACATAAAGTTTTTCATCTCGTAATTATCATTGGAATTCAATTAAATTATGCAAAATTGTATGCATTATGACATCATGTCCTACCCCCCTGATAAGCACCCGTGCTCAAAAATATTATAGTCCTCCCACTATTGGCGGCCATTTTATGTTTGTGATGTCATTTTGGATAGAGGTCATACAGAGGAGGCTGAACACGGCACACGTGAGCACATATATTTGTATTGAAAGTATAACCAAGCCTTCAGCACAGTTTTAACAAGAACCATTCAAAAGTGCACCTCAAGTTTAGTTTTTTAGGGAAATCTACCCCATTCAATCCCACTACTCCAAGCCCGTAAATCACTGTTGAGATCTTAAGGGATACAAGTTTTGTCAGTTATCTACAGATAAATCGATGGGTAGAACTATAAGGACACTCTACGTGTTTACAGTTGAGCCAAATAAACATTGAAGAAAGTAATATGGATGCTGAAATCGCCTCCAACTAAACTGAAAAAAAGAAACATGCCGCCAGCTTGGCCTCACGGAGAATTGATTAGAGAGCGGGAAACTTGAGCACTCGTGTTTCAATAAGAATTCTGCTGTACATAAAAAAAAAACAGGTGTGTCTGTTGCTAGTATCTTCTTTATCACTTAATCTTCGTCTTGGTATTGGAAATATGCAATTAACGGTAATAGTTTTTAGTAGCGCTTATATCGCGTCCAACCTCCTCTGGAGGTCATAGTTCTTGCACGTCAACAGTCACATGCAGTAACTGTAGTTTGAACAAAAATGAATCGATTTGATATGTCGAACGTGATTTCACTTGTTATTGTTGTCGTGCAAGAACTATCAGAAACTCAGTAGCTGGTTTTTATCGCAGTAAAACAAATAATCCAGTGATTTTTTGATGACAGGCAAAATGTGGATGTCAGTCTGTCCCAAGTGAAGTAAAAAGCTTTCATAGATGAACAACTGTGGCAAGATTTGGAGAAATGTTCTTAGTTAGTCAGTTACTATGAGGAAAAGTTTCATAGCCAAAAGGTGATCAACAAAATTTTCCACCTAAAAAATTATGGTAATAACAACAAGCCAAAATATGACCAAGCCCTCTCGTACACATGGAGTGGCACTTCCTGCACTTTGATCTCCGTTCTCAGCCAAAGTCAAGCAAGAAATTTGCAGTAGGTCAGAGGTAGTCTCGCCAGCCAGACTGTATTTTTGCTTGTCTTCTTTTCCTAACCAAATAATAATAATAAAAAAAAATAGTCTGGCAGTCAAGACCAGGTCAAAGAACAAGCATTGTTTATAAAAATCTATACCACAATTGAATTATAATTGTACGAAAATATGCAAGAGCTTGGTCAATCAAGTGCAGCTTTTTTTTCAGGTTGACTGAGGATAAAGTACAATTAGTCTCGCATAGCCAGACCCTTTTCTTTCTTTTGTGTGGTGGCAGGGAAAGAAAAGGGTCTGGTGAACATAGTATAGCATCGTCGTTGGGCTATCCCGAGATTGTGGGGATTCTACTGTGCAGCTTCCGGATTGTTGGTTGGCACAAATGACGTAATTTGCTAATATTTGCATCCTGTTACCATAGCTACTACTAAAATATCTATGGTAACAGGATGCAAATGCAGCAGATCATGTCATTTGCACCAAACAACAATCCGGAAGCTGTGCAGTAGAATCCCCACAATCTCGGGATAGCCCACGATGCTATACTATGTTCACCAGACCCTTTTCTTTCCCTGCCACCACACAAAAGAAAAAAAGGGCTTGGCTATGTGAGACTAGAGTACAATTGTACAAGCATGCACACACCAGCCAGCTAATGAAGAGACTACTAGGTGTTTACCTGGTTGCAAACTAGTCACACCAGGCCCCACTGACTCGACCACACCACCTCCCTCGTGGCCCAACACGACAGGGAAAGCTCCTTCAGGATCAGACCCACTCAAAGTGTAACTGTCAGTGTGACACACCCCCGTAAATAACACCTGCGGGTAGATCATGTAGTTGTCACGCAACCTCACACGGAACTACTGCTGTGATGATAACCTCACTTTTACGCGCACTTCTCCTTGTCTAGGAGGCTCCACCTGAATGGTCTCAATAACCAGGGGTTTCTTCGCCTCCCAGGCCACTGCTGCACGACACGATATCACCTGTACAAGGTACGGTTATAACATCGTACCACACTAAATTCTATTAACCTTGCCACTTGTATCTGTTGCCATTTTGGTCCAGTCGTGAAGTTGCGCATGCGTATAACATCAGGTGGTGTAACCGGTGCAAGTTAATCGAGCGTCCAGTGACCAATCACAAACTAAATAGCAGTGATGGAATGTTGATGTGTTGTCAGTGATATATCGCGTTTCGTCATGACATCCTACAGTAGAAAATTCCAGCCGTTGGCCACTTCTACTCCGAATGGGAAAGAAACAGCTGATGTGGCGCCAAATCGTGTGGACGACCACGAGACGCAGCAGTATACTAAGCCAGGGACTAGTTGCGAAGTGAAGTGTTCTACTAACAGGCACGTCTTATTCTCTGATAAAGGATTATCACCAGAAGAGAAGTTGTTACTGTTCAAAATTTGTAATGGCAATCCCGTAACTTAAAACGCTGTATATTTCACCAAATAAGGCAATGCATTTTATATTTAAAACCAAAATTAAAATTGATACAAACCAAATACATTAGAACTACTGGCATGTTCCCAAGGTAACGCCGGTCAGCTCAACATACTCTCCACTGCTCTCTGAACATTCCAAGAATGAATAGATAATGCTGTACAGGCCTCTTGCTGTAGTAACGACATGTGATAGTGTAATATATTACAAGAAACAACATTGACAGCACTAGAAATAACAGTCTGAAGGTTGGAGAAATGTATGGGACAACTTCAATCAAGGGGGTGTCACTCAAATAGACGTTGTACTATGATCTGTGACTAGTCAAAGCCAATCAAGATCGACTTTGACCGTTTGACTTTTGTCGAAAATTTGTCTTGACCATTCACCTAATTCTGTTCATTTTCGCTATATTTTCATACACTACTAGTCGTGAAGCTTTGAGCGTGCTGAGAAAACAGTTTGACCATTGTCCTTCATGTAAAATCGATCTTGTTCTTTGACTGCAGTCGCAGATCGTAGTACAGTGGCTATTGGAGTGACACCCTCTTGTTCAATGGGAAGCCATAACCTAGACCAAAAATATCCTTCCTTTTAGTTGACCAAATTCTGATTATTATACCTAGCACTGCATAATATACCGTATGAACTTAATGAATTATATACCTCAGAGGAATATTGACAGTTGCATATTATTTGTCAACCTTTATTTACAAGTCATCATGCATTAGAGGCTAGTCCAGTGTTATGTAGTACATTATATTGAGCAAAAAAAAAAAAATTAGCCTTATTTCCTGTAGGTGCAAGGTCTTTACTTATCAATTTTTGTCAATGATAGGGGTCACACAAAAGGTCTCGTATATCTTTTCTCTAACTTGGAATTGAAGCCAAAACAAAGCAATTCTGTACTTCACAACTAACACCAGCTACATCAGTCACAGCTTTCTAAGACCACCTGACATGAAAAGGCCTTCTCTAAAAAAAATTACAATTGAGATCTGCAGTGAAGAAGACTACTGGTTTTTGATTAAGTTCCCCAAATCTGGTCACACATATTTATGTGCAAGTTGTATACGTATACATAATGAATACGAGGGTACTACTTCACACACAATAACACAAGACAAGCTAATCACCTCAGAGAATCCCATCATAACAACTTGCTTGATCTTCCCTTCTAATTCAAATGTACTACTATCGACTGGAGCTGTGTACATGTAACAGGGAGGACCGTACACACTGTAACAAGAGCACACTGTCAAAATAATACTCACCTCCAGCATAGATGTGTGCCCAATGTCTCGCAGTCTTACGGTATAGCTCTGGGGCTTCTTTATACTGTGATAGCAATTAATTGGGAGTAAAGTTCTTGGTTGTAATATGTCTCTAAAACAATTATGTTACAGCAAGCAAACTCTTTTGCCCAAGGTGAATGTTATAGAGAAGATCCACCTCCTATAGGCCTGAAATTATTATTTTATCGTTGGGGATGGCTACTCTCACTTAACCACAAAAACATTCGACTTATGAAAACTCGCACACATGCAGCACCTCATGATAAAAATTTTAGTTGGTCCTGACATTATGTCAGACCTGGCTAAAGGAATGCAGTCAGTCTATAGTGCTCTTATCATACCATAAAATCCCCCCATTTACAAACTGGCTAGTCATTTTGAAAGTCAACACTGCAGAGGCTTTCATGACTACATAAAAAAAACTATATATATAGCAACTGTTATAAGTCATTTGATCAAATTGGTCAGCCAAGTGCTACAAACAGTTCAAATAACATTGGTATCCCCTCCTACAGCACTCGAAAGAAATATTGACATTTTCACTATGTACAGGAACATTCAAGGAAGGTGGACAAGTCACCTGTTGAGCAACTACTGCATCCTGTGGATCATCTGGTTCTGCAGCCTGTAGTAGTGCCTGAAGGGAGGGTGTGGCTGGGTGATCATGTGACATGAAAGGGGTGGGCTAACCTGTATGGATAGTAGTACTGTTCTCAGTGTCATTGCTGCAGCCCTGTAATGTATTAGACTATGTCATGCATACACACTACACAGATACCGTAATGAACACAAACATGCACATGTACATTACACACACATGGACATCACATACTCACACGTCACCTACACACTCACCACTGGTCTCGTAATATATCCAAACAAATTGCTCCAGTTACAGAACTGATATTAGGGTGCCATATTTTAGTGATAAAGTTGACCTGTACGGGTGAAGCATATGATGTGGTCATTGTGACCACACACATACACTCACTTTAGGAGGATTAAAAGGATAGCTAGCTGGTATCTCGATGTTTAGGTGATAGGTACCTCCTGCAAGGACAAAAGGGGAGTGGCTCATGCAATCACATGATGCAATACACAGTACACAGACCGGACAACTCTTAAACTATGTAATACCAGTACAGTAGACCACTGCACAATGGAACTCCATCTTTCAGATGCCACTATAGTGAAATTTGTGTTTGCAAAATATATATAGAAATTTGTGACCCAGTCTGAGAAAACCGGTCTTATCGCCCATGTCAGCAGGTTCGATTTTTAACCCAGGACACGAAGCTACATGAATAAACTATCTAATTCCACAATCAAAATCAGCTAGACTTCAGTGGTCTGGTTTTGCTGGCTGCTTTTCTCATGCCCAGTGGCGATCCGTACGTGTGGTGTGGGGCCTTAATGGAGCTCTGGTCAGCCTGGGGATGACTGTATGTGGTTGTACAGCTCTGTGGTGTTGAATAAGTACCTCTGCTGTGAATTTCCTTTCATTTTAGCCAGTTTTGAGACCTCAATGGCCCAAAACTTGGCTTAATTCATCCCTTGGCCTTCCTTTTCAATTTTTGAACACCATCTTGCCTGCCTGCCTCCCACCCAATTTGCAGCTCACCTGATACAGTCAACCTCGGTTTAAAAACTATCTAAAATGGCGGGAAACTTAGTTGTTGGCTACTTGCACAGTGGATGCTCTGAAAGGTAAGGAATTGGTATAAAACGTGTGAAAATTTGGCACACATAGCTTCAACCATTGGCGAGCTATAACACACTAAATACTTAAAACCGGCGTTTCTCGATACTTTTAAATTGGCGATAAGCCCGGTTTTCCCAGACTGGGTCACATTTATAATACAATGGGACGTCTAATGTCATGAAGTCTGCAGACAAAATGTAAAAAAGTAGCCCCTTAACAGGTAAACAATATCGAAGGTTTAGGTTGCTGGAGTAACTCTATTGGGATATTAATAACATGCCAGCCAGCCAAGCCCCTTGAGACCCTATAATTTTGTAAGAAAATTGGTTGTAAAGAAGGTGGCTTTGATCATGCCTTAGCAATCAGCATAACAACCTTACTGTTGAAGCCTCTCCCAACTGTTAACCGTCTTGCTCAGGATGAGCTTTTGATTTAGAAGAGACCATCTTTAATGCATCCAGTGAGTCGCTATAATTTTTTGTTCACTTAGAGTATGGATAGTATATGCAATTCACAAATTTCCTGATTTGTGTACACTAATACAGAAGGAGCGTTCTGACATAAGGCCAATCAGATGGCAACACAACACTATAAGTTATAGGCACTATCAGTTATAGGGAGTTCATTGATCACCTTATTCCCTCTTCGATTCTGTGATTGACAGATACAACAACAGGCCACACAGTAAATCATTAAGGACAGACAAAAATGATAGTTTGTACCAAGGGGATATTATGAGCTTTTGCTTGTACAACATGCTGTAGTCAATAACAAGGAACACAAGGTTGGTATTTTAGACCATCTGGTGATACAAATAGCAAGGCCAGAAGAGTATTTGTGAGCAAGTATTAGCACAACTATTACTAGGCTCTTGGTGTGAGGTAACTAACACTATTGCTTGAAGTATAAAGGGATCTGGTGACAAATTACAAGTTCAGGTGATAATATTATACCACCTGGGGTGGAGGTAACAAATAAATTCACCCTGCATCACAAAAGCATGTGAGGAGACTACTCATACAAACATTAGTTCTTGCACTACAATATTAAAACCAAAATTACGTGCACAAAATTTTAGTCTCGATTATATATTGAAGTTTAAAAGAAATGATTTGATTGATAGAAATTGTTGAATATCTGACTTCCATTTTAAAATTGAGAACTATTATAATCTCTGTACATCCCAATAACACACTGTATTTAAGGAAAAATTTTGTTGTGACTTTTACACCCTCACCGTTCACACTACCTGGGTTGGGAAGAGTGTCGGGCTATTAAACTCGGGTTGGCTATTGTTCACATTATTGCATCTGAAACATACTCAATAGTGTGCGTGCTGAATAATAATGAGCCTAAACAAGTGCACAAAAATTAACAGGCCTTTGATTATATTTAGACGGTTAATAAATAGGTCTAGAATAAAATAACTAAGACATATAATGTTTAGGCCACTGTGTGAGTGGTCCATTTCCTGGGAACACCAAAGCATCGATATCACCAGAGCGCAACTGTCGAATAGTCTGCCAGAAGCACGGTACATTGTCGCCACATTGTAGAACATTTTAAAGAGGTCCAACAAAACCAAATCATTATTGTTAACCTGGTCGTATTGCATCCTAGTCCAGGCCAACCTGTGCCAGCCCACCTCGTCTTGCTAGGCCCAGCATAATCAATTCATACTGCAATTTATTCCAAACTACCATGCCATGCTGTATCTAGGTTAGAGGATAGTGTGAATACAGAGGAAGTTGGTCACGCGTCATCATTCATCTCGTGATCTCAAAGGAAGGGTTGAACTAATCCAACCTTCACGCCTTTTAATATTCTAAAGGACGGATTGTATATCCATACCAGAGCATCCCAGTTGTATTACAAGCCTTCTCAGTACAATGCGCTGCTTTCCTAGCTGCTCAACAAGCCTCAACACATAGAACAATGCTTGGTTACATAATTTCGTGTCGTAGGATTATGACGCGTGACCAACCTCCTCTGGTGTGAATAGGTACTAGTGACAAATGTTTATACTTTTGCTTGTGGGCTTCACATTTTTTCCTTGCAGGGATGTGCCCACAGTGATCGGTCCGACCATCACTCAAATAAAATAGCCACCACTACCTCTCACCAAACACTACAGATTCACCTTAGACATACACAAGTTAAGGCCCCACAAAACATTTCTGGACTCAACCCTGTCTCTTGTAGCCACCACTATTCTGAATCTGGGTACATCACTGTCCTTGACCATTGACTTGGCACAGATTTAGCGGCCTTGAGGTGCGACTTTTTTAGTCTGACTGTAGTCGCAGATCAACGTCTGGCCAGTGCACCCCTTTGAGAGGGTCACACAAATTAGGTCACTAGTCTAATATGGTAACTTACTATACACACAGATGTATGGCTACACTAACCAACAAATGGAGTATCAGGTGGTCCTGCTATAGTCCCCTTTAGCTTGGTGTAGTCCTTATCATCAACTAGCTCTATCTTGATGGCACACTTGGCCGCCTAAAACAAGCACTGTTGTCTCACGTGAACAACTCACCAGCTCTTGTACCTCTTCACTGGAGATGATCTCCCTAAACTCTCTCTTGACTCGTTGTATTGATATACCCCCTGACATGGCCGCTAATCCTAGGGGTGGACACAAGCGAGCAGTGTAACGGGACCGTGTAATACCTTGTTTATACGGGATAACAGCACACGGGAGACCCCTTCCCGAACACAGCACGATACTAGCACTCACCGTGACTATACCTAGTGCACTATTCCACTCCTCGCCTGCTTGTTGCTGCGCATTGTAAAGGAATTTTAGTGACGTAATATAATAGACTGGTGCGCTTTAATAAGAATTGTTAGTGCACGTGATGTAGGCGCCCTGTTTCAAGTTGAGTCGGACCGATGCTAGCACAATATAAGGTGAAGTGTGTAAACAAATGTGTGCAAGTGAAGTAAACGCTTACATATTCTTACATATGTACTTATGCTTCATATTCACGTCTGTGCGCTAAATAATTATCGCAGCGAAGTCTGTGCAAGCTTCTGCTGCTGTTGCTGAGTAATTTACTTGTGCAGTTGTTGGTACTGATTGTTCACTACCTCACGTGACCACACAGGTGTTGTACACTCACCAGAAGACCAAGAAACACAAAACATGGAAGGTGAGGGTGTGTGTGTAGCTATAGTCTCACATATGGCTAGAACACTTTTTCTTGGTAGTTTTGGTGGGGGGAAGCCCCAAACCTATGTGTCTGGCCACATGAGATTTGAGTAATGTAATACATTTGGTCCAGATTAATATTCCCTGCCTCGACTATAAGGCTTTGCGAGGAAAACCAGAGAGTAGGGCTGAGCGATAGTGAAATTTTCACTGTCCGAATGATATCAAGACACTGTTTACGATAGACGATAGTAAAGCGATAGTGATAATTCGCCTATTTCCTATTAGTTGCCTTCAAAGAGAGTTTAAAGGAGGGATGTACCCATGCATGTATTTTGCATAAGATATTAAACAGCCTTTTAGGCTGATTCTTGTTCCAAAAAGTTTATTATTTTAAAGTATTTTGCAGATATTTTAAAGTATTTTACTTGTTAATTACTGTCCGATAGTAAATTTTCAAGTGATATAGGCGATACCGATAGTGATACTATTCCGATATGCACATACTATCCCCCAGCCCTATAGAGCTAATGCTGGGTGCAAAAAAGTTGCAAAATCTTATGGTTACGGGTTATCCGATAAATAATTTTGTAGGCACTTTTGTTTATAGTTCTGCTTTAACCATTTCGCACGGAAGAACACACTAATATTACATGATATATTAACGTACAGAGTCATACCATAAGCAGCAATACACTCAAGAAGGGAAGCGCTTGTACAGAAATGCAGGCACTAAGCAGCGAAACTGTTAATTGCTATTCATCAAAAACCAGGTTTCATAGGAAGCCACATCGTAATGTTTAGCATTAATAAGCTATTACTTAAGGTCCTCACGAACGAATTAAGTTGTTATCCAATTGTAGCAACATGGCAGTGGACTTACGGTATTTCCGTAGCAGAAATAATCGCCATTATCCTCGAAAGATACGATAACTAACCAGCCTCTTGTCAGTTTTCCCACAAAGTCTTCACGACAGGACCTAGATAATATAACCACCCATTGACACTGCCATAAATAATTAGTACTAATTGGCTGACAGCTGCTATTTTTTGATGTATAATAACCACATTAAGCAGTAGCGCTAATCACATATTGCTGGACTTATTTTGGCATATGCGCCACTTGGGAGTTTGTAAAAGACGGAATAAGGAATAGCGGAATAACGGAATAACTCGCATCACAACGAATGGGCATTTATATGGCTTATGCAATGTTAGGGTGATTGTACTGTTACAGCTGTGAACTCATCCCTCGTAGATATCCTTACAAATGTAGGGTGATTGCGTGTACTGTTACAGCTGTGAACTACACTGCTTCGTCACTCATAGATGTCCTAGCGAAATGATTACTATACGCTCTTACTACTACTGTATGTAGCTAAGCTAGAATATACAGTAGTTAGCTATTAGTTTCGTTTTCGAGTCTTCATCCTTCCAGTGGAGGGATGAAACGAAACGACTGTCACGCCCCCTTTGCTCATGACGTTGGTACCATACTTAACATACAGTACCCGCTTACGAAGTGCAAAATTACATTTGATTATAGCTCTTACTAGCTACTACTGTATGTAAAGTATGGTACCAATGTCGCGAGCAAAAGGGGGTGTGACAGCAGTTTCGTTTCATCCCTCCACTGGAAGGATGAAGACTTAAAACGAAACTAATAGCTAACTACTGTATATTCTAGCTGTGCTAGCACAATGATACTTAGCTACATACAGTAGTAGTAAGAGCGTATAGTAATCACTTCGCTAGGACGGCTATGAGCGACGAAGCAGTGTAGTTCACAACTGTAACAGTACACGCAATCACCCTACATTGTAAGGATATCTACGAGGGATGAGTTCACAGCTGTAACAGTACAATCACCCTAACATTGCATAAGCCATATAAATGCCCATTCGTTGTGATGCGAGTTATTCCGTTATTCCGCTATTCCTTATTTCGCCTTTTACAAACTCCCGCACCACTTATCTTTGTTGCTATCGCCTTGACTAAAGTCAATTAACACTCACTTTGTATGATTCCTCTGCTAGTGTTGTGTGGTTATACAGCGCTTTGAAATTAACAACCTTCTCACTAACACCTGCACGAGGTAATTTCTAGTTTCGTGACACGTGCGCCAATATACCGTATAGCCTGAATATTTCGAGGGGGGGGGGGGGGGGGGGGGATTTTTTGTTGATTTAGTGGTTTTGGGGGTTACCAGTAGACCTCCATATAGTCTAATACATTTTGGGAGTGCAACATTGTTCAACCTTGAAAATTTACCCCCCAAAATATTTAGGCTATATGATAACATCATCCATTATTGCGCATCGAAAAATAATAACCTTTTATTAAGTGCCTAACCCAAAGCCTTAAGTGCACAAAAATTATAATCTCTTCATTAAAAAATAATTATGTGTGTTATTTCTACAAGCATGCTTTGTATTTGTCAACTTCTTTTGTTGTTTGTAATTTATGAACTGGTACCTGCAGCGTTGCCATCATAAACACTCAATATGAACTCTTGTTAGCTGTGTGATATGATGAGATACTCTAATAGAACAGTCACCATTCCTCTCTAATATTGCAGTCATTGTGTTGAGTCATTATAAAAGTGCAATGGTGAATCAGCCTTGATATGAAGGGTTATGAAGTATGATAAGAAGTGCATGCATGCTTACTTGTATACCAACAATTTTAAGTTGGATCGAGGATCAATGGAAAAAAAGTAGTGCTAAACAGTACAGAACAAGAGAGGTTGTCTATACCTACAGATATACTAATACCCATTTAATCTCCATACTTCATAATATATAGACTGAAGTATATATTCCACCCATTACTTAGTACAAGCAGCTTCTCTGTGAGCTATCCAGTCACTATGGAAAATACAGGCAATGAGCATGATAGCTAGTCAGGTGGAAGCCATATTGCACTGTCACAAATTGACACCTTGCATTGTCAGCAAAACCACAAAGGAGGACAAAGGGGCATGTATTGTACCGTACATACTAACTACGGTTGGTGAAAAGGCATATCTCTGGATGAAGGGAATTTGTAAAATACAGAATACGGAATAACAGAATAAGCAAAAGTTATCTTCTGCAGATTATGTATATAGTAATCATTTACCTTGTAACAGCTTTACATGGCATACCATGGTGATGGATAAACAGCTGCTGGGCGAGCATTAAATAGGATGAGCACACAATGAATCATCCCTGACTGCGATTTACCTTTGCTAAACTTACTTGATAGTGTGACTCTAATAAATTTGGTCTGATGAGCGTGAAGGCCAGCTAGTTTGTCTTAAGAATAGAACTAGGCCTTAGTTTTATAGCAATATCAAATAAGGAGTGTGGGTAATTACGTTTAGCAAAGGTAAATCGTTCTAGGAGGATTAGTTCTAGGAAGATTGATTGTGTGCTCATCCTATTAATGCTCTTCCAGCTGCTGTTTATCCATCGCTGTGGCATGCCATGCAGAGCTGTTGCAAGGTAACTAAAGTATGAGTATGTAACTATTTGCATAATTTGCAGAAGGTAAGTTTTGCTTATTCCGCTATTCCATATTCCGCATTTTACAAAGTCCCCTGGACGAAGCGCCATCGAATGGTGAAGAAATTAAACCTCCATTGTCAAGTTATGTTTGGCTGGAGGGCATCAGTTAGTTAGTTAATCAGTCAGTCAGCATATAATTCTGTTAAATAGAAGTTTTTTGGGGGTCGCTTTGAATACAGTTATGGGCTTGGCTAAGCCTGACCAATGCAGCTGTTATAAAGGAAAGTTGAGCTGTTTTTGGGTGATATATTGTTGGGAAACCCTAATATACAGTACCAAGAGTTTATATATACTTCTTAGCAGTGTTGGGAGTAACACGTTACTTATGTAACGCGTTACATAATATTATTACTTTTGTTGTAATAAAGTAATATAACGAAATACGCTATAAAAACAGGTAATATAATGCAAGATACTTTACTTACAAATGTAATGCGTTATCTAAGTAAAATAATTACTGTAACGAGTCTAATATTATTATTAAAAGTAACGAAGTTACTAATCTCATTAGTAATCTTCTGAGAAGGCCTACTGAATGAAGCTTATTCACTAGCTTCTTACTTATAACCAAGATTTGCACTTTGTCCAACAACGCAATCATGTCACATGATAAGGTGGTAGTTTCACACGTGACAGCTTAAGGCTGTGGACACAAAGTAATATAATATGTAATATTATTACAGTTACTTTATTTTATTGGTAATATGTAACTGTAACTAAATAGTTCTGTTGTAAGTAATATGTAATGTGTAACTAGTTACTTTTACAAAGTAACTTGCCCAACACTGCTTCTTAGAGTATCCTACTCTCATGTACCCCTTGTAGAAGGATGTATCGTGAAGTTATGACGTAGCACTTCTGAGTTCGCCTGTTTTACTTTGTATAATTAATGATGTCATTAGTTGAACATGATATTGATTAAAGGCGTGCCTAATAACATCGCTAGCAACCAAATTAACTCCAGCTCTAAGCATTTCTCTCTAAACTACAATCGTTCCTTCATAGGTTCAGACTGCTTTGTAGGTATTTCTTGTTAGGACATTTGCGAATATGACTACCCCGAGTGTCACAAGTGTGAAACAGTGCCAATGGTTTTTGCACTTTTATGGCTGCTTGTACGTCACAAACCACAACACCTTGTTGTTACGTCATAACTTCACAATACGCCCTTCTACAGAGAGTAGGATACTCTCCTCAATATGTATTATGAGCTTTTGACAGTACTTATATTGTTAATTAATAGCACCATTTCTAAATTCATATATAGCTGATTAATCCTGAAGGGATGATGTAAATTGCAAGAGGTGTCTGGTGTTTAAAAGTAGCGCATCAACTTGTTTCACAAGCTTTAAAAATGGCTATTGGTAGAACGCTGAAGTCCGCTCCTATCAATTTCATCACGTGATTCATATAATTGAGTCTTAGCATGATGTATCGGCAGAGTATATACGTTTGTATCTAGCAGTATCTACATTCTTGTGTATTACATTACAGTAAAACAGTATCCTGTTAAAAGTGGATGACAACAACAAGCAGAGGACCTCGCAGCAAACAAACCAGACAGGAAACTGGTGACTGTTATGCTATTCTAGTCATGGTGTGTTTATTAACGAGACTGTAAGTGCTCCCTTGGCAAAGTCCTGGCTAAATCGCTAAGTGCCACAGAAAAATCCAGTGAATACATGATAGCAAGAATGGCAGCCCTGTTCTTCTATGCTTCTCATCACTGAATTGTTGCTGTACACATGCCAGCATTACAGGACTTTTAACCGAGCTAATGTATTGCTTACCAACTCCGCCTTATTCGTGCTGAGAGGCAAGAGTTTACCTGGTAGTTAGCTAAGTGTAAGTGGAGAGCATGGCGGGCAGTAAATCCTTGAGCAAATTGCTTCACAAATTTAATTGCCACTGGTCAGTTTCTTCTGCTACTATGTCTCCTTAGTTTAGTTGTCAGCCATTTCTAATATGGTAACTATTTCTCTACCAGTAATCTGTGTTTATGTACTAATGAAGTATTGACCTCTGTTCATTCCAGCATGTCTTTATTGATTCCAGCTCGATGCACCATGCCAAAGACTCATATATATGCCTAGCATGATAAAATTAATGGGTGTGGAATCCCGCTCCGTAATTCCAAGTTTTACCAATAGCCTTTAAAATTTATTTGAATAGTCCACTATCATATTAAGTTACACATGTAATGCTCATCCTATAGGATGGGATATTACGAGTATACCAATCAAAGGTGATGATGATGATGATGTAATGGTATGTGTTAATTAGAAGTGTGGTCTAGGCTACCTTACTAGATGCAAGCGGATCACATGATCACTTGGACACACTATATATTAGATCCAGTCAGGTGAGCCATTAAAGAAGGGTGTAGTTGAGAGAGGGGTGTGGCTGTAATCACCTGCACATAGGTGGAGGCAGGACAGGAATTGGAGAGTGACCGGTACATCATTGATGTTGATCAACTGGAGGATGTGAGAAGGGCTCCAACCACACCAGTTCATGTGGTATCTACCAGCAGTGATCACAAGAATGTGACTAGTAGCACTCACATGGTCCCTAGGAGGAGTGGTGTTGACATCATCAAGTTGTTAAAGATGACATCACCTGGTGATCATGTGATCCAATCAAGTAGTCATGTGACTTCATTTGATGTTACTGCCACACCTCCCTCATCACAATCAGGGTGAGTCGATACAGAGAATTGTGAATCTTTGCAATACAGGAAGTCACCTGAAATTTGACCTATCAAAGTTGTAGTGACGTAATTTGGGCACATTTCAAAGTTGATATTAAAAAGGAAGACTTGTGATTATTTGGGTAATCACTTTACAGACATAGATATTTATTTTTGGTGTTGCCTGTTCTGTGCTATTTTAAAGGAAAAGTGGCACAATTGAATTAGATGACCATTTACTGTCTTGTAATTGTAGTTACATACGGCATAAGTCATGATATGAACTCTCGCTTCTAGCTGTGGGTTTGTACATATACAGCACTGAAAGTTAGTTTGAATCTTTGCATGTGAACAAAGTGATGAAAGTAAACAACTGAAGTGGAGATGTCACAGTGTTCATGTAACTATGTCATTGCAATGCCACTTGCGGTAGCTATACGCATCTAAGTTGGAGTGACACAACCATCATAAAATTGTTATGTAGCCAGGCTAAGTAACTCATGACTGTAGCATTTTAAAGTTTGCGTTATTGAATACCTTTTGATCATGTTGACCTAACATAATTATATTCTTCATGTACATGTTTTGATCCTCCCACCATATAGTTCTGTAAGAACTTTTTTTAGTAGACTACAAAATTACCATTATAATTCTGTAAAGCAATAGACTACAAATTTACAGTTTTCAAAAATTAAGTTTGGCATGAATTTATGCAGCCAAGGAAAATTTGCCGTCTCTTTGTGCTGCATACAGTAGTGTTAGATAGGTTCAAAAATCATTATCATGAGGTTTTCCTGAATCACCAGCTGGTTTTCCTTCTTTTTTCTTCCCGAAATCTGCGCCTGCTCCTTTAGCAATAGGCTTGGTATCTCCGGATCTGCCTTTAGCAATAGGCTTGGCATCTCCGCCTTTCTTGACTTCAGGTTGCTTAGGTTTAGTACCTTGACCGTTCTTAGGAGGCATCCTCAAACATCTAGTTGTTCGAAGAGTTGCTTGAGATTGCAGTATGAAAAGACGACCAACTGGGAGGATTTTATACCGACATGGTTGTATCCGGTTTTGTCAGCCATAAGTACAAGATTTGCTTACCCAGGTTTATCAATCAAGAATGTCAACTCACTGTCCTTGCAACTGTCTGCTCTCTTGTTAGACTTGTATGAACTTTCACCTGTGAACTTTAAGAGGTTGCAAGCTGTATTATTTTTCCCAAAAGGGTGGGGTCCAAATTTTTGCAGAGATTACTAAATACAAGATACGTTGAAACCTCAACTGAAACAAGTTCTCCAGGGCTGGATACAGGCTGTTACCGGTTTTGCTAACTATAACCATGTTTTGTTGTAGGGCATGTACTAAGTGATGAGAGACGTCTTATTTTATTGGCCTATTTTATATAAGACAATACACATAAGTACAGGGGTCTAGACTTAGGGTTGCCATGCACTGATACCCACAGGGTGGTCAGTCAGGAGCCCTACACTATTATATTGCAATACAAAAACAATAATTCACTTGTAAAAATTGTAACGTCCCAGTGATAGATCAGTCCCAGTCCAGGAATTAAAAATCCTGTTTGAGCAGGAGACAGCAACGCCAGCAGCCTGGGGATTGTATAGTTTCAAACGGATCATATAGTTTTGTATTTTAAATGTTGCCTGTTTCCACCTGACACAAAAGCTTGGCATGAAACTACGTCAAATACCTTGTGGTGTTCACAGGGGACGTACAATTCTGAGGGTCTAGCAAGGACCATCAATTAGAACTGTTACACGATTTGGTGTGCAGGCTATTTTTGCCTCCTTACCAAAATGGTATAATATTATTATAAAAACAATTACAACTATCTACAAATTACAATTGCTTGATGCAGGAGTCTTGAGCAGTGTGAACAAGGACACAGGTAATGAAATGTACACAGGTTGTTGTCAAAATTGGCTGAATGATTCTGCAAAAAATTTCTTCAACTTTGCTTTGATTACTTCTAATGATTGGAATAGGGCAAATATTGGTAGAGAGTTCACAATCTGAGTAAGTGATAAAATATGAGTTCAAAATGGCTGTCTTAGGGCAGAGCTTTGTGCTAGCAGATCTTGCAGTACGTAGTAAAATTGGCGTAGGTTTGAATGTAAAATATATCAGATGGATGTAATAAGCTGGTTGAAGTAGATAAGTAGTTGTTATTTAGCTGAGGTATTCCTTTGAAATCCAAATTGGTATTGTGTAATGCAGTTGAAAATTGAGTTGATAGTCTTGTCAAATTAATTTTTCTAGAAATATAATTATCACAAAGAAGTGAGATCGGATGATAGTTTTTAGTAGAGGCTTTGTCTCCAGATTTATATTCAAAAATTATTTTATGCAATTTTTATTTCCATGTCACTGGTGGTTTCACAATGCTGGTTGTGAACAGATGGTGAATGGGTGGAGCAAGAGTAACTTTATTTTACAAGAAACTGCCACTGTTCACTAAAGCTGCTGCTCTCACGAATCTGTATGAGTCTACCTCTGGACTGGCTGCCATGTGATCGTCACTCCCAGATGCTCTAAAAATGGAGGACTTCCAGATCCCATCCCCATTTTGGTGTTTAGTTAATATGTGTTGTATGACAGGTAGAATGATACAAGTAGTTGCACCAGGACAAAATTTGATTGTTGCATACTTCTTATGATCTGTAAATGTAGAGACTGGGATTTGTACTTATTTGGTTATGTCTAGCAGATGTATGATATATTTATCTCCTGCTTAGCAAACTTGCACTTGCTGCGTTTCAATCTCAGTACAGCCTCATACAGGTGACACAGCACTTTCTTCACATCAGCTATATGTCCTCCATTGTAGCTAAAACCACTATTGTCATCTAAATATAAATTTCGTTTGTAAAGCATTGAAATGTAGCTGGGGAGAATCCAAGGTGACTAGTAAGTGCAGTCCTACACTTGCTATTGTCAGCCATCTGAACCTGATGATAGCCTTTCATCAAGTCTATGGAACAAAACTGTTTCCCTTTACAAGTTCCAACAGCACATCTATCCTTGGTATCAGAAATCTCAGTGTTTCTGTTAAGTGCACAATAGTCTACACACGTCCTCAAACTTGCAACTGAAACTAAGCAAGGGGTTTGTCTGCAGTGGCTTCCTCAGCTCTTCTTGAAGCTCAGCTCTTAGAGAATATAACAATTTTCAAGGGTTGGCTTGCCTAGAACTGCCTATGAAGAAGCTTGTCATGTCCCCCACTGAGTACGACAGCATGCCTTGATCCCTTGTTTGTGACACACTGCCTCATCTAATATATACAACCCATAGATCTAGAGTATGCATGGCACCAAATACATAGCAAGTATTGTACCTTTTGCCATACCAACCACTTGATAGTGGCCTCGCATCTATACAACCCATGCCACACAGGTGTACTGTATTGCCTTCTAAAATTAGCTACTTGCTCAAATAATTTTTATCTCTTATCATAATAACCCTCTGTGTAATTATGAACTCTTGTTGTTATAAACTGTACAATAGCATTATTGGTGACATCATTAATTATTCTGGCTGTACTGTAGTGACTAGCAATGTGATGCGGTGGGGGAAACTTTTTGTTGGTGTAATGTACAGGTCAAAATGAAGATCACTGATTTCCCCCATCCACAGGTCACTATTCCCAATGTTTGGTGTAAGATCTAATGTGAAGAGAAGTAGATCACTGGACGTACCTTGTAATGCAGCCAATCATATCCAGCCAGTCCATGCTCAGCTAACTTCATTTGACTCTGATCCTATTAATGAGAAGGAAAATATTTCATTTGTGGGTGACAATATATTTTGGGATGAACAAGATTCCAATGGTTACCACGATGATGAGTTAGTTAGGCAACTTCCACCAGCCCCTCCTTCTATCCAACAAACTGGTAGTCATGGTAACATCATTAGGAAGGATCAAAGACCTAAAAGCATCAGAAGAAACATTGAATTGTTTAACTCTCCTTATATTAGCAGTGATAAGGGACTTCCCCATGAGTCAGCGAGTTCTAAGAAGAGGAAAGTGTCATCTAGTGTTGCTATGGTTACACCAAAAAGTGGGAACAAGGTACAGTCTAGAAATTTTTATTGAAGTACTTTATTGTCTTGTTATTGTTTCCTTGCCAAAAACAGCTAAGGTGTAGCTTTCAAAAGGAAATCAAAGCTGATGGCCAAAACATGGCTGCAATTATGTTAATGGGAAATGTACATTATCACCAAATAAAATTGCAGCTATTTATTGGCCTCCACTTGATTTTGCAGCTTGGTTTTTTTTGTCACTTCTCATTTTATTTGTATGCTCCCTATAAACTAGCACTTCTGTTTCTTTCAAACCACTAATTATAATGCCTCATGTTTTCAATGTAATCCAACATGTTAAGATAGAAGAGTGCTTGTAAGTCTGGATGCTTGCCCCCAGGAAAAATCTTATAATCAAATTGACAATTTTGATAGTACTCAAATACTAATGTTGTGTTTCCTAACACTTGAGAGTTTCCCATTCAGAAGGGCCAATATGAATTTCAGGAAACACTACCCTATCTAGACATGACAATCATTCTTATGATTTCTCGAATATTGTTTGAGGATTACGAGGAACTAAAATTGGTAAGTGAATATGTTCTTACTTCTCCAAACAGGAAGGTAAGGTGTTTGAATCTGAAGGAATTTCCACTGTAGAGTGTTACCAGTACTGTGCTGTTTTGAGCTACTACTGTATACGACACATTTACCTGTACAATACAGACTAGTTTGTCTCACTGCCACTCCAGACACACTATCCTGTGTCTTGGTGATTAAAAATTTTTGATGAAAGGAAAATAATATTTTAAACTTGTAACTTTTCTTCCCTTTCAGTATTTGAATTGATATTACGCATCTTTATAACTACAGTATACTTCCGTCCCATAGTTACCCATTGTCATTCCATCACTGGAGGAGTGTCATCAGCTTCCTGCCACACCCCTACGGGATCATGTAATTCCTTCCTGTTTCCCAAGTGTAGCAGCATACAGGGATTGTTTGTGTGCAGCCCTAACAGGTGAGTGTTAGGAGCCAAGTGTATAGATAGTAGTACCACAATATTATACAGTATGATAGCACTGATAAGGATCATGAAGATTTGCACTTCCCCCACACAAAGCAGTATTGACCAGAATCCAACCTCACAATATCTTCACAGCACCTTGGCAGTATTGGTTAGGTATAATCAAGCTTCAAAATGCTTCTACAAAATTTTATTATTTAGTTTAATAATGGATTTTCTTACTGACTGATCCCACCGGACAAAAGTATTGCAATAATAATTATCTCTATCGTGGCTAAGGCTATGTGCTTGATTTTTTCACTGTTATACATTATTTCATCCTGACAGGTACGTCTTCAGTATGTGCAATGGACTCATCATGGGCTCTTTTCTTTGTTCAAGATGTCAATTCACAGTAGTGCACCTGATCTGGTTTGTGTTGTCATGTTAAAAAAAAAAAAAAATTGTACTAATTTTTTGCACCATGCCCCCAACAGTTCAAATAAGCAGATTGGTGGTAGGCTAGCTCACTAATTTATACCCTTTTCATATGGTCACTTTAAACCATTCAACACATTCATATGAGCTTCTTAACCCGGGTTGAACCTCGAAGTCATAAAATGTCGTAAGCGAACAAAGCAGTAGGGTTGAACTCTAGTAAAAGCAAGTTGTGGTTTTTGGTGAATGCATAAAGTGCTTATATAGAAGAATACCATCATGTGATGATTGCTTGTAAACAGAAACTGGTTGAAAGTGGGTTACTCAACCTGGTCACTTTTGAGTGTCCATGTGAAAATAGTGATATTGTTGTCCGTGTGTAGCAGGCAGAACAAAGTAAAAAGCTACACAAAACAGGCTGGTTATAATTAGCCAATGGATTAAGTTATCATGTTGCATTGAAGACACATTGTTATATTTGACCAATACTGCCATAGACTGGTGGAAAACACAAACCTTTGTTCTGTCATACTGTATGATATGAGTTCTGTTCAAATGCTCTAAACACCTACGCTCTAATTACCCTAATTGAATGCAGCCATTTCAATTATGGGCTATAAATAACTAAGTCAGGATCTTGTGTGCTAAACAAAACTCCGAAACATTTACACTTGCTCCCTAGAACACATCAACCTAATTGTTTACGATGTCATCAATCGCTGGCATCAGATCATTAGTAAGGTGGATTGTTCTGGTCTACGATTGGCTGGAGGTTAGTTGTTGTAGTGATGTGTGCAGTGTAGTCTAATAGTTTGGTACTGCAGTTACCATGACTACTACAGAAGTAGAGACGTCTTCCAGCAATAATGCTGCACCATGCTGCAAACATGGTGAGAATGTGTGGCTCAGTGTATCACATGGTCACAGCCCCACCCCATAGGACCTGCACAATTGAGGACCGTCAGAAAGGAGGGTGCTAACAAGGTAATGATTAGCCAGTGTGATGTCATATTACATCATCATTACTTGTTGCTAGGGACGATTGTTCTATACTTGTAGTCAACCAATAGCAGTTGGTGATCAGTGTAAGGTGAGGAAGTGGTCTATGATTGTGGTATTTATTAATAATTAGTATGGTGTATCTTATTAAACATCAAGGCCCAGCCATTTGTGCTATAAGTTGGTTGGTGAGCAGTGTTGGGAAAAGCACCCGAGAGATTAGCACTTCTTTATCAAATCTACCAAACAATTTACAATCTATGTTAAAGCATCTTGCTACTACTGGAATACTACTCTGACTATATCAATCGATTTATTGTTTTGGAGGAGTATTTACAGAATTTCAAATTGTGTTACAATGTTTCCCTTGTAATATTTTGTTTGCATATAACACCCTCAGCTTGTAGTAATACATTGTAGTGATATAGTGTTACAGTGGTCCCTCCATTATCAACCATCGAACATTCCATTATCCAAACTGTAGAGAAATGACTGTTCTATTAGAGTATTTTGTATAAAGTGTGCATTCTATTAGAGCAAGGCTCTGTATATAAAATGGGCTTTGTATCTGTATCCTATCTGTATGCACTCAAGGCCTGATGAGTTTGGATAATAGAGGGACCAAACTGTATGTGTTTGGTAGTAGGGAACTTAGGGGATTGTTCTTATCAGATACTGTAGTAGTGCATATATACACAAGTGATCTTTTTGCAGTGCTGATTTGTTTTAATTCAAGCTTTTTAAACTCACTACTGCAAGTGTTGGGCCACTAATTAAACTGTATACCACCCTACACTGTATTTCCCATCAACAGTACATGTTGTCATGGTTACAGTTCTTCAAGTGGGCTGATGAAGTGACGTCATCTTCAAATAGTTGTCATGGTGGCCAGCACACATCTCAGATCAAGCTCAAGTCCACCAGTGATTTGATTGGTTACAGTGTAGCCAATGGGATCCAAGTGTATCCTGATTGTGAGCTGATAGGGTAAGTGATTAGATGTGTGACTGGTAGGACCATATGATCCATACAGGAGATCTCAACACATTCAGATGACTACACACAATAAGGTGAATTGCGGAATTGAAGTGTAATTGGAAATGAACTGTAATTGTTGAGGATGCCACGTAACTATTTACGCCATGATATATCATTGTGTAGTGGGTTAGGGTAAAAAGTTCACCTTCCAAAATTTCAAGGAGGAAATATTTTCACTCCTTCAGTATCGTTTGTGTGTTTATAATACTCGAACAATGCTGTTTTTGATTGAGCTGCAAATTTCGAGGAAAATTTTTCACAGATACTAGCAGCCAATCCACAAATTTCACAAAAATTTACTACTCAAAAGAAGCCCCACATCCATAACTTTAGCTTTCAAAAATATGAAATATAATGGCACTTATCTACTTTCTTATTATACTAAAATTATGAGCAGGCTTTGTATTATTATTATTATTATAAGGTAGGGTCAATGCAATCATAGATGATATATACCTCCATACAGTGGAACCTCAGTTATCCAGGCCCCACTTATCCGGATTCTCAGTTAACCGTATTAGGACCTCCACTATCTGAATACCTGTGTGCCAGGTCAATCATAAAAGTGTTGAGATAAGTGAATTTGTTTGGACCAATTCATTATTATACAGAGCTGTGTTCAACTACTCTAATAGAACGTATGGCTTACTCTAATAAAATGTTCACCTAATGATGAAAATACTCTAATAGAGCAGTCATTTATACTGTTCGGATAATTGAGGTTCTACTGTAGTGACTGTTGTAGTTGAAAATACTGATAGGTTATTTATACACAGTTTCAGAGATAAGGACTTTTCAGACTTATGGACCACCCTGGTCTCAAGGAGTTCGAGGTTCCACTGTATATATCTATAGTGCAATGCAATTTCTATACCATGACATAGACTAAGCTATCATCCCTAAATACTATTACAATTTTATATCCCTCCTAGTATAAGAAGACTGGGGGTGCAGCAGCCACACAAGTGCTCTACCTAGTGTTACCCCGTCAGGAGTCTTCAAAAGCTTATAACAAAGGTATCATTAATATGACTTCATTACCATTGATCACATGATCCTCTAGATGACTTATGGATAGTATCACATGATGCACAGTTCACACCCACTAACAGTTTTGTTGCTAGGAGTACTTTTTATGGTCCGACATCCAGTCTCCACCTGGAGGTGTGTCCCATTAGGTGGGCATGTCATGTGATTTGTCATGTGATGTCACATGATCTCACCCTAGTGGATATAGCCCATCAAACTGGCCCTCTGGGGGTGAGTAAATAGAAATACTTGCTGTACTTATTTCTTTAAACTTTCATGTAGTTCGTGTGGTTGCCCTACACTTGTCCAATGTTAGCACAGAGCTGTGTTGTCTTGACAACCAGTGTGAACACCTTCGTACTAATAGCTTCCCTCTACTACCTCATCTCATGTGAGTGGATCAATGTAATGTTGTGTGAGCACATGACAACATAGTTTATCAAAAGTTGAAAAGTCTTAACATACCCCAAGTAATAACCATACTTTGCCATCAAGCATGGCAAATTCTATCTGGTTCAATTCAATATGGATAGATTATAGTGTTTCCAATACAGTTCACATGCCTCTATGAGGTGGATACTTGTCTGTTCGCTCAAAATCTTAAGTTCTTCTCTCATTGCATGGCACAGTATAATGTTCCATTTGCCTGTACAACTTTGCCAATTTTTTACATGTTTTGTAACTTGTTGTAGCTCTCTTGATGGTTGTCATAGTAATAGTGGACAATTCACCACACCTTTCCTGACTAGTAACCATGGCAACAATACTCACCTCCACTGGAATGAGATAGTAAGTGGTGTGGTGATGACATCATGTGACATCTGCTCTAATAGGAACCACTGGTCACTACAATATCACAACAATATCATCTCAATGAGGTATATATAATCTTCTAATAGAGCAGTCACCTATGGTACAATGTACAGGACCAGCACCACTCATTATGTTGCTGTGCTAGAATGTTTACTGTGGACCAACCACCTGTCACCTTGATACATGGTTAGTGCTTTATTATACTACATATAATACCCAATATGGTATAGGTTGTTCATTCCTAACAGAAGAGGTGGTCACATGTCATTATCTCATGGTATCAAATAACTATTGAACAAATTAAATTCAACGTTGGCACCACAGATCAATACCATGTATGCCTTATTTGTCCCTGAGCCCTAGTAAATGTTCTGTCAGCCACTCCAACACTACATGGCTTTGCTGTACAGCAGACCCTCAGTTATCTGACCCTCATTTAGGAATGACCGTTCTGTTAAAATTTTTTTTGAGTACAGGTGTGTGTTCTATTAGAGTATTTCAACAGAGCTCTGTACAGGTTATATAAATATATGGGCTTCAGTTATCCAAACAATTCACATCTGAATGCTATTTTGTTATTTCCTAAGAACTGGGGTTCAGATAACTGATGGTCAGCTAAATTAAGCTGGTCATACAGGATGGTACACATGACCAACTTCCTCTGTAATCAAAAATCATTGCTGCTTTGCTAAATACTTTTACAATCACACACTTGTTAAATTAGGTCATAATGTTTATTGTCATTATATTTCCCTTCCTCAGGTGTGTTTGGATCTGGTAAGAGTTATCTTCTCTCAGTTATTGTCATCTTTCTGACTGAACTGTTCCCGCTACTGGAGGAGCAAGCTACCAGCCACATCTCCTCTTCCAGTTCCAGTCACACACCCTGTTTGAAGCTGCTGGTGTCATCTGCCACCAATGTGGCTGTGGACCGTGTCCTTATGGGGTATGTGTATTGTAATAATAGTACATGTATACCATAATTTGCTCTTGATCTTTTATAGTACAGAGACACTCAATTATTTATCCATACCCTCGTTTATCAATTAGAAATGACTGTTCTATTAGAGTATTTTGAATACAAGTGTATGTTCTATTTAGAGTATTTCAACAGAACTCTGTATATAAATGTATGGGCTTCAGTTGTCTGAATACTTTTACCATTGCCTGAGACACATTGGTTTAGATAACCAAGGGTTCACTGTACTAGTATATAGCTATAGTGCAAGTTGCAGTGGCAGAAACCATATTCTTGTTTCTTGTCTTAGTTGAATCTTATTTAGTCTTAGAAAAGATGATGGAAATCATCATATGATAATAGTTGTGCATCCACAAAAAAAACTATAACTCCTTTTGTAAACACTACTCCTTGTGTGCGCTGATTAAAAGTGAAAATATGAAAAGGATAATAGTAAGTATAAAACAGAAGGTGACATTACACACCTGTTATCATTATAGGTTACTGGAGCTAGGCTACACTGATCTCATTAGGGTTGGTAGTATGAAGAAGATAGCAAAGCCAGTGTTACCATACAGGTGAGTTGTTGCAGGGCAGAGTGGGAGTGGCTCAGTTAACCTCTGTAGTGTGCATATGTCAGGTGATGACCAGGAATTGGCTGAACTACAAGACATGTACCGTCAACCTGACCTCACCAGTGTAGAGAAGAAGTGAGTATGTATTACGTGATGAATAAGGTCGGCCAACTTGAAATCCCTAAATGTGTCATTTGTGTGCAAAGTGACCTGCCTAATGGAACCACCTGTTTAATAAGGTCACTGTATAATTCTAAAACCTGACTTCTCCATATATACCAGGTTGGTTGCTGAGTCAATCAAGAAACACAAGATGGGCATTAATAAGAAGGTGTGAGTGTTTGTGTACTATTGTTGTCATGATTACCATTGCCATAGCGACTGTCAGAAGTGAGGGTTGTTGGGGCAACATGTGCAGCGTGTTTGTTTGATGTGATGAAGAGTCATCAGTTTAATGTGAGTAGCTAGTAATCACATGATCCAGCACAGAAGGGACTTCAACATGTAGGTTGTACTAGTGGATGAAGCCAGTCAAATGAGTGAACCAGTATCATTACTACCAATTGCTAGGTTTGGTTGTCACAAGTTACTGTTGCTAGGAGACCCTAAGGTGAGTGTGATGTGGAATTAGTAACAGTACAACCAGTAGGTGTAATATAGACACCCTGATTATCAAAGTCATTTATGAACTGACCATAACTTAGTATTTGAATTATGTATCCATATTAACAGGTTCCATCAATAATAATGCTTACTGGAATTGGAAATGGAAGTTGGGCACAATTTTGTATAGAAACCATACAGTAGGCAGTAAATCCCTTTGAAGTTATTCGTGTTTTGCCTTTGCTAATTCCTGGGTGTGGTAGACTGCTTCATACAGAAACTACAGCAGAACTTTGCAGAATTATTATGTTGCTAGAGTATAGAGTTATGTTAATATCGTTGCTCATTGTATCAGGCCGTGTCACTAACATAACTAAGGTAAAATATCATGTGCAATTGCATTGGTACACCTCTAGCTACAGTTATAATTGGTAAACTGTCACTTATCGGCATGTTTTAAGCCAAAGTAAAGTTTTGTTCAAGAATGTGTTTCACTTCCCTTTGGTACATGTTTCGCCCAGAAAAGCAACGCCAACCATTTTGAAAAATTACGTAGGTATGGTGACTCATAATGCCTTCTGCTACTGTATGTACTCCAATTCAAAGATGTAGGAACGATTTTCAGAGTGGGAGGGGCCAAAGATAGCCATAACCAGTTAACCATAAACTGCTATGCAGACACACAGGGTTCTATTGATATGGCTCCTGTACCCAGTTCATACGTGCATTTATATAGAGGTGTTGTCACTAGCTAATAACCCTACACCTATACTGCATAGCTATTTCTACATAGCTATCCTGCTAATGGTTGCTATGCTCCTCTACATCTACTGCATATGTGCTTGATGAATGTATATATCACGTGAGAAATCATGGTCACGTGAAGGTCTTCTCTTTATGCTAGCTTTATGTACTTCACACTACAAGAATTACAACATTACTAGTTGTTATCTGCAAAGTGAAACATTGTTATCTTTAAGGAACTACAAGCTGGGATGTCTGCTCTAGTAGGTGTTCCCAAACTGAGTGTAGATCACATGAATACCACACTGCGTTCACGGTTGGCCACTTTCATTTTCAGCATCCTTGTTTATTTCTCTTTAGACTACTTGATAAAATCAACTTCACCAGTCTTCATAATTTCTGGTTTAATTGTCGGTAGTCAGCAACTCCCATATACTCGCACACTACAGTGAGACTGCCCTCTTAGATCTGTTACTACCCCCAATTCGAGTTAAATCTTTCCTATATCATATTATGCCACAGATGTGGCACTCTGTCTACTGTTCAAACTTCTCACTGCACGGGATCCAGGAAATATTTGAACAACAGATATCACATGCAAGCATAACAGAAATATAATTACAGGCACTTTTGTGTTTAATACTGTACAATGAATGGCTTGACAGTTGCGGTAGACTGGTGATGCCACACCCCAGAGAGTGCTTTTGCGTGATGGTTGTATGGCTTCCCACATGGAGGTATGTATTTCTGTGTGTGTATATATAGCTATGGCTGATTGGCTACTTGGCCCAAAAAGTGGGTGGGGCCAAAACATGCTTTTGAAAATAGTGTGGGGGGCATGGCTCCCCTCCCCCCGGTTCCGACACCCTTGCTCCAATTATTGTTTTGGCCATTATTGACAGGCATGCCACGCAATCGTGGACTTTACCACAACAAGAGAAAATTGAGAAAGAGGAAGCTTGAAAAGTGTTGCAATGAAGGAGAGGCTGAAAACCAACTACATTGCTTACATCTACAAGCTTCAGTACCTAGCACCTGGAGTTGGCCAGTAAACACGAACTGCTTATTATATTGTAGGACATCTCGACAACCAGGTCCCAGCACAGCACCACTTAGGATCACTCACTGTTTAAGAATTCAACCAGATTCATTATGGTCTGTCTTTGTACACGATCAGCCTGTTGATGCTTCAAAACGTACTGCATTACAAGGTATTCCTATAGAGTCTGGGGAAGCTCTTTCTCAATTGTTAGAGTGAAAATTGACAGCTGTTCAGGTCACACAGATAGTCATTTTGTGAATATCGTAGCTGCTAAAAAGGGAAAGATAGCCTCTCCAGATGGCAAGGTTGCAGCCTTTGTAGATAGTAACATTTGTAGAAGTGGGTGACCAAGGCACGGTGTGTGGAGGTGGATGTGAGCTCCTTTCCTCTTCCACCAAATGTCATCATGCAAAAAAAGTATGAGAACAATGTACAGCAGGTGGCTATAGCAACCAAATTACGATGAAAGTAACCAGAGTTGGGGGTTTGTAACTAAGTTACGTAACTAATTACTTTACAAGTAACTAGTAATATAACTAGTTACTTGCTTTGTAACTAGTAACTTGTTATTAATTACAACTGCCTGAAAAGTAACTAAGTTACAATAGTAACTAGTTACAATAGTTACATTGTAACTATAGGTAATAATGCTCTAAAAGCAAGAGCACTTCGATTTTTGTACTAGTCACATTAAGTAGACACTTTCTGTGTACTGTTCTTCATGATTTAGCTTGAACAACAGATGTAACAGTTGAAACTGAGCTGAAATGGTTACAGAATTGTTATTTTCAGAAAGTGAAGTGTACATGTAATTATTATATATACAGTGGAACCTGTCTTAGCGGCCACCTGTATAGAAAGGCCACCTCTTTAAAAAGACCAGCTTTAAATTCCCCTAGTGAGAAGAATTTACCTGTCTAAAGCAGCCACCTGCCTATTAAGGCCAAGAAATCTTGGCCCGAAGGTGACCGGCTTAGACAGTTTCCACTGTAGTTCTCTTTTTCCCTTGCTCTGGGCAAAATAATCATGTTACAAAAGTTGACAAACAAGAATAACTTGTTTATGAAAGTAACTAGTAACTAGACACTTAGTAACCTTTTAAAAGGTGACTGTAACTGTAACTCAATTACATGGAATAAAAGTAACTAGTAACTAGTTACTTTTCTGAAGTAACTACCCCAACTCTGGAAGTAACACAAGTAGCCACATGAATGACAGATATCTCAATGTAACCACAGGCAAAGACGAAATTGGATGCTATGCGTAATAGGATTTATGTTGCAGAAAGAACCATCAAAAAGCTTAGAGATAAAGCGACGATATTGATTATTAAGCAAGGTGAATCAGTTGATACAGAGTTGCAGAAAGATCTAGTACAGATAATGAAAAAGAAAAAATAAGACGGACTTATGATAAGGGAACATTTGGAAGGCTTTTGTGGGATTAACAGCTTAAAGCAATTTTGGTAAAGGATCATCGTCAATTTCAGATGGCATCCTACACTAATCAAGTGGTGCCTGAATCTTAAAGCTGTTATCAGGTGCAGCCTATCATGCTCTAAGAACAAGTGGTTTTCTGAAGCTTCCATCAGAAAGAACTCTTCAGGATTATCTACACTTTTCTCAAACAAACCAGGCTTTTAGACAGAAGTTCACCAACAACAAGATATTATTCACTCATCATTGATGAAATGGAGATCAAGGAAGGACTCGTTTACAATAAATAGACAACATCATCGGATTTACTGATCTTAGTGACATTAATAACAAGTTAATACAGTTGGAACAGGTATGTGAGCATCCTGCTATTTTACACAAGTGAAGTTGGAACATTTACCCTATTACAGCAGTCTCTATATACTGAACTACTTTCTCTCCTTGTATGTGAGCAAATTTCTGCTTCTTGGAACACTCAAAGCTCTGAAGTGGCTTGACCTTGTTTAATAGGGGTGGATTATTTCCACTTAATGACAACTCTTTTTTTTGTTGTTGAAATACAGAAAATAGTGCATACTTTACTACCAAGACATGCTGCACATAATGATTGTGAAAAATTGACATTCCAGAGATCAGTAGTAGACAAGATAGCTAGCAATGATGATGTTCAGTTATATTGGACTGTATACTCTCACACAAGAGCCAAGAGATTCAGAGATTCTTTTATTAGAGATAGTCACCCTGTGGGTCACTGGGAGGGGATATTCATTGGCAGATGCATGGATGGAAGAGTAGAAAAAGGAGTAAATAAAACACTGCAGTAGAAAAGGCACCATGGTATTATTATTCTGTCACATATTAGTTGCATATTATATTATTAGTCTGTCTCAAATCAATGTATTAGATAATTCGATGGTTCCTTCCAGGCTGTGTATAATAGCATTGTTGGTTTGAGCCTTATCCTATGGAATTCTGACACAACTTGGTTCTCTTAGAGTTGGAACCGTTGGTAACTGCACTCATTATTTCTTGAAATGTTACTCTACCAGTTGGCTAAACTTATCGAATGCCACTATTTTGACACCTCCTCATATGCACAACTGTTTTGCGTATTTGAGTTCAAACTCCTGACTCAAGATGTCTTCTCTAACAGCAATGAAACTGGACTGTACCAAACCAGATGCCATAATTATGTAATGAATAGTGTAACAGTGACATTATGGTGAAACACGGATATTTGTATCCACAACTTCCAATCCCGTAAGCATTATTATATCTATGGTTCGTAGACAATAAGTCTCACACAATCCCTTAGTACTGGGAAACCAATCAGGGCATTATTTCTATTATGCAGGTTCCATTGTCAGTATTTTTGTTGTATTTCACTAACTACAGCAATTACCCCCTACAATTCAAGGTTCGGAAGCATCACATGATCACGGCTTGGAACAGACATTGTTTGATAGACTGGTACTAATGGTGGGTGTGGTCATGTCTGGTATCACAAGATCTATCATATCACAGGGACATACCCCCATCATGTTGAAGACTCAGGTGAGCTAGTTCACATGATCCAAGTGTGGCTGCTACAATTTGAATTTGATTGGCTAGTATCGATGTCACCCTCGACTCAGCTCATTGTCCAATAAGTTGTTCTATGGTGGTCAGTTGGTGGATGGGGTGAGCGAAAGTGATAGAATACCTGTGAAGGTGAGTAATCTATTAGGGTTCTGTAATATTGAAACCAGAAACATTTTCTTGTGTGATTTGAAACACAAAACCTTTCTTGTTTGACACCCACTTTACTGGGAACAACTTAACCATCACGAATAATATTATTACCCTTTTGCAAGTTTGGAATTGTGGTACCAGCAGTTGTTGAGGTATTCTTAAACTATATTTAAGACCTGCAAGCAAACATGTAATACTTTGTGAAATATGGTCAAATTGATCGTTAATTTTTTGTGTGTCTTACTTAATTATCACACTGATCATATTCTGATGAAATATAAGTTGCACCGATATGAGATTTTGCTAATAATCATGCATGCATATTTTAGATACTCTAAGTACATTTGTTGACAAAATACTCTAATAGAACAGACAAGTTTGCATAGTTTGAGTTCTACTGTAGTTTGAGTACAGTGTACATGTATTGTCTCATTACAGGCCTCCCTACCTACATTATGTTTCTGTGATGTAGTGGGGGGTAGGGAGCAGTGTGACCAAGATGGTAGCTTTAGCAATCCACAAGAAGTACGTATGTTAATTGTTATCAGTTATTGTGACATCACCAGTTGTCATGACAATAGGCACAATTTGTGGTGATGTTGATTGAGTTGTGTGTGCAGTGGGGTGTACCGCTTGAAAATGTTGGAGTCATTGTGCTATATCGGTCCCAGGTGGGCATGATAAAGAATAAACTGACAAATCACAAACAGTAAGTGTGTAGGCTGGGAAGAGATGTCATGGGGATTGTAGAGTTAGACATTTATGGCAACCAGTTTGTGATGTGTACTTGATGTCTTCTATATGCGTATTAGACACTTAAAACAGTTGTACATTAATGTTGCCATTTAAATAGCAAGATTTTGCATAGTTGTTTACAAGTACATTATGCTACAGGTTGACGTCACATTCAGTGTTAATATCAACAGTGGATGCATTCCAAGGTGGTGAACGTGATGTGATCATATTATCTTGTGTGAGGACCAGACATGCTGGATTTATTGATAGTGACCGGTACAATGTCTGTGGTAGTGTAGCTCCATATATCATAGTAGTGTGCCTTTTGTACTACCTGTGTGTGATGTGGTCCATGACATATGGTGGTGGTCTGTGATACTATAATACACTGCATGGAGTATTAACAGTGTGTTGCCTCTAGTTATACTTATGTTGTTTCACTAGGAGGGTTAATGTGGCCCTTACTAGAGCTAAAAGGTAACCAGTACACTGTCTAAACTGTGTGTGATACCTTTCCCCCCCCCCCCTATAGACACTTGTTGATAGTCGGTAATCGTCACATGTTACAATCTAATCCATTGTGGGGCCGTATCATTAACTATTGCAATGGTAAGATTATGTGATCTGTATTAATATTTGTACACCAGACAAGGTTAATCATATGTCTTAAGTGCCACCCTGACAACTACTTTGTAAAGTAGGTCCAAAAAGTTGTAATCCCCTAATGCTTAGAGGGTATTTTTGTGAGAAAGTTTTATTGATTGTGGTACTTATGTGTTCCAGCTTGAGAATTGTATGAGGGTGGCTGAAACCACAGGACACATAAAAATAAAAAAGATCTACAAATTCACACGTAGAATATATACATAGGTTAGATAGAGATGCTTGATCCCCTGCTGTACAACACTATTCAATGTCATAACATTGTACCACTCATAGAACATGATGATGGAGTAATGGATCACAGACAATTCATGATCAACGTCAATGATGATGATAATCAAGACAATTAAAATAAACAATTACCATGATGATTGTACAAAATAATAATAAAGTTACGATGAAATGATGAATTAGCTCTGGTTAAGAAAGGTGTCCATGTCATCAGCAGTTAATAACATGTCCACAAAATCACTACTGTCTAAGTGACTGGTGTTGATGGATGATGCTTGTGGTCTGCAAGGTGTGGAGGTGTTGATTAGCCTTGTCCCTTCTTGGTGGTGGGGTCCCAGTCCCTGGGGAATCCCCACGACCTCCTGATTGGTCAACTCTATAGCAGCCGAACACCAAAACTGTTCATCCTCCGTGTTGTCATAGGAACAACTGGTGTTCACCTATTAGAATAACAATACATATACAACATCTCAGATCACATGTGATTATACACTGGAATTTGTTAAAGGGACACTTGATGACACCAACAATATATAATCCTGACACACAGTTAAGATCCAAAAGTATCCCTAATGTAAGACACTAGGTCACTGAAGTACACAGCTTTCACACAAAAATTAGCAAAATGCATTCAGAGGATTTTAAGGACATTCTAGGTGCATACAAAAACATTTTTAGTAGAGGAGAATACAATACACTCATGTGGATCATAAGCCATTGGCTTTATAGAGAAGATGTTGGTAAGACTTAAATACCAGCCTGTAGAGAAGTCAACTTTCTTTATGCACTGTAGAAATAAGGAACAACTAAGAACCCAAGTTGACTGGAGACAACCTTGTATACCATTAGTAACAACAGTACAATGTAATACTACTAGTAACATACACACCTCTACACTGGCAAACAACTTGTCCAATTCTTCATCATCAGACAATGATGGGTGGAACTGCTGACCAGCCATGACACCTCTGTGTGCAGCTGTATGTTGAGCCACACCTCCACTGTTTACACTGTATTGTGTTACAACTCCACTGTTTAAGGAGCACTGAGCCATGCCTCCACTATTCCCAACATGTTGAGCTACATTTACAGTTTCTTGCAGGTTTTCTGCAGCCACACCCCCACAATGGTGAGATCTTACTGGCTGATAATGATCAGGGGAACTGTCATCAACAGTGTCTGTGTCACTTTCAACTACAGCCATGCCCACTGTAGCTGTTTTACCACTGGCTGATCTTGTACACTGCCCAGCTGGTAGTGGAGTAGAAGCAGGTCGACCCTATAGTTGTGGAACATATTGATCCTAATAATTATGAAGGTTCTGCAGGTCTCTGATGGTGCTCACCGTAGGCTGAATATACAATGAAAACCTAACCCACCAAATTAGGAAATTAATAGACAAGAGCCACCATGTTAAGTAGAAAGATTCAAGTCCCAACGGGTCTGGCTACACACATCTGAAGGAGAAAACCCTGTATATTATAGTAATCAGTGGTCAACAAATCTTTGCCCAAAAGTGTCTAACATAGACAGGCTCTATTGGAAATTACTGGTACTTACTCCCATACCACTAAGCCTAAAGGACAACAGAAAATGATATTCAAACATGTGGAGCAAAAGTGACCAGTTGAGCAAAAATCCACAATTACTGCAAAAATCATATTATTGAAGAAAACTACCTGGGTAAAATGTGCCATATACACATTTTAATTCATACAGTAAAGGAGACACACAAGATATGGGCACTTGTACATTATTTTTATGTTATAGTCAAACACACTCCAGCTATGTTACCATTACCTCACTATGGGGATTACCCTTCTCTGCATCATCATCTTCATCAAAATATTGTAACCTCTTAGCCAAGTCCTTCAGTTCTGAACGAGCCTCACTAGTGATCACTGCCAGCCTGTTATCACTAAGAGGAATGGGTAACAGTGAACATCAATTGTGACCGGATTTGTGAAAAGATACTTTTTCACACACAAAATTTGGCCCGTTTTTTTTTTTTTAACTTTGAAGCAGACATGGGGCCAAGTACATGAGTACTTATACTTAAGTACACTTAAGTACAGATTTGAAAGTACTTGTACTTTACTTAAATACTTCCTTGATTTCCCCAGTGTACTTGTACTTATACTCAAGTACTTTGCTAAGTACTTGTATGTACTTGAGTACTTAAGTACTTGTAAGTACTGCAAACATTGTACGTAGTTTGTACACAGTGGGTACATAACAAAATTGCATGAAGGTGCATTGTACAATTCTTCTAGTGCCTTCCCTAACCTTACTATGTACCATGTAGCCACGATTAATGATGTCATAGAATTCTGGCAAATAAAAACAATGCTGCTGCTAAAGTTAGTGCATTTTACCTGTAGCAAAATGTACTTGTACTTTACTTGAGTACTTCCAGCATGTACTTGTACTTTACTTAAGTACTCTCTTAATTGTCGCCAGAGTACTTGTACTTATACTTGGAAAATTCAAAAGTACTTGTACTTTACTTAAGTACTTTCAAATGTACTTGGTCTCATGTCTGCTTTGAAGCTTCATAAATTTTCATATAATTGAATGAATTTTTCCATGAGTGCAGCTGAAGTATCTGGCTGCATTTTGGGTACTAAGAGCAAGTTAATCAGTATAAGGAGTCAAGTGTTACAGGTACAGTGGAACCTGTCTATAATGGTCACCTTGGGACCAAATATATCTGGCCTTTATATACAGGTGGCTGTTATAGAGAAAACCTGTATAAGGTGGTCAGCAGCATTTGAGTGGCTGTGGCCGTTATAAATGAGTGATTATTATTAAGAGGCTCGCGCCAACCGCAATGCAGTAATATTTTTAGTACAGAAAGGACAAAGTGAGCTTGTTATGAATGTTGGTTATAGCTATTGAATACGTTTAAGCAATGAAGCCTGATAGATTATATAGTATTCATTGAAAGGCGATAATTGTGCATTAATTGAAGTGGTGCCAGACAGTTGGCTTAACCATATATTATCTATGGCTTAACAGGCCACCATAAAAGGTAGTGACCGCTATATGAAGGAGAAAGTTATGTATACAGTGATTCATACAATCATAGGCGAATTCTTGGTTGGCCGGTATACGCGTTAGACAGGTGACCGCTTAATGCAGACAACAATGCATACATTTGTATGGGAAAATATTTGGGACCTCCTGTCCATGGCCGTTATGCAGAGGTGACCGCTTAATCCAGGTGACCGTAACACAGGTTCCACTGTATATCATTTTGTTTGCCAATCCACAAACATCATGAAAATTTTCCCTTCAAAATCCCAGCTATACAGTATAATCTCTCCTCACCTCCTGCCAGTCTGTTTGATGGCTGGTGCTGTGTGATGGGGTAAGTTCTTGAACAACTCCAGCAACTGGTGCCCCTCCTTCTTCTGGATCAGTCCCACCTACCATGGATCACATGATACGCCATACATTGCAACAGTGAAGTGAACAATTGAATGGTGATGTACCTCTATTGATTTAACCTCATGGCATACAACATATAAAACTAAACAGTTTACTGACTGTCACCAGATGGAGAACACCACTGATGCAGTATCAAATAAGTTATCACTATTTGTTATGTGTGATATAAATTTTGACTAGCTACATAACTGTCGGTGCAACACATACACACAGTATTCACCTTTCCTTGTAGAGACTTCATCACTAGTCCAAGCTGACCACTGGTCAAGTTATCATGATCTGTAATATCAATCACAATCTGTAACTACCTGCCCCACTCTCCCTCCCATGGCTTGATACTGTACGAGACAAAATTTAGTGATTATTTTTTTTTGCAATTTGATGTTCAATAACATTTGTGACCCAGTCTGAGAAAACCGGTCTTATCGCCCATGTCAGCAGATTCGATTTTTTACCCAGGACACGAAGCTACATGAATAAACTATCTATTTCCACAATCAAAATCAGCTAGACTTGAGTGGACTGGTTTTGCTGGCTGCTTTTCCCAAGCCCAGTAGCAATCCGTACATGTGGTGTGGGGCCTTAATGGAGCTCTGGTCAGCCTGGGGATGACTGTATGTGGCTGTACAGCTCTGTGGTGTTGAATAAGTACCTCTGCTGTGAATTTCCTTTTATTTTAAATAGCCAGTTTTGAGACCTCAATGGCCCAAAACTTGGCCTAATTCATCCCTTGGCTTTCCTTTTCAAGTTTTGAACACCATCTTTCCCGCCTTCCAGGGCCCCCGCCCAATTTGCAGCTCACCTGATACAGTCAACCTCGGTTTTAAAAACTATCTAAAATGGCGGGAAACTTAGTTGTTGGCTACTTGCACAGTGGATGCTCTGGAAGGTAAGGAATTGGTGTAAAACGTGTGAAAATTTGGTACACATAGCTTCAACCATTGGCGAGCTAATACTTAAAACCGGCGTTTCTTGATACTTTTAAATAGGCGATAAGCCCAGTTTTCCCACATTTGTGACTGAATCTACAAAAATTCAACATTATAGCATAAGCTTAAATTTTACAGTACAACGTATTTATTAACTATCTATGCATAGTGGAAGATTCTAAAATGCTTAATTCGTGAAAATTGGCTCTAACATCAAAAACCTGAATATCATCCAATTCTAAAAGAAGGGTGCATGCGCAGTTTGGTTCAATGCAGTGCACCAAAAAGAAATCGTGACATGAACATTTGACATCAGGATTCTGTCGACCTTTCTTCTTCCGAGAAAGGGAACACAACAAAGAACTTACCCAGTAATCAATTCTCCCATTCATAGGGAACACATTGAATATGTTGGTACAACCTTCAACTCTGTACACCATTTACAAAGCATCTGTAATTTATTTTCCTATAGTTGCTGTTGTTACTACTCTCTGTGGCACTGTAACTCCAACAAGTTCTCAGCATATGTAGATAATAGAAATAGAATTTGAAAACGGTCGGATCTGGTCAATTTCATGTGGTAAATTCCCTATGTGACATAACGGGTACCCAATAAGGCTATTCGAAATGACACCATTAAATGGACAAAAGAAATAAAAATTTGGCCAACTGCACTAAATCAGCCAAGTTTACCACCCTCCAATTTTTGTCTCGTATGGTAGCTTGTAATAGACAAGATGGTCATTCTGTATAATTTTTATACATTAAACCAGATAATGAATACTGTATGAGCACAGGTTTTTTTTTTAAAATTAAATGAGACAACAGCTGATAATATTCTTGTTTTCGTATAGTGTTCTTCAAAACATTCGCTGTCAGATGCTGTTTACTGGACTTATAATAAAGAAAGTAAGGCTTTTGAAGAAGGCTGGAGGAGCTATTCTACTACCGCTTGGCTCGGGAACCAGTCACTTCGTCTAAAACTTTCAAGTTGTTGTACGTATCATGGCTTTTCCTTAATGGTACCTATAATGGTTAGTAGCATTGGGATTGAAACCTGTGTGTTTTTATTCCTGTCATTTAACAAATTACGAGGCGTTAATTGGAACACTATGTTATGGCATCTAAGAGGAATGTTCCAGAACATGACACACCACCCAAGGATCACTGATTCAAGCAGAATAAGAAAGAAAGGTGTGGGAGACACTGATTCAGCTCCTTCCTTTTGTCTGGTATGTTCTAAAGTTATAGCTGATAAAAGTATTGAGGTGATGATGCAATGTATTGTGAAGGAGTCTGTAATGCTTGGGTCCACAGGACTTGTGTTGGCTTGAGCAAACAGTCTTATGAAGGATGATACACCTTACTTATATATGCCCACATTGCTATATGAAGCGCAACAATCAACTGTAATCGAAGGTCTCGGACTAATTCTCATAATGACTCAGCATTTAAACAACTGGAAAACCACTTGCTTTATCACTTCAAGTGATGATTACTACTTCTATTGCTCTCTAAAGTCTACCATTGAATCTGAGGTTAAAGTGTAAAGTGTTACAATTAAAAAGTTTCTGATCTAACAGAAAGTGTGCAGACATTGGAAAGCGGAAGTTACACAGTTGTTGAGTTGTCAGGTAGGCTTCAGCAGTTGGAAAACAAATTTGCTAATCATCCTCCCCCCCCCCAACTCCTCCCGTATCCCTTACTCCTGATGTCTCCCTTATTACATCTACAGTTACCTCCCTGCTAAGGGAAGAAAGGGAAAGAGAGGGAAGGAAGTTAAACCTGATTATACATGGGGTTCCAGAAAGCATGTCTGAGATCCCTACAGAAAGAAAGGCATATGATATTGATCAAATTTCTGGCATCCTTAGTCAAATCCTTGAAGCTGACACTTCTGTGCAGGATGCCGTGAGATTGGGTAAGCGAGATCCTTCTAGGTGGCAGCTTCTAAAAGTTAATGTCCCATCCTAATCTGTAAAGAAATCTATCCTACGTAACAGTGTTAAGCTGCGTAACAAATTGGATGAAGACGTTGTTCATTACACGTGATTTTATACCGAAGGAGAAGGAAGCAAAGCGTAAATTAAGGAAGCAGCTGACTGAGATCAATGGCTCTGGTAAGGTCTATTGGATAAAAAAATGGACTGATAGTGAGGAGGGAGGGTCCCTAAACTCCTCCTTCCCCTTGGCTCTGATTCTCTTGCACCCATTGATTGTATAAGTGATTCTAATTCCTCTACTTCAACAGATGATTCGCCTATAATGAATTCCTTTAAGTTACTTTCAAGCAACTTCCAGGCTTGCATTCCAAGAAAGCCTCTTTCATTCATTTAATTGAGTCTGAATCCCCTCATTATATTTCTGGAACTCCACTGTACTCAGCAGTGAAATTTTCCCCCCTGACTATCAAGTTTTCCCGTTCTGATAGAATTGACGGGTATGAAGGTGTTTTTCGCAAGTCATTCCTCTTCTCAGATCTCACTCCCAAATACAACAGAGTCAGTCACTTGCAAAATCCAGGCAGAAGCCGACAAAACTCTCATAGTGTTAACTGTGTATTGACTTCCCAACAGAGATGAAGTACATTTGCAAAATTTGTGTAAATTAATAGAAGACTTATATACAGTGTTGGGAGTAACACATTACTTATGTAACACATTACATAATATTAGTTCTAGTTATATCACTGTATGAGTATGATATCATAGTTAGTCCGAGGCGAAGCCAAGGACGAGTGTTGATATCATACAAGTAAACATGGTATAACTGGCTTGTACCATCAAAGGAATCGAAATTAACACATCATTACTGAAGCCACACAACTCAAGTTCAAACGAGTCCAGTACGGTCGAATAGATGACTGAAGACTACAAGCCATGTCCTGGTAATTCTCTGTTTTGCCTTCGTGGGCAGTTAGGGTATGGATCCAGCAGAGAAACAAGCGCACGGAAGTAAAATACCCTAGCGATATTCTAGAGAAAGAGCATGACTGTGTTGTTTTGTGCGAGTGCCTGAAGTGCTTTGTGTCTGAAGCTAGAAGAGGAGATGGAAAGCCACATCCGCCTAAAACACTTCATCAGATTCTCTGTGGGCTGCTCAGGTATCTTCGACAGAGTCAAACAAACCCGCCAAATTTTTTGGACAGAAAGAACTTTAGATTTAAAGAGCTACACAGCACATGTGATTTATATTTCAGTCGCTCCATACACAGGGAGTTGGTACAAAGGTAAAGTCAGCTGAGGTTATTACAACAGAAGATGAAAACAACCTTTGGAAAAGTGGTGCTCTTACTACGAAAACACCTGACGGTCTTCAAAGAGCAGTGTTCTATTATGTTGGAAAGGTGTGCTGTTTACGAGGAGGAGGAGGAGGAGAACAGCGTAATTTAAAGCCTTCACAATTCAAGCAACAAACCAATCCTGATACGTATTTGTACACCGAACATGGATCAAAGAACCACAATGGGGGATTTTATCAACTTGACATGCCTAATAAAACAGTGTCAAATTACAAGAATGTTTCTGTTGGGGAACGTTGCTTGGTAACATTGTTAGATTTATATCTATGCAAACTACCACAAAGTGCTATCGACAAAGATGTGTTTTATTGTAGGTCCCTAGTGAAGTTTTCTGAAGAGGGACCGTGGTATTCTGAACAACCCAGAGGTGTCAACTATCTAAATGAAATGGTGAAAACAATGTTTAGTAAAGGTATATTTACTGAGAGTAAATTTACTAACTACAGTTTAAGGGCTTCAGGAACAACAGAACTGTTTCAAAAGGAAGTCCCAGAGAAAGTAATCCAGGAAATCACTGGACACCGATCACTAAAAGTCCTACGATAATATGAAAAGGCATCAAGTGTTCAGAAACAAGCTGCGAGCAATATACTTACTGGTACTTCAAGTCAAAATTTTAATGCAGAAGTTGGAAGAGTGATAAACACTAATGTCAGCAGTGCTTCACCTCCACTATTGTTTACTAGCAGCTATAGCATTACTAGTGCTATCACTCCTGTACCAGAACCAATCTTCTCTTCAGTTGTTAACAGTAATGGTAGCTCTACCAGTGCCATCAGGCCATTAGTTTTCTCCCAGGTTATTCACAGTAATGGTAGTGGAACAATCAATTTCACTATCAACTTTGGAGAAAGGAGCATCCAAATTTGGAGAAAGGAGCATCCAAAGCATGCAGCCATCTGTCAGCTTACCTGCTAGTGATGAATTGCTACAAGGCTTAGATATAGAAGAATTTGTGAAAGACACATAGTTAAATTACATGTGTGCAGGCACACTAGTTTGGGATTATAGCATGCGTGAATTTTATGTTGTAAGTGTAAATACAGTGTGCACATGATTTATTAACTATAATGATATCAATATGGAAAGTCAAATACATTAATTTTGCTTGTTTAAGGTGTTATTAGACTACAATTGACACCACTTTGGTCTGTGTTCTCAACTGCCAGCCATGCATGTGTGCTATACAAATATGTAGAAGCCAAATACATTTGCTTATCTGTCACTTGTTTATTAAGGTGTTAAAAGACTGCATGTTCTAAACTGCCAGCCATGCATGGTAGACTAACTACCAACCAGTGGTATATCTTAGTTAGACCATGGTAGAACCCTTTGATATGCCCATGCACCACGGTACAATTACTTTTGTGGTATCTAAGTAATATAACAACATACGCTATAAAAACAGGTAATATAACTCAAGTTTACTTTACTTACAATGTAACCCGTTACTTAAGTAATATAGTTACTGTAACGAGTCTAATATTATGTAATATTATTACTACAAGTAACGAAGTTACTAATCTCGTTAGTAATTCACTGAGTAATGCCTAGCCACAACGAAGTATTGAAGCCTACTGAATGAAGCTTATTCGCCCAACCCAACAACGAAATCATGTCACGTGATAAGGTGGTAGTTTCACACGTGACAGCTTAAGACTGTGGACACAAAGTAATATAATATGTAATATTATTATAGTTACTATACCGTATGGCTCCAAATTTTCGTAGCAAAAAAAAATCGTATTTTTCGTAATTGCACTGTAATTACAAAAATTTTTATTACAAAATTTTCATGTGCATTGAAATCGAACCACCAATAGTTAAAGCACGAGGCTTGTGAGGGTTTAGCTATACGATAGTGTTGGTGTAAAAGGAGTTTGTTAAATACCATCTCCAAGTAGGCTACTATCACATGAAATTTACTATTATTGTCATTATTATTATTATTACTCTTCGACCTTAAAATAATGCTCGACGTACTACCTGTCCAGTCGTTTTTGGTACACTTAATAACCTCTGACACAAGTATGATGCTTTTTTCTCAGTACTCATCCATCCCATTAAGCATCCGTGCTTCTGGTTTTGTCTTCACAAGTATTCTACTTCGCGACGATGTAACTCGTGTTCCACATATTACCGTAAAAGCACGTACGTGCAACGTCACGATTTTTTTTTTAAATTACGAAAGGGCTTGAAATTACGAATTTATTTTTACGAAAATTTACTTATTGATGAAAACATGGCTTTTTACGAATTTTTTATACTACGAAAATTTGGAGCCATACGGTATTTTTTGGGTAATATGTAACTGTAACTAAATAGTTCTGTAGCAAGTAATATGTAAATAGTTACTTTTACAAAGTAACTGTCCCAACACTGCTTATATATTAAATATAAAGAAGCTATTATTGGGATCACTGGTGACTTCATCTTACCTAGCATTGACTGGGATCTTTATTCTATTACTGATAATGCATACCCTTTAAACATTTGTAATTTATTAATTGATGCATTCAATTTGGGTGGTTCTAACTACCGTTCCATTTCATTGACATGCATCTGTTGCAAAATGTGTGAAGATATATTGTCTTCATCGATAACCAATCATCTAAACACTTATAATATTATTTGCAAGGAACAGCATGGCTTTCGAAAACACCGTTCCTGTGAAACTCAACTTTTAGAGGCTGTAAATGATCTTACATCTAATCTTAATGCTAATAATCAAATAGATCTCCTCTTACTAGATTTCTCAAAAGCGTTTGATACAGTACCGTATAGCGGTTATTTTCGAAACAGAAAATTTTGCACAAGAAGCAAAATCTGAATTTCGAAGGGTTTTAATTTCGAAGAGTGTATATTTCGAAGTCCGGATGTATTTCAAATAAATGAAAATTTGTATCACAAATTATGAAAATGCATGAATGTTTTCCAAAACTGACTTACCTGTGCACTGGAGAGAAGACTGAGGGAGTTTCAAGTGGAGTAACTTCACTGGTCGATCAAAGCCAGCATAGATTCTAGAGCAGACGGCATCAATTCCCATTCTGGATCACCTGTTTTCTGGTTATTGGCACAGTAATGATACAGTTTACCCATTATCATCAGCAATACTGAGCTAAAACTCACAAGCGAATCACCGAAAGTTGGATCGTTGCTTTCACTTGTGAGAATTTATTTTCGAAGAGAAGGGCCTCTTCAAAATATCCGAAAATAAAAACCTTTCGAAAATTACCAGCTATACGGCATCTCATAAAGATTTAATATCCAATTATCCCACTACGGTATCAATGGTCAAATATTTAATTGGATTAAAGATTTTTTGCTTGATAGGAAACAGCAAGTCGTTCTTGGAAATGTGCACAGCTCAACTTGTAGTGTGCTATCCAGTGTTCCCCAAGGCTCTGTCCTGGGTCCTCTCCTGTTCATAATATACATTAGTGACCCACCTATCTCTATATGCTGATCATGTAATAATTTACAGAGCTATCCTTTCAAGTGAAGATGCTTCAATATTGAGAGAAGACTTAAATAAACTAGTCATCTGGGCTGCAATCTGGCTTATGTCTTTCAACCTTAACAAATTCAAACACCTGCAGTAATAGTTATAACCAGCAAAAGGCAACTTTTATTAGATCAGGGACTACCCCATTCGCGAAGTTACCTCAGCAAAATATTTAGGAGTTACAATAAGCCAAAATCTTTCTTGGTCTAATTAACTTGTAAAGCAAATTCTATTCAAGTTTTTTTACAAAGAACCTTAGCCAGTGTTCACTTCGTGTCAAATCTTTAGCTTATTTTACATATGTTAGACTGATCTTGGAGTATGCCTCAGTTGTTTGGTCACTATTCACACAATCTAATATAGATAAGATTGAAATGGTACAACCAGGAGCACATCGAATCCTATGGACAAGGGAGCATGTAACTTCGTAAAGAGCAAAATTCTAACATGGCTGCCATGTACCACAATAAGTATAACTTTTAAAATATCCCAATTTGGATATTATGCAGAGGCACATGCTAGAATATGCCACGTTTCCACTGCGACGAAGCGAAGCTATGGAAACGAAGTTCAATGGCATGACAGAGGAATAAAAGCACAGGCTTAGCAGGACAGTCTTTCTACAGTCATTAATCATGCAAAATTACTCCACTTGACTATTCCAAGCTTTACCTTTGACTCGACGATCTTCCTATCGAAGGTTACTTTGCTACCTTCACACAAGACAATGGTGTAGCAGCCCATACAGTGTATCCCTGTGCATGTAGGAATGATGTAACCAATTATATATATAGTAACACTGGACACCATGTTTAAATTTTGCCTGTATAGTATTGGTAGTGTACAGAGTTACACACTCCCTTGTCCATAGGATTCAATGAGCTCCTGGTACAACGTAAGGCTGCTAGATTTGTTTTTAACGATTATTATAGATATTCTAGAGTAACCAACATGCTCAACCACTTAAAATGGGAATTCCTTGAACACAGAAGAACAAAGTCCACCATTATCATGTTCTACAAAATCATCAACAATATTGTTTCAGCCGACTTTTCCAAATCATCTTCATAGAAGCTTTACCAGGACAAGAGGTCATCAAATGAGATTTATGACTATTCCTGCTAAAAGAAACACCTACTATCACTCCTTCTTATCCATAGCTATTCGACTATGGAACTCTCTGTCTGAAGAAACAATTAATTCTCCTAACTTATGTTCATTTATTAACTTATTAAGTGTATGTTAACTTGATATGCATTACACTCATATTTGAGTCTTGCATAACAAAAAAATTTAATTAAATTAACTACAGGGCTACAGGTTGGCCTGTTGTATATCACTAAAAGTTGAAAATTTTATATCCTTTGAAAGATAGCATGTGTATGCAGTTAAGGCCAAATCTTTTGTTTTCTCGGGCGAAATTCAGCCAAATAAAGGTCGGTAGGTCGGTAAAATAAAAATAAAAATAGGCTATTTTGCCAGCTGAAGAGTGATATTGCGAGTCAAACGGTGGCTAAGCTACATTACGGTTGCTGTATCACTTGTGAGTAGGAAGTTCATGGCGATATCACTCTTTGCAAGGTGATCACGTGATTAACATAATTATTTTATGCTGAAAAATATAGGGTTGGTCGGACCCGAGAAACAAAAGATTTAGTTGAAGTGGCCTAAGTTACCATGTAATGGAAAAAAGGCTGTAAAAAAATCACGGTCACAAATGCAGGTGAGCAATTACAGGCCCAACACCCCAGAGTAGAAGCTAAGCAGTGCAGGTCTTAGCCTGGTACTATACACATAGTAAATAAGCATAGTATTTCCATTCATTTCAACTCAGTAACATGTACTAAGCAGGCACATACACAAACAAATCCTCCACATATTTACTTTCTCAAGACAGCTGAGTAGGCTGGAGCCAAGTTTTTTTTTCCCTCAAGGAAACAACAAAACACACGCCTTACCTGTTACAGGAGACTTATCATTCCATACCACCTCGTACCCGCTAGTGATGCTCTGCTCCAAGCTAGCATTCGGTGAAGCAACTGTTGTGCTCACATCACGTGATGCTAAATTTGAATAGTTACCTCCATAAACACAACGTTATAACTCACAATTCTTTCGTCTTGACGTCTTTTTTGTTTCTGCTTTCTTCCGTCTCTTCGGCATTGGCATTTGCTACCATGAAATACGGAAAGTTTACGGCTAGCCTTTTGGTTTTACAAGAACATTGTTTTTAATTTATGAAATTTGCACCCCATTAATCAAACAATTTTCGTTGCAGAAACAACAAAGTTAATCCCCTCGTTATAATCAGGTGCAGTTCAATGGGTGACTTATATACTTAACATAATGTCTGTTAGTCATGTAATGGTGCAGCGTTTGTGTCATTGACATTGTAACGGGGTGGGTGTGGCTATGTGAGCTGCGCAGTAGCAGCCAGTTGCTGTTTATTGCTGCGCGTCTTGTCGTTTCAGGTATGGTGAACAGTTAGTATCAAGATGACGTATTCCCCATACGACCCAACATATTCCACCCAGATGATGATGCCTGGGATTGGCTCCCCCATGGCAGGAACTATGACATCACCAGCTATGACCATGTCACCCCTAAACCCTGGGGATCCTTTTTCAGCGGTTTCACCTGGAAGCATTATACCACCAGTACAAGGTGTCTCCCCAATGTCAGCAGGCATGATGCCTGTTGGATCCACTATAGGAGCTAACATGATGCAACCCGGGGGTGGTATGATGCAGCCTGGGGGTGGTATGATGCTGCCTGGAGGTGGTATGATGCAGCCTGGGGGTGGTATGATGCTGCCTGGAGGTGGTATGATGCAGCCTGGGGGTGGTATGATGCAGCCTGGAGGTGGTATGATGCAGCCTGGGGGTGGTATGATGCAGCCTGGAGGTGGTATGATGGCTGACCCTCTCAACTCATCAATGAACACAGGACTGGCTACAGGTTTAATGTCACCCACTGCTGGATCACTCAGCCCACCAGGATCCCTTGACTCATCACTAAGTGCTAGTTTTGGGGCAATGGGACTATCAGCAGTTAACCCAATGAGCCCAGTAATGGGAGCAGGATTACTGGACTCTTCACTAAGCGGTACTGGATTTAACACCTCGATGGGAGCTGGAATGAACACCTCGATGGGAGCTGGAATGAACGCCTCGATGGGAGCTGGAATGAACACCTCAATGGGAGCTATGATGGGTACCCCTATGGGGACCATGGACCCAACAATGAACATGATGGCCAGTGGGTCACTTGGAGCAATGCCTGGCCTCAATACTGGATTGTTACCAGGACAAACTATGACTGGGGGATATCCCAACATGTCTAATATGGGCAGCACAATGCCCAACATGATGCAACAACAGTTACTCGGAGGAGCAGGAGGTATGATGACTAATCCACAACTAGGATCTGTAGGGATGCAGCAGTTAATGATGGGTACACCCGTGATGGCAAATGGTGCTAACATGACTCCTTATATGGCAAGTGGTGCTAATATGACTTCTAATATGATGACTCCTAATATAGCAGCATCTGTTACTCCAAATATGGCAACAGTTACTCCTATCATGACAGGAACAGGAGTTCCAGCAACTCCAAACATTGCAGCATCCAATATGGTAGCAGTTACTCCTAACATAACAACCACTGTACCTCAACAAGTCCCTCCACAGGATGTTACACTACCAGTAACCACACCTCCAGTGACTACTCCTCCACCTGTTGCCCTGCAACCAGTCAACATGCCACCACCAGTTGCTATGCAACCAGTGACCACTCCCCCAGGAATTCCTGTCACCACACCTCCACCTGTTGCTACCCAACCAGTGACCGCACCCCCAGGAGTTCCTGTTACCACGCCTCCACCAGTTGCTATACAACCAGTGACCACACCTCTAGAAGTTCCTGTAACCACACCTCCAATTGTTGTTATGCAACCAGTGACCATGCCCCAGGCAATTGCCACACAGACCACACCTCCACCTATCACTATGCAACCAGTGACCACACCTCCAGGAGTTGCTACGCAGACCACACCTCCACAAAGCCCTACTGTTACAAAACCAATAACCATGACAACAGGGTCAGGTGACCTAATAACCACGTCAGTTGTCACTACAGTGAGCAGTCAACCAGTTACCGTGGTTACCACCTCCACCCAATCAAATGTGGAAGTACAGAGTCAAGTCACAATGGTAGATGTGGGTGTACAATGTGCCCCAATGTATGACACTGGTGACAAGCGACCTAGACTGACCTAATACAAATGTATTTGTATAAGTGTAATTATGGATTTGTATTTTTAATTATTTTTACAATATAATTACTAAAATAAACCGCGAAGGTCAACAAACACGTGTCTCCCTAACTACGCCACAGGTTGGAAGGAATATTTAAACGTGTTATTTGGAACACTGCACCATTTCAGGTAAACACACTACCAGGTATAGTGACTGTTGTATTGGTAAGTGTTAAACGCATAGTGGTTTAAATATACTGGGGGGAAGTGAAATATTTTGTCCACCTACTGAAACGCGCCTTCACATTACTTGCTTCCCGTGTTGATACTCGCTCGTCAGAGATAGAATTTCACTGAATTGTGAGACTTTCATAATTAACATTTGTGATAATTTACCGGTTTTTGCAAGTTGTACAACTATCTGGTACTAGGCCCATGTATATGTTGTCTGAAATGTCAACCAAACTGGTGTATAACTTGTGTTTTCCCTTCTAGGGGACATGGCAGATGCAAAGAAACCCAGAACGGTGAGATTTTATGCTTGTATCAATTGTAATGTTAGCGCTTTATATCTTGTAGAATATTGTCAAGGCAACTAACGTTGTCTATCAAGCTGGCCACGTGACTCGTAACAAACGTGGACAGGTGATAGGTGGCAAAGGAGGATTCCGTGGATGTACCATCTGGTTCACTGGTCTGTTTGTATGTAGTGTAGAGTGTGTCTGTCTCTGTGTAGTCCAACATAGTGTTTGTACAATGTGAACTACACACATGCATGTATACTTTCGGTAGTGAAGTATAGACTATGTACCACCTTGGAATGGGTGAGGAATAATGGTTCCTGTCATTATCCCTTGCCATATAATTCACAAGAGGTCACCAATTGTTTTCACAAGTTTCACATCGTTTGCTATAGTGTGGTGTATAGCCAAGGAAATGTTAGAGGCAGCTGAGTATGTGTTAGATCACCTCTCATTGTTCACATTGTGTGATGAAGTATGACCTAATAGTGATAAAAGACATTCATGAGGTGTTAATGAACCTTCACTACCTGTTGAAGCATATGACTAGCATGAGCTCATGTATTAGTAACAAGATAGTATTAGTAACAGATATATCACTGAACCACTAAAGTGTGGGTACCTTGACAGGTGGCATTGTGCTCCCTGTATCACTTCAGTGTATAATGGACCTACTAGAATTTTTAGTCCATTTGGTTGTAACAGCCTTAATGTGACCTGTTGGGACAAAAATATGAAGAATTTTCCTTCTTTCTAAAACTTCGCTTAATTATAAAAGGGGTTTCACTGTACTCTGAAAGACACAACAGAAGACAAAGATTTTGATCCCAACAGGTTTGGCTCCATGCATTTTACCCCCTCTGAAAATGAAGACCTCAAAATATTCTTGGTCCCAAGGTGTCCATTATAGAGAGGTACCAATTGAGATGGTCCTAACATAGATTTGTAAACCTAGGGTTTATAAATCTATGGTCCTAACAAGTGAAGTGTGGATACTGGGAGGGATAAGTCTTCCAAGAATGCTATCTCCCAGCTGGATTGTTGAAATGAAGATTGGAATTTTATAAATAAGAGTTCTTTGTTAACACCTGTCCTTCATTACTGTGATGCACACTTCCTTGTGTTTGTAGGGCTTCTCTTTCTAAAAAGTTTTCTAGATTTACTTGTATAGTGGCTTGCCTTCCTGCCTGCATGTTGTAATGGTTTGTTAACCTAGTCACCTTTTGCCCTAAAACTTCAGGTCATTTTTCATAAGCAAATGATACGTATGGTGAGTATTCAAATGGTCATTTTAGGAAGACAGAACACAGTGACCTGGTACATAATATCCTCTTACAGGTTTGTCTGGTGCTGGAAAGACCACAATAAGTTTTGCTGTGGAGGACTACCTCTGTTCAAGGGGAATACCCTCCTATGGACTGGACGGTGACAACATTAGAACAGGTCTCAACAAGAACCTGGGATTCTCCCCTGACGATCGGGAAGAAAATATTCGTAGAATCAGTGAAGTAGCAAAGCTGTTTGCTGACGCTGGAATCGTAACACTGTCTAGCTTTATATCACCATTTGCCAAGGTAAGCTAGATCTGGCAGTATAGGTGGCTCCCCTGGTAAACTGTATGTATACTGCACCCTGTTACACAGGATCGGTTAGGTGCTAAAGAGTTGCATGAGAAGGCTGGTCTGCAATTCTTCGAGTGTTTTGTGGACACACCCCTTCAGACATGTGAAGAAAGAGATGTCAAGGGATTATACAAAAAGGCCAGGGCGGGCATCATTAAGGGTTAGTGGCAATACCGTACATGTTATGCGCATGAGAAACTATAAAATTGTACATAAAAAATACAAGAGCACCATGGTGCATGGTTTGACGTAATGTATTTAATGCTAAGCATGATTCCCAAACTACACAGCCAGTTGGCCACTGTACTTACAGCACCATTTAATTGTTCCTATAGGATTTACTGGTGTGGACTCGACCTATGAACCACCATCTAATCCTGATCTTGTGTTGAAGGCCGGGGATTGGAGTGTATCAGAATGTGTCGAACATGTTGTCAATATGTTGGAACAAAATGTGAGTACAAGTTGATAATTGTACTGTGAGTCAGAACATTTTTTGATGTGATTAAAGCTGTGATCCTTTATGAAGGAGTATTAAAGCACACACACACACACACGCACACACACACACGCTTCAAAAGTTGACAGGTTTAGTTTTACAGTAGTGTATACTGTGCAAATATACATTGTATTGTATGGTACATGTACACAGGATGTCATCCCCAAGTCAATCACCCAACAAGTTATAGAACTGTTTGTACCAGCTGACAAGTTGGCTGCTTCACGTAGTGACGCTGAGGCTCTTCCCGCCATTGCCATCAACAAGGTGGGTGTGGTCACCTATTACTGCTGTTACTATGATTATTTACTCCACAGCTGGACATGCAGTGGGTGCAGGTGTTGTCTGAGGGATGGGCCACGCCCCTTAAGGGATTTATGCGAGAAAGAGAGTACCTGCAAACACTGCACTTCAACACCAGCCTGGATAGTATGTCATTGAGTGTGTGTGTGTGTGTGTGTGTGTGTGTGTGTGTGTGTGTGTGTGTGTGTGTGTGTGTGTGTGTGTGTGTGTGTGTGTGTGTGTGTGTGTGTGTGTACGTCTCATTGTGTGGAAATTGGTATGTGACATTGGGACTGTGGAAATTTGGCTAACTTTGCTGCCAACATACAGTAGTCCCCACCTAAAATAGCAATATCAAAGAGATGAACATGTCCAATGATTTTGTACTGGAACTAGCATGATTTCATGTAGTAAAAATGTTTTCGAACCTGAGTTGTCTATACTAAATGTATGGGGCCTCATAACTTACTCGTATCAAAGCACTTTTTGATAACCAGTTCAAAGAGCTTTCTAATGTTTGGGAAGCTGTCTCATGTAACAATAGCTGTTACCAAGAAACAAGGAGTTAGGTGAGCACAAACCAACTAGAGAGGATTTTCTATTTCTGGATCGTGTTGGAACCAAAATCTTTGTCCTTAAGTGTTCAATGAAGTTTTTTCTGTGTTTTTAATTTGAAGATTGTATTAAGAGATTTACTGTATGCATATGAGTGACCAGTGTACTATTGTAAGTGATAACCAACATGCACTACAAGTTATACTATTCTTCCCTCCCTACCTCCAGATGGTATAATCAGTCAGAGCGTCCCGATAGTTCTGCCGGTCAGTAATCAGGACAAAGAAGCCTTGACTGGGTCTGCTGCCATAGCACTAATCTACAATGGCAAGCGAGTAGCTGTGTTGCGTGATCCAGAGTTTTTTCCTCATCGTAAGGAAGAGAGATGTTGTAGACAGTTTGGTACCTGCAACCAGGGACATCCTTACATTAAGGTGAGCTCTAGTGTGTGTGTCACTGTTACCCATTGAGTGCGTAAGTGTGCGTGTAACAGGTATATGTCACTTACAATTGTTGCATGTCACAGATGGTGTATGAGTCAGGGGACTGGCTGGTCGGAGGAGACTTGGAGGTGTTTGACAGGATCACATGGAATGACGGACTGGATCAATATCGTAAGACTCCCAATGAACTGAGAAAGACCTTCAAGCAGATGGATGCTGATGCTGTGTTTGCCTTCCAACTGAGAAACCCTGTACACAATGGACATGCCCTTCTCATGAGGGTAAGTGGCTGCACCACTGATGTACACACTCTCTTGCTCATGCACAACACTCACAGGCACCATATTACATTATTTCACCCCATGGTATAATAGGTTACCTATAGGTTACCTATGCTATGACTTACTGCTGGTGATCGTACCATACAATAACAAGAGTTGTACGAGATGTAGTAAAGTTTGGCAGGTTGCTATATAGTGCATGTTAAATATCCTGTGGTAGTGACTCCTGTTAGGCTTAGTTTGCTACCATTTTTCTGATCATCAACCAGAAATAGCCCTCACAATTACTTGTTATTATTGCACGTTTCTTATTATACAGGACACAAGGGCTAAGCTGATAGAGAGGGGATACTCCCATCCTGTGTTACTGCTACACCCCCTGGGTGGGTGGACTAAGGCAGATGATGTACCGCTACATATCCGCATCAAGCAGCACCATGCAGTGTTAGAGGAAGGGGTACTGGACCCCAACTCTACTGTGCTTGCCATCTTCCCATCTCCCATGATGTATGCTGGACCCACTGAGGTAGGCATATTGTACTAGCGTCACGTAATGTGTAGTCTGTTGTGGGAGGTGTCCTGATTTAAGGGATTGTACACTAAATGCAAGTATGACCACAGACTGCTTATCAAGGTGTCCTTATAAGATGTGTAGTTGTGATTCATTGCATTTAGTAACCAAGTATTCTCCTTGCAGGTACAATGGCATGCTAAAGCTAGAGTTTCTGCTGGAGCTAACTTCTATATTGTGGGACGTGACCCTGCTGGTATGCCCCACCCTGACACCAAAGAGGATCTGTATGATCCAACCCATGGAAGACAAGTGAGTGTTTGCATTGTAAATTTTGTGTGTAGACTGTACTGTGAATTATGTAGATTGTAGTGTTTTAGTCTAGTCTACTAAAGCTCAGTATTACTGCAGTTAAACTTGAATACTGTTTAGTAATAGTTTCTTTGTCAATAGTGTTGGATGTTAGACATTAAACTAGTAATATCAAGTAGTTTTTTTGTGTTTTTTTACTGCCTGAATTTGTCATTGTACTAAAACGATAAAAGTAGTATTAGTTTCTGTACATGTGTGGGGAGAGTGATGACTTATACTCCACACAGGTGTTGACAATGGCCCCTGGGTTAACCCAGTTGGAGATTGTCCCATTCAAGGTAGCAGCTTACAACAAGAAGGAACAAAAGATGACATTCTTTGATCCATCACGTAAGGAGGACTTCGAGTTCATATCAGGTGAACAAACTACTCTAATAGAACACACACTAATAACCTGGTACTATGCAGGTACAAAGATGAGAGGTCTAGCTAGGGAAGGAAAGGATCCACCCAATGGTTTCATGGCTCCAACAGCTTGGAAGGTGTTATCAGAATATTATCAATCAACAAAAACAACATGATCAACATGAATGATAAGAACAATGAACAATTATAATATTTATTTTTGTTTCACTCATTTCTCAGAACATAAATAATATATTACTGTTTCTGGTCAGATCCACTGTTGCTGGTGGCCCCATATTGGGAATAGCTTGTGTGGGACGTACCCCCAATTGTGTGTCGTCTATCCAAGTCTGATCGTGACCATGCACTCCTGCTAGAAGTGTGATTGTTATGATGTCTAGAATTGCTAGTCCTGTTTGTAGAATAGTCATCCATGGAGTCTTGGAGGGTGTCATCACTTTGAGCATCATCCTCATCCCATATTTGAGCTGGGAAGTTGAGCAGTGGGTCTTCCTGTTTCTCCTCATATGTGCTACTGTAGTTAACATAGAGGCCTTCAGGAGGGACACGCCTCTTCCATGCCCATACTTTCTTCCTGACAGTCCACAGGAAATACAAGATGATGAACAGTAATGGCAACATGGCTAGTATTAGCTGCCACCACTGGAGAGCATCTGGGTCATAGTCTTGTCGACTATGTGCTCCATGATCATGATCCAACAGATAAATGTTGATGACACTGATTAGAATGATGTTAGCAATTGACAATAACATGACACTATTATCCCGAGACTTCTTAAAGGGCTGAGCAATGCCTATCAGGACTAGGAAGGCTACAGATATCACAATGTTCAGAAAGTATGTGTCACTCTGTGCTGAGAATGCAAACACCATGAATATTATCAGTCTATAGCAGAAGAGCAGCCCAGCAAAGAACTCACGGTATGGTCTGTAGCTACCTTGAAAACAGTCAATGATTGGTTTGAGCTTGATGAATGGTCTCTCCAAACAGGTACTGACACCACTATAGACTCTGAAGCGGTCAAGGTGTACCCATTCTCTCAGCTTACCCATCAGTTGAGGCACTAGTGGAAAGCTCAACAGACCAAGTGCTGGTAGGAATACTAGAAAGATTAATATAAAAATTGCCGGGACTGCATATTTCATATGTTCTCCACAGAGGAACAGCAGTGTTCCCTGGTAGGTTGGTACGGCCTCTTTGTGTTTCAGTGTTGTCTTTGATATTATAAGAAATGAGACAAGAGCTAGTCTGGTAAATGTCAGAGTCCAAACTGTGGCCAATCCACTAACCATTGACTTCTTCACAGCGACCCTCCACTTTAGTTGGTACCAGCACTTGTAGAAGAAATTATGAAACCTTGCCATCCGCTGTGACTCCAAGCAACGATTAAATGACACATTACTCAACAAATAAACAATGAAGAACAGTAGAAATGGGTACAACCCTGATGAATAACTAATCAGTAGCACATCCATTGTATTAAGATGGTTGGCCAGGCAGTAAGGAGACAATAAACTGCCAAAGAACTGCAAGTTCCAAATATTGTACAAGAAGTGGATGGCCCTGATCAGGCCAGTGCTGTGTGGAGGTGGTGGTAGTTCATCATCACTCACAATCCTCAAAGCATCGAACACTTGGAAGAACAAAATGATCGAGCTAGTTACACCAGAGTGAACGTTGATATCAAAAAACAGTATGGCTCCAAAGAATACTGTCAGTGGTACAAACTCAGTCAGTATATACAATAACCAGCCATACTTGCTAGAGGAACACTCAATACATTTGTACTGTAGAGCCCTCACATTGATAGCCACACTATGATTAGGTGTACAAATGCCACACAATCGACCATTCCTGTTCTGTGGAGAACATATCAAGTCATTTAAGGCAGCATTACTTGCTGCACTTGGTAGTTTAAGACGAAATGTAGAGCTAATGCAGTACCTTGCTGGACACTTGGCAGTAACAAAATTATTCTCATTAGCAGTGTCGTTATTTAATATGTAGCCAGCCCAATAGCCTCTAGCAAGGTATGCACTAAATGACACATCATCACAGTACAACACACCACGCCAATTCTGGTACTGACATGTGCACATTCCATCACCAGTTGTTTTGTTACCCTGCCAACCATACCCTGGTGGGCACTGTTGTAACAACACGTTGAGTACGTAGGACACATTACGAGGACTATTGGTAACTAGCAACACTCGGGTCTGACTGCCAGGTAGGCCATTAGAGGACACTTTGTAATCCGCAGTCAAGTTAGGATACATTGTAACATTTTCACTTTTAGAGTACAGCCATATTGACCCTTGAGTTGAGTGCCCCCAATCATCCACTGGATTAATAGGTAACAAGCTAATGTTCCCTGGAGCTGTGCTGAAGGGTGGTAGCTGTTCAGATCCATCAAGTCTCTGGCCAGTTTCACTTGATTTGAAGTAAGCTATATCACTGGCAATCTGCTTGTTCTCATTAGGGGTGTATGTGAATATATTAGTCCAGTTGAATACCTGTGCTAAGTTGTAGTCAAGGTTTCCATATGAAGCTCCCCACACACAGGGCAGCAATGAGGTGGTATAAATGGCTGGCCCAAGTGGTGCCGTGTTATTAATAAAGGTGAAATGGACCTCCCAAGTGTTGGGATGTGCAGACTGATCAAAATATTGAAGGAAACAGTTTCTACTGCTCAGTATATCATGCTGACTGCTAACCAGTGAGTATATGGCTCCACCCTTGACAAAGGCTGAATTGTTGTAGAACAAGAAGTGCACTCCAGGCCATAAACCAATATAGGAGTTACCCATCAGTGACATAGCACCACCAGTCCAGCCATTATTGTAGAGGAAATTGGCGTTGGTGTTGTTAGTGAAAATGGCTCCACTACCAAACAGTGATAGAGCAGTTCCACTGTTATTACAGAATTGCACTTCATCATAGAAATGTACTGGTACACAATCAGCATACACAGCCCCATCAGTATTGGTCCATCCATTCTTGTAAAAGTTGCTCTGTTGTATCGTGACGTTAGCTGGTAGTCCAGTCTTGATGGAGTGCCAAGTAGACAGGTCTATAGCTGATCCCACAGAGGCAGTGTTGTTTTCAAATGTACAGTTTCTCACAATCATTTTATTAGTAGGTGATATAACGTGTTGTTCGGGTGTTGTTAATAGTGAGATCCCTCCACCGTGATTAGCTGAATTGATAAAGAAACTACACCCATCAAACAAGACCGTGTTGTTAGGCTGAACTTCTAGATTGTCATCAAAATATAAGAAGTCAACTCTTGCACCTCCCCCGCCAGTCCCATTGGTCGGAGAGTCATTGAGAACACAATTATGTACAAGATTAGTTGTGTTGACTTCAATAACATTGTTGTTAGAGTCATCTTCAAACTCTATAAACAGTCCACCACCAAACAAAGCAGTATTGTAAGCCATCTCACAATGATCCAACAAGATGTGGTTATTAGTAGCATTTCCCTTCAGTACAAGGGACAGGCCTCCTCCACGACCAAATGAAAAGTAGTCATTTTTGTGAGGGATGTAATAGGTCCTGTTCAATTGGTCACTATTCTTGAGGGAATGATTTTCAAGGAAACTTGAAGACTTAAATACAAGTTTGGCATTGGAGTTATTGTGAGGTGTACAGTCAGACACAGTTCCTGGGTCACAGTAACAGAATTCCACATAGAAGCCACCGTTACCTAGCAGCATTGAATTATCAGACACTGAGTTACCATGAAACTCGCAATGATCAACCATCAGTTCTAGTGTATTATACATAACCACTCCAGTAGTATGAGAGTAAGCTACCTGGACATGAGACATTGTAACTGTGTTACAGAAGGAGAAGTAGAGAGCTGTGCTAACTGGTAATGTGGTCTTGGCAGTAGAACTAGCTGTACTAGTGCTGTTCTGTTTTGCACCACAATGAAAAAAATCCACTTCATTGATGATGACATTGTCACAGTTAATAAAGGCAAACCCTGCTTCACTGCTACAGGAGATTCTAACAGATCCCATACCTATAATGGATACGTTGTAACAGTTATGAAACTGATAGTCACTGAGAGAATAGTTATAGTTGCCATTGTTGAGGTAGATAGTTAATATGGTGTTAGTACAGTCAGGTAGTATTTCAGTGAAGGTGTAGTTTAGACTATGACAAGGTGTGAAGCTACTGCCACAGTCATCTCCGTCATGACCATTATCGGCATCCACAGTGATGTTTGTCACCTTTGGCTTGCCAGCAGCACCGGACCACATCACACAGCTGAATATGAGCACCATATGAGCCACACCCATTTTTTTAGCTGCAGCAGAAACAGAACACCATGTAACATAACAGCACACAATCAATCTCTAATGATTTTATCATCACACAACACACACACACACACACACACACACACAATGTAATGAGTTTACAAATTATTAACTGTACAATTCAATAATATAAGGGGAAAGTTAATCAGGAGTACATATTAGCACTGCAATGCCTGAAAGATGCATAAAAAAGAATCAACAATAGTCCGTAATTACTACAATGTACCTGGTGACAGTAATGGGCCCCTGATACTAATATGTTCATTGTGAAAATGCTAGCAAACACACACTAATAAAATTTTTACCCTTCAAAATGGTTGTAGTTTCTGTTGTTTGTTCAGCACCATGTTCTTAAAACCATTTGAAGAAAAATCACAACCCAGTGATCAGACTATGATCATGTTTCCCTTCATAGTGACACACACGAGTAGTTTTAGCTTGAAATTGTCAGAATCACTTTTACCTATGGAAAATAAACGGCCAGTCTCAAGGCTTAAGACCAAGTGGGAAGTAAACAAACACCACTTAAGGGGAAGGGGGTTATTCAAGGAGGCAACATGGTACTAGTAATACTCTACACATTAGCAGAGATGCATGCAGCGATGGTGCAATCAGATTTTATAGCGTTATAAAACTAAGATGCTGAAGACAAGAGTGTATTGAAATATTGTATCCATGCAAAAACAGCCAAGCTGTATAAAAAGGATGTGGTCTTCAAAAAACCTGGGTGAAAAAAAGATGTGAAATCAAAGGCGGCGGCCATGGAATGGCTGCAATGATGTTGATGATAATAAATTTTAATAAAGTCATCCATAAACTGGCTTTGACATTTGTTTTTACGCAAATCATTGTTCTTATCTACAGATGCACTGACCAGGGGCGGTGTAGTAGGCCAAAGAGTGAGAGGGCCAGAAGACCAAAAAAAGGGGGGGTAACTATCTGCTTTCCACCAACCATAACTACACATATGTAGCTAAGTAGCTTGCTACACTGCTTTTCTGAATACTGTGACTGCTCTATTAGAGTGTCTAGGTCTTGACTGTTCTATTAGAGTATCTTGATCTTTTCTTGTCCCTTAAAAAGTGGGTGGCATGCCCCCTCCCACCCCTTGTCTCCACCGCCTATGGCAATGACAAAGATATAAGACAAACTAGTGCTCTACCAATACAGAAAAATACCTACCAATCCGATACCAAAGCCAAAGGATCTATGTTAATATTTACTGATGATTGCAATTTTGTGCTTGCTTGTTCACGGCTATACAAAGTGCCTGTATTTATTGTAGTAGTGATAAAACAAAGTAAATTCCTTCAAAGTTAGGTGCACATGATTGTACTATATGTCTAATAGGATTCTGCAGTGACTGTTCTATTAGAGTATCTTGATTTTTCACACAAAATGTGATAAGTTGCAGTAGCTCATTTTTTTAACAAAGCAAATCCTGCACCTTTTATGATACTTTAGAATACGGTTTCCAGCCTATTGTCATAAGTTTTACTAGTGTAGCACTTAATATGATGATTATGATGATGATGATTGGTACGAGTAGTAGTGTACTACCCTGCCGATCTCTACCAAAATGGCTATAATATTGGCTTTGATTCAATGGAATACTAGAGAAGTTACAATGGTATCGTATTGCAGAGTTTATTTGCAATACTCTAATAGAGTGCACATTTTTCTCAAGTATTAATGTTCTAGATTTTAGATCTATAACTTTTACACAAGTTTTAGCTAGAATTTTTATTTATAAAGCAGTGAGATGAAGTCATGATAGCAGCGCCTAAGTGGTTAAGGATTTGGGTGATCAGTGTGAAGGTCCCTGGTTTGAATTCCAGTACCGGTAAGTTCTTTTTCAACATTTTTCATGCACCTTTTTACCCTGTGGTGACTGTTCTATTAGAGTATTTTGACCCTGTGATTTACAGTTGTTTGGTTTTTGCCTTGTAACTCTATAACTGTCAATGCAATTTATTTTAAACCACAAAAGGTTTGAGCTATGATGGTTCACCTATATGCATACAATTTTTAAGTTATTCCCATAAGCAGTTTACCCTAAAGGTGTGCGACCTTTATTAATGCAAATAACTCTATGACTATTAATCAGATTTGCACCAAACTTGGTACATGATTGTGTCGCAATACACTTTTAAAGTGTACCACAGCTATGCATTGTAAAGTGTGTGAAAAGAATAATCTAAGACCCCCGAGCCCCCTAAACAAAGAGAGGGGGAAAACGAAGAAATTAAGCTGAATTTTTGAAGGCTCATATTTCGCAATTGTGTTAGAAAATCTTGCTCAAATTTGGTACGTGGGGCGCTGAAGATGGAGGGTGTTTGCAGTATAAAAATGATTCCGATTCAAGCAGGGAGCATGGAGTTATGTATGCATGAAAATCACGTTTTGTTTCTTCCTGTAAATGTACTCACAGTATGGCACGACAGCTTTCTTGGCTGCACGACACAATACCTCATGTCTTGATCCAAATCATGTAGACAAGATAGCTAAATTGTCAACACTTATGACCCAAAAATAATACTCTCGAATTGCCAGACCATTATTTTTCTTTCTTTTATATTTGGGTGGGGAAACTCAAAGTGTTCTACCCCTCGAGACACAAGCTACAGAAGTTTGTAGTCTAGCCAAATTTAAAATAACTCACTCCTGAGTGTTTCAACAAATTTATAATCTCAATGGCTCCTACAACACATAGATTACGAGCTTGTTAGTATACTATATGCATGATAATTGTGATAGTTTTCACTGTTGTGGTGCTTTGTGCCACGTATACAATAATGATCTAACAACGGCTCACATAGCCCTCACATAGCCATAGGCATATGTACCAAAATGTGTTCGGTCTACTTTTGTTGTACATGCTAATGGTTTTTTTGGGTTTGGTTTTCAGGGGAAATGTTTCTAGACCAATTGGGAACAAAATCTTTTTATCATGCTTCTATTGGTCTGATAACTTGCCAAGAAGCCAGAGGCTTCACTGTTGATGTTGACTGTAAATATGTATGATCTGAGTTGAATGATTAGTGACAATGAAGCCAACAACTATACCACAATACACTTTATAGTTGATCCACATACATGTGTGTGTGTGTGTTTGCGCGTACGTGTGTGTGTCTAGAGCCATTAAAAGTTAGGAGGATACAGAGGGCTGGTAAACTGATGTGTCTTTGTCCTCAGTCCATGTCTTGTACTCTACTGAACAGCATGCAACCATTTCCATTAAAGTCTGATGTGACAATGAGTTTGTCCTTGGTAATTGACTTGTTCAAAACCTTCAATATCCAATCTTCATCCTCGGTTAAAGCAAAAGTCAAAATAGTATAAATTTTGCAGATGGTCAAACAGTTCGTAAACTGTACACTATGATCAGTACTTTTAGAGTAACAATGTGAACATAAATTTACTATATGTTGAGGGTCAAGGTGTTTGACTGAGGACGAACAGGTAATGATTGGAGTGCCACCCCCTTGTATGACCGAGGACACAGATCATCAGAAAACTATAGTGGACTACTGAACTAAAGGGTGTGGCACATTCAATAACTCGTTACTCATGACACCCCTTCTGCAATACATGTATTGTCATAGATAATATACCTACTGACAGTAGGTATATTATCTATGGTATTGTGAAATGGAGCAGGCTGCAAAATGAGCTAACAAGTGACCTCATTCGCACCCCTTCCTGGCAGTCGCCGAACTTAACCAATGATAGATTACACCACCGCATGCCCTTTTAATACCGCAGGCTTAGTACTTTTCAGATTGATCTACGCCTCTGATCATAGCTAGAACCAGACCACCACGACACAACATTTACTTAAAGCGTACGATACGTGTTACCTGGAGTCATAGCGATATGCGAAGGAGCGATCGATCTCTCGTAAAGCACACTTTCTGATGGCTGCAGACAAAGCCTCCCCCAAGTGATTACATTCACCTTTTATTCTCGTACATTCACAAATTCAGACTTATATAAACAGACACAAAGGTATTTATCAATAATGTCGTCACGCTGGTGTGATTACGTCATGAGGTGATATATGTCCCATCACGAGATTACTATCTCTCAATATTATCTCTTGATCATGAAGGTCCTTCCTCACTGCCTCTACCTTGCTCATTGCTCTTGAGTCAATCACGCTGCCATCCTCCACTGTCCTCTTACTACTGCCACTGGTACTGTGACGAGATGAACTGTTACTCTGGAATGGTAAGATGTGTAATACATGACTTGACTGTGTAATACAGTATGGTCTGTATGTGGTACATACATGAGCCACAGTTACTGAGCTATGAATATTACAATAGACAACTGAGCCAGAACATAGTTTTTGACAGTCTTATTGCCATTATAAGTTTCAGAAATCGTTGTTATAAAGTTTTACACAGCAGCACAGGAAGCAGTTTATTTGCTTCGATCATTATAGCGAATTCCAGTTATAGTATGTATGGGACACCGTGAGACTATGTTGGAAAGTGATAATGACCTACCCAATCCCTCAATGACAACAGCAATTTCTTTGTATTTTGTGTAATAAATTCTGTAACTGGCACATCAGTGATCCAATATCACGGTTTTACAAGTTCTTGCAATGCAAAGCATTATGAAGCTTGTGCGTGTGCAGTTGTTTGACAGCAGATTTTTTCAGTGTGGCAGGTCTACACTCACAGGAGCTTAAATATGCACATACACCTCGACAGCCACAGAACAATAGTCGTGTAAATTTAAAGAACTGCACATATTTAGAAACAGTGTTAGCGTATGGTGCTTAACGATTGCAAACTGTAGCCAGTATTTAATGGAGTCAGCAATGCACCCGAACTTATTAGATGTTTTTAGTCTCGCACCAGACCACAAGCTAGTGTCTGATGCTCTGTACATGTCATACAAAAGTTTTTCCACGACCAAACAGATTTGAGAACACCTCTGGTGTTAGCTTAACATGATCAATGGATATCGAGCTATGTACATAATGTGTAATATAAATGTGATATAAGGCTCCGCATTACAGCTAAGTGTTCCTATTGCTGGCTGGGACGAAACAATTGAATCACACTTTTTATCAACGTATACTTTTACTAGGTTGAGGCATGAAAATTTTTGTACAAAATGAATGTACAATCCCGGATCATGATCTGACTCTGGTAAGTGACCAACTAGATAGTTCTAGCTGCTCACACACATTATACAGGCCCTACATGCTTACTTTATGTTTAGACTGAGGTGATGTATCCTTATGTTTTGAGGCAGAAGATGTTCGGGATCCAGATTTGTTACTACTAGGTTGACTGGGTGGATGTGAACTTGTAGTGTCTGGACGTGAAGGAGGGTGTGACCCAGTTGTTGGTGGGCGTGACTCTCCAGTTAATGGACGTGATTCTGCAGTTAGTGGGCGTGGCTCTCCAGTTGGTGGACGTGAGCCTGTATGTGGGCGGGATTCCACACGTGACTCAGTGGTGGGTGGGCGTGACTCATTTCTGCTAGCCCTACTAGTAGCCTCATGCGAACTCTTTTGAGAATGTGCACTGCCAGGTGACCCCTCCTTTACTGAAGACTTGGTTGATGTCTTGCTGGTAGGGCGACTGTCACCTGTCACTTTACTGCTCCTACTGGTTGACCTGCTCGCGTTTTCTTCCTGAGTGGATGATGGTCTGGTTGTTTGTTTTGATGTAGTCGAGGCAGTGGTCGGTGACTGTGTTTCCTCTGGTAGAATTTCATTCTGTACTTCTAGGTTCTTCCTGGCTGCTGCCGCCCTGTCGATCACGCGCTGTTTTCTCAACGCCTCCAGGTGGTACGCCATTTTGTACAACACGCGCAAAGTCTGTTACCATAGAAACCTTAAACAGTTTTATTAAGCGCGTTAAAATTTATAACTGTACGCGCTTACCATGGATGTCGAGGAAAGTTTTCCTTCTTTGGAGGAGAGGCTCAGCGAATTCGAAGAATTATTCAAACACAGGTATACATGACCCTATACCATGTGACGTTGTTGTGTGACAGAAAGGGAATTAAGAAGGTTTAAGCGCACCTTAAAAGAATTTCACATACGGTTTTATCCCACTTCTACAGAATATTCGCTAATCTGTGGTTACTCTTGTCAACAGGTATACAGATCATGACCCTGATTACCGTATTGTGGTTGAGAGATCAGGTGCTGGTCCTGCCCCTCCCCCTGTGATGCAAAACTGGCCACCTCCTCAGCAGCAGCAGCAGAGACGTAACTGGAGACCACGCGACAACAGAGAATGGTATGTGTGGACAACATAGATATGTTTTGGACAGAAATTGGATATGGACATAACAAGAGGCAATGGCCTATTAACGTTACATGTCCATTAAACATAGTTGTATTTGAAACATTTGGGATTGTTTTCAAAATTTTACATTGCTCAGCCTTGAAATTACAGAAAATTTTGACGAAGGACAATTTGATGAATTTACTGATTAGTCAAATTTTAATTTGTCAAGTGTCAATAAGCACCTCAAAAGTCAGTGTTTAGATCTGTGATTTCTTGCTTTTTATCAATTTTAACTGATTAATTGTGAATTCATCAAATTCAAAATTTCCTGTCATGCAGTATGTAGTAAAGTAGTAAGGGAGAAACAGGAGTACATTGCAGAAAATATTAGAATATCAGCAGCTTGGTTTGTTTATTATGCAAAGGTTTCCCATAGTAAACACTACTCAACACCTATCAACAGTTCTCTAACATTAGAAAAAGTGTCAATTTGATCAGTGTGTTTGCATTGGTAGCTGAACACTCTCCTTTAATACAATGACATCATGAGCACAACAAGATGGCTGCATTATTTGGGGGACTACTGTACAGGTTCCTATGGAGGAATTGTTTTGATCGATGATATTCCACTTGTGTAGCAATATACCAACCAGTAGCCAGTGGGTATGGCTATAAAGTAACAGAAACTAGCATTGTCTTGAAACTTATTCAGCATGTGATGCAAATCATTTATTGTATTGTCTTGACCCATACCTGTTGCTTAGAGTTTGATGTCTCCTTCCCTGGCTGGAATATGATCGATCAAAACAATTTTTCCATAGGCGCCTGTACATTAGTCACCCAAATAACGTAGCCATCTTGTGCTCATGGCGTCATGGTAGATAAAGTCCATATGATGAACTCTTAGTGTAAACATATGTGGTGTACCAACATGTATATAACTTTGAGTAACAGAAATCAGTATATCTATTGAGTAAAGCATATAGCTAAGGCCAGTATTTGTGTTAAGTATCAACATACTCTAATAGAGCAGTCAGCCATTCTAATGAGTACTAGTATTTATTTACTGGAGGCATTTTAATAGTTGTCTAAAAATACTTATTTTGTTACTTAATATCATGAAAAGTTTGTTGTTACTGTCTGTACTTATGAAAAAGCTTGAAATCATTTGAAACATCATTGTAGTTAATTTGTTGTTTCTGTGTATTGTCATTTTGGAGGCTCACCAAAATAAAATTAATAATAATAACTGCCTACCCTCACTACCTGATTGTTTGTAAGGTTTACAATACACCTATAGTGAATGAGTAGCCTGGGTGCTTATGACTTACAGTGCAGCTCATGCACTAGGAACACTAAATCCCATGTCGTTGAACATGCACCAGTGACACCAGGAGCACATCGAATCCTATAACCAATTATATACATAATACACTGACGCCATGTTTGAATTTCGCCCGTAGTATTGGTAGTGTACGGAGTTACACGCTCCCTTGTCCATATGATTCAATGCACTCCTGGTGACACATAACCTCTGAATCATGACATCATTAAAGGTTCACATGTAGGAGACCACCAAGGAGGGACCACTACCCACGGCAGCGTCACTACAATAGAGACATGGACTATGGGCAGGAGCTGGAGGAGTATAGTAGGAGTAAACGACATAGAACTAGTCACCCATCAAAGTGTGTAGTGTGTGTGTGTGTGTGTGTGTGCGTGCGTGCGTGCGTGCGTGCAGAGTATAGTCACTGTGCTGTAGCACATTAGAGAAGCACATCATTACTCACCATACAACACTTAATAGTTATCAAGATCAGGAGACAGTCACAACAGAGGATTCATCAGGTGACAGGCCATCACAATTACCTCCCACTCACCACTCCTCTACTAATAATGAAGAGAGTGACGGTATCATCAATTCTCCTCCATTACAAACTGGAGGAAAGGAGAAACCAAATAAAGGAAAGCAACAGCAAAGAGCTGGGGAAGTCCCTACTGTAGTGATGTCACATTTTGTACCTTTATCAGAGGCAGCCATAGGACTGGGCTTGGCTGAGAATCGTGTTGCCCCTAGTGACAATGACGTTCAAGCTATTCTTAGTTACGCCAGTGTTACTACGGAGACACACATAGATAACATCAAGAGTAGTGACAAACAGCCTCCTGGAGGGAAAGGCATCAAACAGGAAGAAGCTGTTGTTCATGTGCCATCTCGTAAACACGAGTCTAGCAGGAGATCACGTAAGAAGCACAAGGCAAAATCTCAGGAGAGAGAGACCCATGAACCAGTAGCTAGTCATCCTAAGATCTTGCTACCACTAGACCTCATTGAGCAAGATGATGAAGATGAGACGAGCACTCATGTACAACAAGTGTCCACTACTAAACTTATCATAAGACCTCCTAAAGGAACAACAAGTGAAGAGGAACAGCAGCCAGCTGTGGCTGCAGTAAAGAAGTCAACAAAGAAAAAGAAGAAGAAAGATAAAGGTACTGATGAACACCAGCCAATAACAGTAAAACTTACAGTACAAGAGGACACCACAGAAGTGGTACAACCATCTTAAAAGTTGTTTAAGTATTCTGTCAATATATTATCAATTCTACATACATTTTTATATCAATGAATACAAACATAAATATAAACAGCATACACCCGTAATAAACAGATACAAAATATAAAATACAGTATATAGTACAATAAACATCTAATATCCAGTAGTTCAGGCCTTGTACAGTCCACCTTTAGTTGTGGTCTTTTTAACAGTGGAGGATGTAGAGGGACTTGTTTTAGCAGAACTAGTTGTCTTTCTAGCTGTAGCTGTTTGTGGAGTCACAGACTGTGTTGATGTTTTAACAGCAGGTTTAGTAACGGGAGGTGGCTGGGCTATAGGTCTTGATGAAGTCGTCCTTTTAACAGTAGCTGCTTGTTTAGTTACAGACTGGGTTGATGACGTTTTAACAGTAGGTTTAGTAATGGGAGGTGGTCTGGTTTTGGTCGAGCTACTTGGATGGGTAACTGGTATAGGCTGGGCTACAGATCTTGATGATGCAGGTCGTGGCAAAAGATCCTTTGTTATGGTACTTTGATCAGAAATTGGTCTTGAGGTTGCAGAAGCTCCAACCTTTCTGGTTTGCTTGATAGCTGAAGCTGATTTGGTATCCAATGATGTTGTTTTCACAGGTCGTTGCATCAAGGCATCACCAGTGACTTGTAGGACAGCTCTTAGTGGATCATGATTGGAGACCTTGTGTAACTCATCCATCTTCTTAACATCAACATCACCCTTGCTATCAATGACATCATCACGAGCGACCTCAGCCTTTATGTTGACTAGACTGAACACTGTACTACCATATCTACTGGGTCTGAACAAGAAGAAATCAATGGTAACACCAATGGGGGACCTGTGGGATAATCTGTGTGATGTAGGTTTGTAGTCAGGTATGGTGAAGCCTAACTGGTCCACTTCAGGACTCTTGTGAATGTTGGCATTAAAGTCGCCAGCTAGGATGATTGGGTAACCAGTTTTGTCACCAAGTAGTGCTAGTAACTTGCAGAAAAGTTCCGCCATCTTAAGTGAGTCTTTATTCTTCATGTTGTGTAGTGAAGCAGCAATAAATTTCGAGTTGCTCATCCCTCTGTCTTGAAGAATGACTACACACATTCTGCTTCTGATCAATTTCTCCTGAGAGCTCCTGAATCCTTTCTTCTCCCACTCGTTTTCTTTGTCCAGTTGTTTGAAACAATCATCCAGTGGTTCAGCAGTCGCAGCCTCAAACTTCTTACTATCAAAAATCACACAATTATAACAGTTTGCGTACTCCTGCGCGTAATGCGCTAAGTCGTAGTGGCCGCCCAACCCCTTGAGATGATGACTGCGCAATTTAGTTGGTACCCATTGAACCTCCTGGAGGAACAAGATATCTGCTGGTTGGGCGGCCAAGTAGCTCGATACTGTATCCTTGCGCTGTTGCGCCGGTCCTTCTCCTTTAATGTTCCAGCTCACGAGTTGATGATACAGAACACTCTTAGCATGAGCCATCAATAATAACTGAACCACATGATGGTTAATCCATAGATATACTAAACTTAACAACGGGATTGGAAACGGAAGTAACTCACGTGATGTCTCTGTACAAATTCCCAATGTGACGTAACGAGCTCGAAAAATCATCCATGTTTCGCTTGCGCTAGTTAGTCGCCATAGATACTGTCCGTAGTTACGAGCGCGATATTATTTCTAATGGCTTTATTTGCCAACTATTAGCAATTTGTCGACTTTTAACTTGACGAATTGGCTAACCTAGCCTTGTACACAATAACAGGAATGCGTGTGCAACCACAAGAGGCTGTTGTTCGTAATAAACAAGCCACCAGTATGTCAAGAGGTAAGCGAATTTTGTTATGGCCACACCGTCTCATTTTTGTAGACTTTTCACAGATTCTCTGTGTTGGGAAGCAGCTTAGGTAGCTTTGTTTTGAAATCTATATCAAGTGTGTAGTGTAATAGGCAACTTGGAGTTATTGTATCAATTGTCATATTGTATAAAATTACTGCTTACCACTTTACACTTGTAGACTTTTAGTAGGCCCATGACCAATGCTAGATATCAATTTACCATACCATCAACTACTACCACACTTGGGGGGTGTAAAGTGTGTGTTGGATTGCTCTGAAACCAAAGCTGTATGGCACGGGGATGAAAGACAGAATCTTCTAATAAGACACAAAATTTTGAAGAAATCATCCAAGCCACATGATTAGACATCCATCAAAGAACACCAAATGACAGTGTACTGATGACCAACAAGCAAGAGCTCAAGATGCACTACCAAATTATATGTTTAAACAGTATGTGTACTTTCAAAAGAAGTGACAAACACTTAGTATAGCTAGCTACATTGCACACGTAATTCATAATCAACGTACACATATTACACTGTAAAGTTAAAATATTCAAAGTGTATGGTTTCTTTGTTAGTTAGTGTGACAGATTGTCGGTTTAACACAGTCTGGCTGTACTGGTGCGGCTACCTTTAGCCAACTCTGTAGCAATGGTGAATGGCTTGTGTAATTAACTGAAGTCATACTGGGACCAATCAATCATGTTTATCCACTTTGTAGTATAATGCCACGTAAGTACTGAAGCTTCCATACAGGCCTCCTGCAAATCTATGATATCATAGAATGACCTGGACTGGGAATTGAAGAATGTGGCCCGGCCTGGTGGACCAAGTGTTCTATTAGCTAGTTGCAGACACACTTGCAGGACAGTATTGTATTGTATGGAATACATCTAAAGTCCGTTCTTTCAAATATACGACTCAGTACAAGGTCACGGGTCGTTGAAATCAGTCACTAAACAAACTGGATAAATCATGCACCAGCGTCCAATGTGTCACTACCGAAAATTCGCCGAAATACGGCTCTTGCAAACTCTTCAAACTTTTGTTATTGTCCTGGGAAACTTAACTGCTTCCAGGGGGGGGGGGGGGGGGGGGGGGGCGCAGGAGGCACGTGCCCCCCCTCCCTTAAAAAAATGTATATAAGATCGAGATACTCTAATAGAGCAGTCAATCACCAATCACTCTAATAAAGCAGTCACAGTGTTCATGGGGAAGTGTAGCTTACTTAGGAAGCTATCAATAGGATTTTATTTTTACATAACATACGTGATATCAAGACACACGGTAGTGTGTCGTGCGGCCCAAGAAGCCGGCGCGTAACACCCGTGAGTATATTGACAGGAAGAAAGAAAACGCAATTTTCGCACCTCCGTAGCTCTGTGCTTCCTTGATGAAACAAGACGATTTTTGTTGTGGACATGCCCCCCAACTGCAGCACTCCACATTCCAAATTTGAGCGAAATCGCTTCGCGCGTTCCCGAGATATGCGACTTCAAAAATTGGCTCAGTTTCTTCGTTTTTTTTCTTCTTCTTATTTTTCTTTTTCTTGTCGCACACTTACAAAAACTGCTATAAAACTCGCACGCCATATCCGATTGCCTTGAAATTTGGCACACAGAAGGGGGATATAAAGGCGCATCTCGGTACCAACTTTGGCTGGAATACGATAAACAGGCAAAGAGTTATGAGCGATTATTCACGAAAATTAACACCAATATGTTGTCATGCCTACAGGGTAAACCGCGTATGGGAAGAAGCTGAAAATCGGTGGGTGAATAGGTTAACTATTGAACCTCAAACCTTTTGTGGTTTGAAAGAAATCGAGCTAAAAACCAGGAAGATACAACGAAAAAACCAACAGTGTGTAACAATTACGCAATCGAGATTAGCTAATAAAAAACGACTGCTTGCCACGCCTACCAGGTAAACCGCTTGGGGTAATGCTTTGAAAATCGCTGTACAGATGGAGTTATCATCTTAGAAAGGCTCTTCAATGGTGTAGAAGAATCAGACTTAAAACCACGGAGTTATAACACGAAATCCAACTTAGTGTAGCAAGTGCGAGATCGAGATACTCTAATAGAGCAGTCATCCTAATAGAGCAGTCATCCTAATAGAGCAGTCATCCTAATAGAGCAGTCACCCGAAGAGAATTCAAGAGATCAGCTAGAAACAAGTAACCTGTATAGAGATCAGCTACAAACAAGCCACCCTGTAGAGAGATCAGCCACAAACAATTCACCCTGTAGAGAGATCAGCAATGGCGGATCCAGGATGGGGAGTTTGGGGCAAATGCCCCCCCCCCTTCAAGAAATTGCATACAAGATCGAGATACTCTAATAGAGCAGTCAATTACTCTAATAAAGCAGTCACAATGTTCATGAGGCAGTGCAGCTTAGGACCCTATTCGGTGATTATTAGTTTCTCATCCAGCCTTTCTAATTATTATGATGCGGGCAGGAGGGTATTACCATTATTTTATAATATTAACACACTGATGTACAGACCTTGTCCAAATTGTCTTTCTTTCTTACTACAAACATTTCCTTCACCAGCTGATTCTACTTTTCGTGATCGCCAACTGTTTTTCGACAGTCAACTGAAAGCCTGCTTTGATGAAGTCGATAGAGCACGATTGCAACTGGCACTGCAGCAATTTGCTAAGGAAAACAACAGTTCTCCTGGTGATATATAGCGCATTGTAGCGTTCATCAACAAAAATTATAACAGTTTGGTATCACGTGTTCTTCTGAGCATGCTCAGAGTAAATAATGGCTTACCATGCGGTAGCTTAAGAACTGAGGATGCGGGCGGTGGATGAGAAACTAATAATCACCAAATAGGGGCCTTACTTATGAAGCTATAAATAGGATTTTATTTTACATAACATACGTGATATAATATAATATATTTGGTAAAGGATAACTAGCTATTATTGTTGTGACCTTTTTTTTTTTTTTTTTTTTTGCTCTTCAACTTTTTTCAGCAAGGTGCCCCCCCTCTTTCCAGACTCTGGATCCGCCCCTGATCAGCTAGAAGAAGTTACCTTGTAGGGAATTCATGCAACTATAGAAAGAGATAATTCAGCTAGAAGAAATCACCTTGTAGAGTTCAGCTACAAAGAAACCACAATGTAGAGAGTTCAGATACAAAGAAACCACCATGTAGAGAATTCGTTTACAAACAAGTCACCCTATAGAAAGATCAGCTAGAAGAAGTTACCTCGTAGAGAGTTCAGTTACAAAGAAACCACCATGTAGAGAATTCATTTACAAACTAGTGACCCTGTAGAGACATCAGCTAGAAGAAGTTACCTTGTAAAGAGTTCAGCTACATAGAAACCATTCTGTAAAGAGCTCAGCTGCAAACAAATCACCTGTACAGAATTCAGCTACAAACAAATCACCCTGTAGAGAGATCAGCTAGAAGAAATTACTTTGTAGAGAGTTCAGCTACAAACAAATCGGCCTGTAGAGAGATCAGCTAGAAGAAGTTACCTTGTTGATAGTTCAGCTACAAAGAAACCATCATGTAGAGAGTTCAGCTACAAACAAATCTCCCTGTAGAGAGATCAGCTAGAAGAAGTTACCTTGTAGAGAGTTCAGCTTCAAACAAATCACCCTGTAGAAAGATCAGCTACAAACAAATCTCCCTGTAGAGAGATTAGCTAGAAGTTATCTTGTAGAGAGTTCAGCTACAAAGAAACCATCATGTAGAGAGTTCAGCTACAAACAAATCTCCCTGTAGAGAGATCAACTAGAAGAAGTTACCTTGTAGAGAGTTCAGCTACAAAGAAACCATCATGTAGAGAGTTCAGCTACAAACAAATCTCCCTGTAGAGAGATCAACTAGAAGAAGTTACCTTGTAGAGAGTTCAGCTTCAAACAAATCACCCTGTAGAAAGATCAGCTAGAAGAGGTCACCTTGTAGAGAGTTCAGTTACAAAAAAACCACCATGTAGAGAGCTCAGCTACAAACCAGTGACCTTGTAGAGACTTCAGCTAGAAGATATTACCTTGTAGATAGTTCAGCTACAAAGAAACCTTTCTTTAAAGAGCTCAGCTGCAAACAAATCACCTGTAAAGAATTCAGCTACAAATAAATCACCCTGTAGAAAGATGAGCTAGAAAAAGTTACCTTGTAGAGAGTTCAGTTACAAAGAAACCACCATGTAGAGAATTCAGCTACAAACTAGTGACCCTGTAAAGACATCAGCTAGAAGAAGTTACCTTGAGAGAGTTCAGCTACAAAGAAACCATTATTTAAAGAGCTCAGCTGCAAACAAATCACCTATATAGAATTCAGCTACAAACAAATCACCATGTAGAGAGATCAGCTAGAAGAAGTTAACTTGTAGAGAGTTCAGCTACAAACAAATCACCCTGTATAGAGATCAGCTAGAAGAAGTTACCTTGTAGAGAGTTCAGCTACAAAGAAACCACCATGTAGAGAGTTCAGCTGCAAAGAAATCACCCTGTATAAAATTCTGCCACGAACAAATTGCCCTGTAGAAAGATCAGTTAGAAGAAGTTACCTTGTAGAGAGTTCAGCTACAAAGAAACCATTCTGTAAAGAGCTCAGCTGCAAACAAATCACCTGTACAGAATTCAGCTACAAACAAATCACCCTGTAGAGAGATCAACTAGAAGAAATTACTTTGTAGAGAGTTCAGCTACAAAGAAACCACCATGTAGAGAGTTCAGCTGCAAACAAATCACCCTGTAGAAAATACAGCCACAAACAAATTGCCCTGTAGAAAGATCAGTTAGATGAAGTTACCTTTTAGAGAGTTCAGCTACAAAGAAACCACCCTGTAGAGAGATCAGCTAGAAGAAGTTACCTTGTAGATCGTTCAGCTACAAACAAATCACCCTGTAGAGAGATCAGCTAGAAGAAGTTACCTTGTAGAGAGTTCAGCTACAAAGAAACCACCATGTAGAGAGTTCAGCTGCAAAGAAATCACCCTGTAGAAAATTCTGCCACAAACAAATTGCCCTGTATAGAGAGATCAGTTAGAAGAAGTTACCTTTTAGAGAGTTCAGCTACAAAGAAACCATTCTGTAAAGAGCTCAGCTGCAAACAAATCACCTGTACAGAATTCAGCTACAAACAAATCACCCTGTAGAGAGATCAGCTAGAAGAAATTACCTTGTAGAGAGTGAAGCTACAAACAAATCACCCTATTGAAAAATCAGCTTGTAGAAGTCACCTTGTAGAAAGTTCAGTTACAAAGAAACCATTCTGTAAAGAGCTCAGCTGCAAACAAATCACCCTGTATGAGAGATCAGCTAGAAGAAGTTAACTTGTAGAGAGTTCAGCTACAAAGAAACCACCATGTAGAGAGTTCAGCTGCAAACAAATCACCCTGTAGAAAATACAGCCACAAACAAATTGCCCTGTAGAAAGATCAGTTAGATGAAGTTACCTTTTAGAGAGTTCAGCTACAAAGAAACCACCCTGTAGAGAGATCAGCTAGAAGAAGTTACCTTGTAGATCGTTCAGCTACAAACAAATCACCCTGTAGAGAGATCAGCTAGAAGAAGTTACCTTGTAGAGAGTTCAGCTACAAAGAAACCACCATGTAGAGAGTTCAGCTGCAAAGAAATCACCCTGTAGAAAATTCTGCCACAAACAAATTGCCCTGTATAGAGAGATCAGTTAGAAGAAGTTACCTTTTAGAGAGTTCAGCTACAAAGAAACCATTCTGTAAAGAGCTCAGCTGCAAACAAATCACCTGTACAGAATTCAGCTACAAACAAATCACCCTGTAGAGAGATCAGCTAGAAGAAATTACCTTGTAGAGAGTGAAGCTACAAACAAATCACCCTATTGAAAAATCAGCTTGTAGAAGTCACCTTGTAGAAAGTTCAGTTACAAAGAAACCATTCTGTAAAGAGCTCAGCTGCAAACAAATCACCCTGTATGAGAGATCAGCTAGAAGAAGTTAACTTGTAGAGAGTTCAGCTACAAAGAAACCATCATTTAGAAAGTTCAGCTTCAAACAAATCACCTGTAGAGAGTTCAGCTACAAACAAATCTCCCTGTAGAGAGATCAGCTAGAAGAAGTTACCTTGTAGAGAGTGAAACTACAAACAAATCACCCTATTGAAAAATCAGCTAGAAGAAGTCACCTTGTAGAAAGTTCAGTTACAAAGAAACCACCATGTAGAGAGTTCAGCTACAAACTAGCCACCTTGTAGAGACATCAGCTAGAAAAGTTACCTTGTAGAGAGTTCAGCTACAAAGAAACCATTCTGTAAAGAGCTCAGCTGCAAACAAATCACCTGTACAGAATTCAGCTACAAACAAATCACCCTGTAGAGAGATCAGCTAGAAGAAGTTAACTTGTAGAGAGTTCAGCTACAAAGAAACCATCATTTAGAAAGTTCAGCTTCAAACAAATCACCTGTAGAGAGTTCAGCTACAAACAAATCTCCCTGTAGAGAGATCAGCTAGAAGAAGTTACCTTGTAGAGAGTGAAGCTACAAACAAATCACCCTATTGAAAAATCAGCTAGAAGAAGTCACCTTGTAGAAAGTTCAGTTACAAAGAAACCACCATGTAGAGAGTTCAGCTACTAACTAGCCACCTTGTAGAGACATCAGCTAGAAAAGTTACCTTTTAGAGAGTTCAGCTACAAAGAAACCACCCTGTAGAGAGATCAGCTAGAAGAAGTTACCTTGTAGATCGTTCAGCTACAAACAAATCACCCTGTAGAGAGATCAGCTAGAAGAAGTTACCTTGTAGAGAGTTCAGCTACAAAGAAACCACCATGTAGAGAGTTCAGCTGCAAAGAAATCACCCTGTAGAAAATTCTGCCACAAACAAATTGCCCTGTATAGAGAGATCAGTTAGAAGAAGTTACCTTGTAGAGAGTTCAGCTACAAAGAAACCATTCTGTAAAGAGCTCAGCTGCAAACAAATCACCTGTACAGAATTCAGCTACAAACAAATCACCCTGTAGAGAGATCAGCTAGAAGAAATTACCTTGTAGATAGTTCAGTTACAAACAAATCACCCTGTAGAAAGATCAGTTAGAAGAAGTTACTTTGTAGAGAGTTCAGCTACAAAGAAACCATTCTGTAAAGAGCTCAGCTGCAAACAAATCACCTGTACAGAATTCAGCTACAAACAAATCACCCTGTAGAGAGATCAGCTAGAAGAAATTACATTGTAGATAGTTCAGCTACAAACAAATCACCCTGTAGAAAGATCAGTTAGAAGAAGTTACTTTGTAGAGAGTTCAGCTACAAAGAAACCATTTTGTAAAGAGCTCAGCTGCAAACAAATCACCTGTACAGAATTCAGCTACGAACAAATCACCCTGTAGAGAGATCAGCTAGAAGAAGTTACCTTGTAGATAGTTCAGCTACAAACAAATCTCCCTGTAGAGAGATCAGCTAGAAGAAATTATCTTGTAGAGAGTTCAGCTACAAAGAAATCATCATGTGGAGAGTTCAGCTGCAAAGAAATCACCACTGCCCAAATTTCAAGGCAATAGCTCTTTCCATTCTGAAGTTATCAATTGTCAAAGTTGGCAAATTGGATGTGTATGGAAGGCCCCTTTTCGCAAATCCGGTCCCATATGTATTATATATATAATTTGTACATTTACTGATAAAATATTTAAAGTACATCTACTTCATCTTTTCTTCTTCCTGTAGTAAAGAAAAAAAACATAGGTTAAAAAAGTCCCAAAGCTGGCCATAGGCCGGCTTTGGGGTATACAAATACAAAAAGAAATGAAATCTAATCCAAAACAGCCAAGCTGTAAAAAAAGTGTGCGGCCCTCAGAAAGGCTATGGTGAAAAAAGATGTGAAATCCAAGGTGGCGGCCAAGAAATGGCTGTGATGGTAGGTTAATGGTAAAAATTTTAATAATGACAATTCAGGTAAATTTTGTGAAGCGGCACAAAAATTCACCTGAATTGTCGTTATTAAAATTTTTACCATTAACCTACCATCACAGCCATTTCTTGGCCGCCACCTTGGATTTCACATCTTTTTTCACCATAGCCTTTCTGAGGGCCGCACACTTTTTTTACAGCTTGGCTGTTTTGGATTAGATAATATATTTGGTAAAGGATAACTAGCTATTATTGTTGTGACCCTTTTTTTTTTTTTTTTTTTTTGCTCTTCAACTTTTTTTCAGCAAGGTGCCCCCCCCTCTTTCCAGACTCTGGATCCGCCCCTGCTGCTTCATCCTGAAGTGAAGTTAGCGACAAACAGATAAACTACGGACACACCTGCTCGCCATCATCGTCCTTAGCAACCGCACTTTGACGCAAACCGAAACACGGATGTTATAGTGCGCGAGTTCCATTTAACGTTACTTAAAAGTCTATCGACGCCCGCCGCTTAGAGGTGAGAGCATACGTAATGCTGGTTACGTCAGATAATTGCCCTTTAATTCGAATAAAAGCATTGCGTTGCCAAGGAGAATTTTGTGTTTGTGTGTGAACGTCATTGGCAGGGAAGCAACTTTAGGAAGGTTTCATTGAAAACTAGCCTAGGTGCCAATCCAAAGCATGCAGCAGCGGGGTCTGGGGGCGGAGCCTCCATGAGATAATTTGAATGTTTTGAATGGTACAAAATTTCCTCCCTGGGACACAGCTATGGGCCTACGCACATACACACATGAATCCACCAACAAATGTTTGTAGCTACAATCAAATTAGCACTAAGTGAAGTGTAGCTATATAGTCAGGGAGAGGGGCACACTTGCAAAGCACACGGCTGGGCTCTGCAAAATTCGAAGCACATGATGAACCTTCTAGAGGAATGCCAAACAGAAAATTTTAAAAATTAGTAGTTAATGTTCTGAGGTCAGATCAGAATTTGCTGGTGGCAATTTTGACTGAAAGTTGATAGTTCAATACTGGAAGTATGAATGCTATAGCTATAGCTAGCTAATAGGCTCAGTAGAAAACAGAATTAGCTAGTAGCTAGCTATAAGGTCTAAGCTATACTGAATATAATTATTATGTTCCCTGAGGAAATTTTGAAGGATCGACTTTCTGAGATTGAATTTGGTAACTAAAATTTATAATTGTTTACAAGTAGCTATAGTAACTAGCTAGCTATAAGGCTTTTGGTGAGTTGAATTTTTTATTAAATGTTCAGATAGCTATTACCAAACTACAAAACAGATAGCTAGCTAAAAATATCCATGCAGTAGTCTATAGTTTTTTGTTTTTTTTTAAAGAATAAAAGAACCAGCCATAATGGCACACTCAGCCTATCCACCACAGAAGAAAGAATGAAAGGGAGACTTAGAGAGCCCCAAGGCACTCCCCCTGAGGCTGGAACATGACCCTTAAGGGGATGCCAATGATGCACACGATGGCAGATTACAACCAAAACAACAATGAAGCTAGCTCATCACATATAAAGTTTTCCACTTGGGAAGACTAGACGCTTATAGGCTACAGTAGTGAAGGCACCCATGCCACCTAAAGTGGAGAAAATGAGAAGACTAAAATTCTCATGTTTGATACTGATGACACTCTACACTTTCATGTTGGCGGTAGGGGTTGGAATGGTTAGGGGGCATAATGAGTTAAATATTCTAATGTCAGCTATTCAGTTATTATTATTTTTATTACTAGGACCGCGTCACATACAACCAAGTACATACACCAATGTGACAGCCGCCTGGTAAGGCTATTAGGTGGTGAAGGCACGATCCCCAAATCAACTCAATATGTCATCAGTAGTGACAGATACAACACAATAGTGGCATCGTAACTAAAGGCCACCAGTAGCTAAGTGCCAGTGCATCATTGGTGTGGTAATGGCACAGTGATGTGTACACAGTATATACAAAACATTCAGGAGAGAACTATACACATTATTGCAGTATTGTATGCAGCAATACATTATAGGCAACATCACCAGATAAAAATTATTAGCCAATATACAGCACAGTATATCAACATCAACTAGAGCTACATAGGGTTCATCAGTGGTGTAGCAATGGCACAGTGATGCAAGCAGTGATCGCATCACATGTGATTACTGCTCATCGTCATGGGTAACTTCATGACGATGAGCAGTAATCACATGTGATGCGATCATCGCATCACCGCTCATCGTCATCGTCATGGGTAACTCCCCTGCCAGTAATTCCACTAATTATGCCACTCTTGCTGGCTACTCTTACACGGTGTAGGATTTGGGCTCAAGCCAGTCAGTGACAACAGTGGCATAATTGGTGACAACAGTGGCATAGTTGGTGGGACCACTGGCAGGGGCATTGGTAATGGTGATACTCCACTTTGCTGGGTTGCTCTCATTAGTGCAAGTGCTCACAACAGCTGCCAAAGCTTGTACTAAGTGTGCTGAATCCTGTGCTGGATCACATGCCACAAATGCTTTCCATTTGATGCACATCTAAGCAATATTGATATGAATTCTAACTATCGATACTAAACAACAACATATGGCTACTAAATTACACTATTGATTTATATATCATAGTATTAGTTTACAAAAGTAAATTGTACATGTGATTTGTAAAGTATGTGTTAAATTTATAAAGCACGACAATGATTTATAAAATACAACAATAACCAAATTAAGTCACTCGTGATGATGGTTTGTAAAATATACTTATGATTTATTAATCTGACATATGCAATTTATAAATCATAATGATGATTTATAAATTATGCATGTATGGTTCATAAAGTATGTTATTGATTTATAAATCATGTGTATGATTTATAAACTATACACATGATTTATAAAGTAGTATATTGATATATAAATTAATATTATAATTTATAAATCAGTGTTTATACTTTACAAATAAGTGTTATAGTTTACAAATCACATGTATAATTTATATAAATCAATGTTATAGTTTATAAAGTATGTCAATGATTTATAAATCAGGTATATGGTTTATAAATCAGGTATATGGTTTATAAATCAGGTATATGGTTTATAAATCATGCATATGATTTATAAAGTATATGTTCATGATTTATAAAGTAGTGCATTGATTTATAAAGTATGGTTATAGTTTATAAATAAGGCATTTTTGTACAATTGTGGTACAAACGGCACCCCATAGCTATTAGCAGTTTCACCTGTGTGGTAGACATGTAGGTATGTAGTTAGAGTTCTGCTCTTTAACTTAACTTACCCATACGTGCTCAGAGTATACTTATAAGGCTCATGTACGTTACAGTGACATCACCATGTATGAATGCTGTATACCTGATGTCTGAATTGGTTCCCAATGCAGTATTATGCTATTAGTTAGATGGTCCTGCACATAGAGCAGGTACCACTGAATGCATTGGCATAGGGGGACTTAGACAACTGTTTAACACATTTGTGAGTAGATCACGCAAGGGCAGGGCAAAATCTGCAGTTTGTTTGTCTGTCCCTTGTGTTGTATTAGGGTATCATGTATGAAATCTTTTTGCAACTTTGTTTGTAGATTATATATGCATCTAAGTTTAATAAAACATCACACACAAAAGCATGTATAGGTGCACCTATTAGTAGTGTGTGTACAATTGCTTCATCTTGCGCTTTGAACCCTGTGCTCACAACCCTTAATAAGGTTTGGTGTAGTATAGTACAAGTAATGGTACTGATGCTTAAATAGTTGGGTTTCTACTTTAGTCACTATAAGTTTAAACTTAGGGTTAAGGCTTAATGTACAAGTCCTGCATGATGGGGCAGGACATACCAGTGTTACAATTATTTCATTTCAAGTTCATTTATTGTTAGTAAATTAGATGTCATGTAAACTGAAGCAGTGCATGCACATGTATGATAGGACAGGTACTAGCCACTTAGTAGCTTGCACCTGTGTGGTTACTGTGGTAGACATATAGGTAGATAGAGTTCTGCTGTTTAACTTACCAACATGCTCAAGGTATACTTACAGGATGGCATAAGGCTCACAGTCAGTACGTTAAAGTAACATCACCATACATGCTATACATATGTGACAGGTGCTGGTGTCTGATAATTAATTATCGGTTCACTGTACACTTATTTAGTTAGATGGCCCTGCACGTAGGGCAGGTACCAATGCTTGAAGCATCATCTGTTATCTCACCATCATAGTATGAGCTACAGTCAGTTCTGTCACGTACACTCAGTCTTCATTGGGGATAAGGCAGTGATCACTCCTTCTACCTTTGCATGAGAGCTTGGCTCAGCACAAGCTAAATTTGCATCTAAGATACTGCTTTTCTTTGTCATTATCAACAATTATTTACCTAGCTACCTATAACTCAAGCAACAATTCACTGTTTCACTGCAATTCAGCATACATGCAGTCAACTATAACTACTACAGAGCAACCACTTATTTTATGTAATAAATTTATCCAATCGGATTCATCATGCAGTCACTAAGGAAGTTGTTGCTAAGTATCTTATGTTGAATTTAACCAATCAAATTCACTGTATGATTACAAAGAAGTTGTTGCTAAGCAGATATTGATCATGCAGGCCCCCTCCAACATAACATAGTGCCTTATATAGGTATAAAAACTTAATGTGTTGTTTATCATCCTGCTAATGAAATAGCTCAACTATACATGCCTAACAGCAGAACTATATTATGTAGTCAACAACAATGCCTATCCAATGCAATAGAATGGACATGGCTGTCAACATTGGCAACAGGCATAGCTACCCTCTCAGTTCCTTACACTGATCATGAGATGCTGGACATCCATCACAAACTGCATGCCATCTATAATGTTGCACTATATACATAGTAGCTACAGTATCTTGCACAATCATGTATAGCTACCAAGTGAATTCATATCTATATGACTCAATAACCCTATCACTTACAGTGTATACAAATGCAGTAACCAAATCCTTAATTGTATGGTATGCAGTGTCTACAAAACCCTATTCCTGGAAATACATTCTTACAGTGCCTCATGCATCATTACTGAATTATCACCAGGCCATTACTGATGTAAGCAAATAGTAATGACCAACTGTAATTTCATTTCATTTCTATATGTATACCACCCTGCACGATAGGGCAGGTACTACAGCTAGTATGTAATATGTAACTAGTTACTTTTACAAAGTAACTTGCCCAACACTGCCTAAAAATGTTATGGTAGCACCTAAAATGCTAAATTTTGACTGTTCTAGTCAAAAAATAGCACCTAGAGGTGCTACTATAGCACTTCATTTTTAACAGTGTATAACGTGAGCAAAAGAGGTCCTAAAATGGACCCTTAAGGAACATTTAACTACACTCAGAGTAGTGACCATTGACAACCACCCTTTGTCCTCAGGTAGTAAGGAAGGAGCAAAACCACTGAAGCAATGACCCATGAATTCCATATGCTTCCAACTTCAACAACAATCTTTCATAAGGAACAGAATCAAATGCCTTAGCATAATCAATAAAAACTCAATGTGAGCTAAGGTGATCATCCAGAATTTTGGCTCAATCATGAACTGTAGTTAGTAGTAAAGAAGTAGCTAGTAGACTGATTAGTACGAAATCCAAACTGGGAGTTACAAAGTACATTGTTAGATTCTAGTAACCTATACAACTTCTGATGAAGAATCTTTTCAAGAACTTTACAGACAATACAAGTCAAACTGATGGGCCTGTAATTAGCCACATGCTGTTTACTACCCTTTTTGTAGACAGGAGTAACATTTGCACTTACCCAAGTTGAAACTGACAATCCCAGAAGCCAGCTTCCTTGATATCTAGGTAAGCACCAGCATCACAATTCGCAGTACAGAGGGAGAGAAACTGAACAGCTGAGGGCACGTTCAATACATATTGCTAGATCTACCACAAACACAGTTAGCATGGAGACCAACTACAATGTGGTGCAATCACCTCACAAAAGTCACCAAAACCATGGCACTCCAATGGCAGGATGGACAGCCAAGAGGATGCACCTTTCTCATCTTTTCTACAATCATAGCTACTATAAATGTCTAGTCATATTCTTTCTTCAATGAAAAATTTGAACTCTCTACATCAAAGCAATTAATTGTGAAAGCATACTCTCTACATCATTTACAACAATACCATTCATAGTTAATTCTGTTAATAATCTGCAGCACATGGCACAGATATTATGCTCTATAGTTAGTTTTTAAATAAAGTATAGCCATATATTGGAGCATAAAGATGACTGTTCTATTAGAGTATCTCCCTTCTGTCGATTGCTCCTGAATGTATGCATATATTTAAGCTAAATTGTTGTGCTGCACTGCATACAACAAACTTCCAACAGCCAGCTATTAGCATGGAAAAATGATGATATTATTGTTACGTGTAACAGCAATTAAGCCATTGTGATTTAATGAGTCAATCTTAAAATTATATAGCAACCTATGTGTGTTGGAACAGTTATATGGCTCATCTGTCTATAATAGCTACACAGTACATGGTGAAAGTTTGGTGAGCATGACTTAAGTTTGGCGAATTAATCATGTTCCAATATTAAACAATATTAAATAGCTAATTGGCAGATAAAGTTCCTATGATTTGCTAAACTATTGTCTTATAATATGCATGGACTTTTCAACAAGTCTGTTTGGATTAAAGAGGACCGTGTAAACACTGAGATGCATGTTTTTATTACAGCATCTATACTGTCTGTATGAATTCCTGTGAGAGTACTACAGCCTGTACGGAGTCAAACTTAACCCTGTGAAAATGCAAAAAAAGAACCCCAGAGACCCAGACATTCTCCTTTCATGATCGACTTCAGTCTAGGAGCCATAACAGCTGGGATCTGGTAACTTTTCTGCATTCAACCTATACTAAACATTAACTTCTCACCAGCTAGGTTATCCTGTGAGTAACCTGTGTATATATTTCTATTCAAGTGTGTGAAAGTGTTAACAAATCTCTAAAGGCTTTGGGTGATCTAACATACATTGTATACCCTAGGTGACCCTTCAAAAATTTTAAAGCTGAGTATTACAGTCAAACTATACTCACATATGAGTAGCTTGACTCATATAAGTAGCTTGTGTCTGATTTTCTCTTAAAGTAAACTTAATCTCTTATTTCTCGTCTTAAACTTCACCAATCCTCTCAACCTTGTGATATGTGAGTAGCTTGACTGTAATATTTTTAATGAGTATTACAAGCTACTCACCGTGAGTACCTTGACTATAATATGCTTTAAAATTTTTAAAGAGTATTACAATCAAGCTACTCACATATTACAAGGCTGAGAGGATTGTGGTGAAGTTTAAGATGAGAAATGAGAGAATTTTACTGAAGAGAAAATCAGACATGAGCATGGTATAACTTTAGCACAACTGCAAGCATGGAGGAGCCAAAGGTGAACAACTGGTGGAAGAGAGTATGAGAAAAAGTTAAAAGTACACTTAAAAGTTATACCATGCTTGTGTTCGACAATTCCTACATGAATGACTGTATAGATGCATGAAGATGAGAAGCGGTATTATCCAAGCAGTACACATGATAGTTAAAATACTAGTTTGTAAATTTCATATGTTGTCCATGCAGCAAAAGTTATTATTGTCAGTATTATGTCAAAATAATCTGCATAGTAAAAAAAGACAACACACATATGCACACATTGGCAAAAACAGATCATCTGTAAGAACTACATAGAGATATAGTATTAGTATCAAAATTAGTAGCATTACACTGAAGAGTAGCAGCCTTACACTGAAGAGAAGTAGCTCTACACTGAAGAGATTAAGGATCCCATGCCATGACATACCTATAGATTGAGGTATATATATTAATATGTGATCAAACTTTTTGCACACATATTATTTAACTGATGTACACAAGACAATAACCAACTATACTGGAGTGCTAATACACTGTATTCCATTCCTTATTATTAGTTTTAATGTATGGTTGAGAGTGATGAACTTGTCCTGGACAGCGAATCACCTGCATACAACCAGAATGGTAATTTCTGGTCCTTTGTGGAGGATCTATATCACAATAGAAAGATACTGGTACAGTGTCAGGTGTAGCACTCAAATCAGGGGACATCTCCCTTGCGGCCTTCCCCTGGGCCAAGGCATGGACTGAATTATCCGACCCTCCTTTTGACTTTTTTTTCATTTTGACTATTTGGAACAGTATCAGTGTTATTGTGTTGTGTGTTGGTTGAAATGTTGACAAGCATGAATGGTCTTGCACTGCATGCATGCTGTTCAAATGTTTTCTGTGTTAGGAACTAAAAAGCCAACATGCACAGGCTTCTAAACTCTATAGCTGGTATCCTGCACCATTTGTATGTGCATGTGCAAGGACTAGCGTACTTAATAAATTCTATCTAAAGTTGGAACAAACTTCCAACAGCCAGCTATTAGCATGGAGAATGTAATGATATTATTGGTAAAAATTATGTGTAGCCATTGTGAGTTACATTTAACAGGTCAGCCTTAAATCTATATATAGCATTGTGTGTTGGAACATTTATATCTTAATCTGTCCATAATAGCTACAGTATAAAAGGTGAAATTTTGGTGAACATTAAGTTTGGTGTATGTTGAACAATATAAAATAGCTAATTGGCAAATAAAATTTGGTGAATTTCCTTTGATTGATAATAACTGAAGTTGTTACGGCGTCGCCCACCCTTTCTACGACAGCGTACGTAATGCTCGTTACGTCAGATGATTGTGCATTGCATTGCCAAGGTGATTTGTGTCTGTGAAGTCAAGGAGGGGATTTAGTTGTGTCCATTTACCCTATTGACTCTAGTCTATTGCTCATTATACTACAATAGAATGGTCAGCCACCAGTAGCTATAGGTGCCAATTGAAAGCATGGGGCAGATCTAGGATTTCCCAAGAAGGAGGGGGGGGTGCTAAGCTAGGGGCATCTATAGTGGGGGCTAGAAAATGTGGCAACTGGTACATACAACTAGTAGTGCAGTGCACACTCAGTATGAGGAGCATAAGGGATCTGGTGGTATACATGCACGCCCCCATGAATTTTGTACATTTAGCTAGCACATATAGTGAAATTTTGGAGGGTGCTCCCCCATGCATGCACCCCCCCCCCCCCTAAATCCGCACTTGCTGGGGGCAAGCCCCCATGCAGCAGTTGAAAGATCTTGACCCTTGAATATCTTAATGGCCCAAAATTCAACAAATTACTAGCCTTGTTACATATGGATGAGTTAACGTGATAGTTAATCAATAACTTGGGACACAGTTATAATTATTTAGCTCAGTATAATCTGGCATCTATACACATACACATACACTGATACAGACATGAATCCACTAGAATTTGAATTTCTAACTACAACGAAGTAAGATGTGTCTTGTACACCTATAAGCGCAGTAGCTATTCCCATGCATGCATGACTAAACAACTGCAGACTCAGTTTTGCATCACATATGCACATTCGTAACATGATACAATTAATGTCTATAGTCATATTCCTTCTTCAATGAAAAGCTCTGAACTCTTTACATCAAAGTCTTGCACTCTACATCATTTCCAATATAGAAAGTTAATCCCTTATCATATCGTTAATTGGTACATGGCATGGTTTATATGAAAGCATGCTCTATATACTAGGGGTGGCTGCTCTATTAGAGTATGTCGATCTTTTACTAGAGCATTATTATTATCATTAATAGCACTGCACTTAAGAGGAGGATGAGGAAGATATCATGACAAAACACACTTAGGTCGAGGAATAGAACAACATGTTGCAGGTAAAATATCAATTCAACCTCCATGGGTAAATTTAAACTACAGAAATTTTTGGTTAAAATGACCATCTAAAGGTGGTTTTACCGAGGTAGGCATTTGAACTAAATCAGTCAAAATAACTAGGGAAGTCAATATACGTAGCTGTTCATTTAGGATGTTGAATTAAAGTATTTTGGTAATTCCAGTGTGTATTGTCAAGTCTACTATAGTAAAGTTTAGATGACCAACTACATGGTTAAATTTACATTGGTACACTGGTCGTTATAATCAAGACACACAGTAGTGTGTCGTGCGGCCAAGAAAGCCGGTGCACCACACCGTGAGTATATTTACAGGAAGAAACAAAACGCGGTTTTAACGCATACGTAGCTCCGTGTTCCCTTCTCGAATTGAAATCATTTTTATACTGCAAATGCCCTTCAGGACCCCACATACCAAATTTGAGCAAGATTGCTTAACACAATCGTGAAATATAAGCCTTCAAAATTCAGCTTAATTTCTTTGTTTTTTTCCTGCTTCATTTAGGGGGCTCAGGGGCTTAGATTATTCTTTTTGCACACTTTACAAAAACTATTGTAAAATGCAAATGTGTATCTCAATTGTCTTGAGCTCTGGTACACTTTAAGAACGTATTGCAGCACAATCATGTACCAAGTTTGGTGCAAATCTGATTAACATTCATAGAGCTATGTACGATTATTTGCATAAAAAAGGCCAATTTGTTGTCCCGCCTACAAGGTAAACCACTTATGGGAATAACTTAAAAATCGGTATGCATATAGGTTAACCATCATAGCTCAAACCTTTTGTGGTTTAAAAGAAATCACATTGACAGCTACAGAGTTACAAGGCAAAAACCAAACAACTGTAAATCATGGGGTTAAAATACTCTAATAGAACAGTCACTGCGGGGTAAAAAATATGCATTAAAATGCCAAAAAAAAAGTTACTGACCAGCGTTCAAACCAGGAAAGTTACTGACCAGCGTTCGAACCAGGAAAGTTACTGACCAGCGTTCGATCCAGGGACCTCCATACTGAACACCCAAACGCTTAACCACTGAGCTGTTGCTACCACAGCTGATCACCTCACTTTATTTCTACTTTATAAACTCTAGCTAAAATCTACTCAATAGTCAAGTCCATAATTTCGTAGATCTTTCATAGATCTACCAATGGAAAATCTAGATTGTTCTAGAACATTCTACAAAAATTGTAAAAGTAGCTGTGTCGTGTGGCCAAGTACAGCCAGTGTGGGCTGGCGACATACTCATTTTACGGAACCAGAAAAATGCCGTTTTCATGCATCCGTTACAGCCTCTTTAAGGCCTTCAATGAGGATGGAGTTCGTGTAGAAGTTTATGCTTCAGGAGGTAAGCAAACATCTGAAGGCATTCTTTAATGTCAAAGTTAAGGCTATTGCACCTTCATATTGTGGTATACCCAAGTATCCTCACCATAGTTTATTGAAGTTTTGAACATGAGAAGCAACAGAAGTATGAACAATGAAATTGAGATGGGTTCTTTTACCCCACTTGTATTTTCAACATTAAGGGGTGGTATGGGTCATGCTGCTCAGTGCTGTATTTTACAGAAGACTTGCTCTCCTTGTCTCTCTTCAGAAGGAGTAGTTTCATATAGTTCTGTGATGTCAGGGTGGTGGCAAGGGGTGCTGGGAATAATAATAAAAGTCTAAATAAAAAAGTTTTCATGTATTCGTAGCTCCATACCTACTGACTGTCAGTAGGTATATTAGCTATCTATGGTAGCTCCATAGTGCTTGAATGGTATAATTAACCATTTCTGCAGTGGAAGCTTCCTCAGGGTAGGACATCTCCCATTCCTAGTTTGAGTCGAATCTGCCCAGCCATCATTGGGGTATATACACCTTCAAAATTCAGTCACGCAGTCCTGTAGTAAAGGGGGAAAAGTTAAAATGAATTATCAAGGTCAACCATAGGCTGACTTTGGAACTTGCAATTACAAAAAGAAGTAATATCCACACAAAAAGAGCCAAGCTATGAAAAAAGGTGCGGCCTTAAAAAGCCTGGGTGAAAAAAGTTGTGAGATCAAATGTGGTGGCCAACAAACAGCCAAGCTGTGAAAAAAGGTGCGGCCTTAAAAAGCCTGGGTAAAAAAAGTTGTGAAATCAAATGTGGCAGCCAACAAATGGCTGCAATGATGTTATATTAATAAATTTTAACAATGCACAGCCTAATCCAGGAATTTTAAGGCCACACCTTTTTTCATAGCTTGGTTGTTTTTTGTGTGGATACTGTTACATCCCACAATCAAAAGCGAACATGGAGAACATAGGTTTTATATACAATTTGAAAACTCTATAAGATCAGGTAAGTTTAAAAAGTATTAAGATGCAGTATGTAACAATTATCATGAATATGTGTCATAAATAGATTAATGTATGTTATTACTATACGTAGTGATGACTGACTCATTAATTAATGTAAACAAACAAATAAATAAATATTTTGTGACTAGAGTTAATTTTACAACAGATGGTTAAAATGACCATTATGGTATGGTATGTCAAACACTTAGCTATAGGTTGAGGAGACCATGGGACATCTGAGTAATATGACTGTATCTTACAAAGTTAAAATAAGCAAGTACGTCTTTGGGTCATTACTACCAAAAAATCAGTCATTTGAACTGCAGGTAAAATAATCCAAAAAATGTGGGTCATTTGTACCTGTTTATTCATCATAATACAATCAAAATTTTTGCGCAAGTGTTTTTTAACCGATGCACACAAGACAATAACCAACTACAATGGAATACACTGTATGTCATTCCTCAACATATGGTTGAGAGCAATGAACCTTTTCTGAAAAGTGAATGACCTACATGCAGCCACAGGGGCAGTGGAGCAGGCCAAAGAGTGGGTGGGGGGCCAGGCCAGCTGTGGCTGAAGACCAAAAAAAAATAAAAAAGGTAATCACCTGCTGACAATAGCTGCCCTCTACCAACTATATCTCCTACACATACATAGCTAAGTAGCTTGCTACACTGCTTCTCTGAATACTGTGACTACTCTATTAGAGTATCTAGATCTTGACTGTTCTATTAGAGTATCTTGCAAACATATGCATTGTCCCTTAAAAGCGGAGGGGGATTCCCTCTCTGGTCCACCCTTCATCTCCACTGCCCATGTACAGTCATAATGGCAATTTCTGGTCCTATAGGAGGAGGATCTATCCATGCAAATATAGCACAAGTATATGGATGGCCTTGCACTGCTGTTCAAATGTCTTCTGTGTTTACTATAGTGCACGTTACCAAATAAAAAGTCAACATGCACAAAGCTTCTAATGCTTCCAATACAATCTCCATCAATTTAAGCACTATGTAAGCACTATAGCTTGTGTACTACATCATTTGTTTGCGTGCAAGGACCCATGGTATTAGTACACTAAATAAAATTCCATCTAAAGTTGGAACAAACTTCCAACAGCCAGCTATTAGCATGAAGAATGCTCAAAAAGTGACGATAAAAAATGTTAAATGTAGCAGTAAGCCATTGTGAGTTACATTTAAACGTGTCAATCTCAATATAGCAACCTGTATGTCTGTGTTGGAACAGTTATCTTAAATCTGTTACGCATGATAGCCATAGTGTTTCAGTTTTATGAAATAATTAATTTAGTGATGTGTATGGACTAATTGTCAACAAGCCAGCAGGACTATATTTTAATAAGACAGCATATCTCCTGTCTGTCTGTTAGTGCTATAGGGACTTGTGAAGCTGCAAATACAGAGAATCAAAACTAACCAGAAAAGAACCCCAGAGGCCTAGACCCAGTGGTCCCAAATTGATCCTTTGATCTAAAGGCATGCACAAATGGAGCCACAACAATTGGCATCTGGTAATTTCTCTCAGGGCCAGAGCCTAGAGATTTTGAGTGGTCAGTCCATCCATGGACTAGCTACAATGGAGGTCATACGGTCATGCAAACTTTATAATGATCTGACATTTGTGATAATCAGGGGTTATCTGTTTTCATGTGATAAACAACTACATTTGCAAAGCACATATACAGCTTACATATAAGCATGCAAAGCTAGAGTGTCTGAGGGAATGCTCCCCCGTGGGGAACTTTTTGCTCTGAAATGGAACCTGGATGCTATTTAACATACAAACTCTTTCTTCTTTTGTTCAAGAATTTATCCTTGTAATTTCTATACAGTATCTATTTTCAATTTCATCAATGTAGCCAATTAGAACACCGGCTATATTCTACTGAATGCTGAGTATCACATGACTGTTCTATTAAAGTATATTTGATGACTGCTTTATTAGAGTATCTTGACCTTTTTACAAAATTTAAGTAGCTAAATAGTGATCCGGCCAATACCAGACCAGCCGAACTGTGGGCTCTGACCCTGGTCATTAGCAACATTGATATCTCACCAACTAAAGGTTTAAAATGCTAACTTGTACAATTAAGTGGCCTGGGTTAAAGCCTGTGTAGCGGGGAGTCAGAATCTTAATACTAAAACTCTGTGGAATGCAGAAAAAAAATCCCAGAGAAGGTGGTGACTTGATTCTCTCAAAATTTGCAGTGTAGGCCAAAGAAGCCACGATAGCCAGGATTCGGAATTTCCCTGCACTCAATCTAAACTTATGCAACATTAATGCCATTTATACATAAATATGTATTTCTATTTGAGTGTGCAGCAGATCACAGTGTTAACAATCTTTAAAATATTATCTAGTGGTTAGTGATCTTTGGGTGATCTAACACACATACCATAGGAATACTTAACCACATACACCAGGACCGAAAACAAATTTAAAAATTCACATTATCAAGTGCATGGTAATATGTAAATCCTGCATTTGAACATAACTTTGTGAAATTTGTGCATATGTAAATCTGTACCTGCAGAAGTATATACACGACGACCGGGTCTACCTGGAAGCCTGATATCTACAATGGTGAGGATACATACATATGTAGTTAACATTAAACACATACCGTTCAAATGATGTCTCCATTGTCTATTTCTCCTATGGTACCAACACAGTTCATTAATCATAAAGTCTATTTTGAATACATTTGGATTTGTGTGAGGAAAGATGAAGCGTAGGTGACTGTGAATTGTGTGTGTGTGCACATGTACTATATAGGTACTGACAAGGGTGTACATGTAATTCATGTACACCCATGTACATGGGTATTAAAGTGCAGTGTGTCTACATAATGATGCATGAATTCCATACATTACTCTCTTTGGTGGTGGAGGTCTTGGATCATCGTGAGGTTAGTCCATTAAATATAGCTATATTTTAACAGTACCTACCTCCTGATTTTCTGATGATGTGTTTTGTTGCCACACAATCTCCCTGTAAAAGAAATATGACTGTGACTGAATGATGTGGGTAAATGACTTTTGCTAACCCCATGATGGTGACAGATAACACGTTCCACTCTTCAAGATAGTCACTTATCATATCAATGTACTGTTCAACACGAGAAACATATGTTGATGGTAATAAAAATGTTAACTCCACACAACCATCTCTAACAGAGACCAGCACAAACTCTTTCACTTCAAGTTTTAATAGTTTAGATATGGTACATCTGAACTCAGTGATCTTCTCTTCAGTAAACTTCTCTCGCTTCTCATCAAACTTCACCACAATCCTCTCAGCCTTGTGAGCTGTGGGTAACTTGACTGTAATCCTTTTTAACAAGTGTACTTTTAACTTTTTCTCATACTTTTCCACCAGTTGTTCACCTTTGGCTCCTCCATGCATACAAGCCAGCCTTGCAGTTGTGCCAAAGTTGTACCGTGCTTGTGTCTTTGACAACTCCTTCATAAATTCCTGTATGTTAGTGGAGGACCTCATGTCATTACTGATTGCTTGGTCATCTTTCAGACAAGAAAAGGATAGTAAGATATCATCAGTGGAAATTGACAACTTTGTAAAATGCTTTGATAGTTTGGTCATAAACTTGGCATATTCCTGTCGTACCTCTTTGTCCAGTGTAGCTATGGTACACTTCACATCCACAAATTCATAATCCTCTGCAGTCTCAGGGCTTAACATAGTGTCAAGTTTAGTAGAAGATGTTTCAGGATACGATTTTGTATGTTCTACATGAAATTATCATAATTCTTTTTACCACAAATATACATATACACGTGAAATGACATACAATCATCTACTAGACTAACACACACTCACCACATAGCACGAGGTGCAATAATTAAATGATGCAGTAGCTACAGCCGTGATATCATACTGTATACCCTGAAATTCTTGTGATACGTAATTTTCACATTTTTTGTGGTTAGTAGAGCTATCATGAATGTTTATCATGTGAAACTTTATGCATGTCGACACATGCAGTGAAGAAACAACTGCATGCAATGTGTGGTCTTGATGCTAGCAGATATCATGTTATTGGATATCACATCTACTAGTACAAGGATGTATATCAGTTACTTTGATAATCATCTCTTGCGTTTACTGCCTTGGTCATCATTCCCAGTATACAGACAGCAATATACAGTAGCTTCTGTTACTATTACAACACACTTCCTGTAAGTGGGTGTGCATACCTAAAAACTTCAACTCACCTTACTGATAAATTTAGTGGTTCCACATATGTTTACAAAGAGTATCACACATTCCCGATATTAAAGTGGGCATAGCTCATGAAAGAAGCTGGCCTACCACAAGCCTTGCACAGAGATTGCCACTACAGTGGATCCTCACTAATCCGAACTCCAGTAATCCGAACGCTCGCTAATCCGAACAGTAGAAGTGACTGTTCTATTAGAGTATTTTGTCAACTAGTGTGTGTTATATTAGAGTAGTTGAGCTGCTTTGTATATAATCAATGGTTCACTAATCCGAACGAATTCACTGATCTGAACAGACTTTTCTCAACTTGAGAGCAGAGCTGTTCAGATTAGTGAGGATCCACTGTACTGTGCTACTTGGTTCAGGTGCGCTTTAGCAATCTGTATGATGCTTGAATTCAAAATTAATCCAGACCCTTCGTAGCTGTGTGATAATCTTTGAATTGAGCAACAGTGACCCATGATTTTTATGCAAAATTTAAAACACAAAAATCTTGGGCAAAGAGACATCCGTGAAATTTAAAACACAGAAATCCTGACAAAGTGTATAACTGTGAAATATATATACCGTGAAAATTTCTGGGTAATCCGTTAACCAAGGGTTAATGATGTGGTACACAGCAAACAAATTGGCTTGTTAACAGGATAAATAGACATTTATGGTAAACTGTACTTATCATATATGGGTGTTTATTTCTCCCCTGTTGTAGTAAGCATTGTTCTACAAATTAAGCTACTATATTGCAATCTAAGAGACCTTGCTATAAGGTAGCGGCCCCCGGCCTTCAGTTAAGACCTGGCATTTGTTTGAGCCTGGCAATAATATGGGATAATATGGTAGTTAATGCAAATGCTGTTACACAACAGGTAGTGTTATAAGTGTGACAACATTGATTTTGCTATCATACAAGACACAAAAGAATGACTGTGATAGCAAGACTACGCACATGCCAGTAAGCTAGCTGTATGTGTGCTGTAACTACCTGAAGATATCGGGAACATTCTCTCAATCTTCTCTGATTCCTTCTCCAAACCAGCATTTCTCACTGCCTCAATAAGTGTCGACCAGCTCACATCATGTGGTTGTCGCTGGGTCCATACAGTAAACAAGTTAGTACAACACTTCTCGACATCATCAGGATGATTAGCCCTTATTATTGCAATGTGTGACTGGTTGTCTTCATCTAACAACTCCACCCCGATATCTTCCCAATGATGAGCAATCAGTGACCTCACATATTTGTTGAAGTCAGCTAGTGTTGGGGGGTCACCTGTAAAGTGAAATATATATTTTAAGGTTTGAGTGCCACTGTATAGATCAGTGGATTATCTATAGGAACTAATTGATCTGGTAGTGTAGGGGTGTTTAATTTCAAGGGTTTAAACTTTTGTGGATTGCCACTTATTATTTTTGTGGGTTTAAAATTTTGAGGGTCAAACATGATCTTTGCCTGCCTGCCTGACCACAGTCACAAGGCTAGAGGCTAATTAATTAAACAACACAACATATAGCCACTCCACAACACTTAATGGAATGTGCCTTTTTGGGTTCCAACAAGTGTCAGCCCTTGCATTTTCTTTCATCTTCTAGTTGTCGTCTTCTTCATGCAACAAAACCATATTGAGCCAATAATTTCTGTATCGACACTTTTAATGATCTAGTACTTTTTGTGCTGTGCGACATATCGAAAAATTATCAATGTCTCAGATATCTTTATCATATTTCGATACTACAGTTGTTGATTTTGAAATATTCGATATTTTACTATAATTATCTACATATTGAGCTATATTTTAATAAATCTACAGCCTTTTGGTGTGTGATTGCATAATTGTGCTAAAAATGGAAGTCAGTTCTGTGAAATTTAGCCATTAAAAAAATAATTTTAGTGAATAATTGTATATAAAACATGTTTATAAATAAAATATCAGACACCAAAATACAGAAATTGAATCAAAATTTTTATTTTACTGATATCAATTTCAATAGCAATTTGGTTTGATTTCAATTGATATTGTAAAACTCAGATATCGCATAGCACTGGTACTTATACCAATTGGTGACCATGCCCCTTATCAGTCTAGCTGTTACTTACAATGATAGCATGCATATGGTAGTCATGGCAAGCACACCCCTTGAAATATCACATAGGCCAGAGGCAGAGGCTTACTCGAGATACTCTAATAAAGCAGTCACAACAGCCACGTATGATATTCTAATAGAACAATCACACATGTATATCATAGCTATATATATAACAAAAACTAAGTATATATTTTTTAAATTAATGAAGTAGGAATCCAAGTAAAAAAGTAGTGAAACAAGAGGTACATATGAATGATGGAATTACAACATAGCTCGGTGGAAAAATTCAATACATGCCCACAAAGCTATGTTGTAATACCATTATTCGTATCTCTTGTGCACTACTTAGATTATTTTGAATTAATAATTGCCGAATATCTTAGTTCTATTTGACCCCAACGATGTATATGTATGTCTGAAATGAAGTGAATGCCTCTGAAACAGTGATGTGTCAGCACTAGTTCATATTATAATCGACTAAACAAGACACAAGCAGCTGTGGTGGTATGGCTTCAGTCAAAACTATTTGTGCCCAGTTATACCAGGTGGGCTATAATTTACAGGTGCACCGATATAAGAATTTACCAATATACCGATAGCTGATATATTGGATACAAAATTACCACTTCTTCTACTGTAATGGCACTGTGGTGATGCACTTCGTAGTGACACAGTAACTACTAAATTAATGCTACACAGCAACTTGTGTACAAGTATCACATCCAGGTAGACTATAATGGCAATTTGTGACTGGAGGGTAACTTTTATACTGATCAGGATATCAGACAGTGAACGCTGACACTGAGTCAAGTACTCTGACACCTTGCTTGCGATTGTTGTGTGGCAGAGAGATGTACAGAAAAGAGTGCATTGACGTGATCACTGCATGTGTACATGGGTGTTGTGTTATGTGATTACTGATTACTTCACACTAACTTATAGGGATTCACAATGTAACCAACAAGGCTTCATAGTACAGAATTGATGGCTGCACTACTAGTTGAATTTAAAATGTATTTAGCTTTACTGAGGTGAAATGATAATTGTTGCATAGTTGGTTCAACCATTAATCCAATTTGTAATTGGTATGCCTGTGATATAATTCTTATATAGGCACCAGCTAATGGACTGCTGTACGATCACTATAATTTTGTACCATTAAACTATATTTGTTCTGACCACATGCATGTTCTTCTTTAAAAGCATCGGGCTTGTATAAGGCTTATGGACAAGTGCATCACCTAGTTTTAAATGTAGAGGGTATATCTATGTATCCCTAGGCCTGAAGTAAGAGACTCAGTGAATATTGGCTCTGATTAAATGTCGATCTGATTATGGCAAGCTAGGGTTGGCCTAGCTTTGCAGGGACAGGTGCTTTATGCCTAGTTCGCCTCAAACTCACCATAAACCTACCTTCATATAACTAACTAGCTAGTGTGTTTGATAGTGACTGGCAAAATAAATTTTAGACCAGTAGCCAGCGAGGGGTACAACACCTTCGCAATTACATGTTTGATTTTGTGATTTGAAACCTGATTTGAAACCTGATTGATTTGAGAATTCACATATGATTGTGATTTGCATAATTATTACTGGGTACTGAAGGACAATAATTCAAGACTAACACTAGTCTCGCAGGCCAGACCGTTTTCTGTGCAGGGCATTATCACTTTCAGTATAAGCACCCACGCGAAAGGGTCTGGGGATTTGACCCACATTCCATGAACTCGGCTGAAACTTAGGTAGATCAATCAGATTACTTGCTTGACATAACAGTACTGAGCAAGTGCATCATGACTTTTCAAACTGTGGGGGTAGGCCAATGATTGAATAACATGATTACGTAGTCTATACATTCCTTTCTGCCTGCAAGACTAGGTTTTACATCATTGTGTGTTCTTGTACATATATTGTTTAGTAATATTATGTTTTTACAACTGGTTTTCAATCAGTTCTGTTGTATAGTGTGGGAATTAAGACATCACTTGTGATTTTGATTGCTAACTGAAGGGCATACATGAGTACCCCTAATCTCATCCCCAGACTGAAGGTTGTGGCTGGGGGAAAGACTATCATACCCCTCAGTAGCCAGTGAATGCGGGCTAAATATCCACTTCATATTACCATAGATATTAGAGCCTACTTATTACAATGCGTATACCTTTTTGTTTTGCCTTTATATGTGGAACAGAATCTTCTTTTACAAGTGCCTTCATAGATGTTCAAGCACTCAAGGAACGTGGCTATACCCAAGGGTCTTTCACCTCTGCTGCTTCCTGCTTCTCCTTTTGCGCGCAAGTTTATGTCGGTGTCTTTCCGGAACTTGAATTGCTCTGCTAAGTTAAGCCGTTTAGATTTAGGCCACTCCAAGTCATACCTTAGTTTCTGGTCACTCCCAAGCCTACAAATGGATGCGGGCGGGCGGATGATCAGGACTTCAGGACTATAGACTCTACTGTGACAATATACTGTATGGTATTATTATTTGCTCAATTTAGCAAATTCATGTTGATTTTATACTTAACCAACAACATAAGTAGTTGTGCTTCGGCAAAAAATGCACTAGGAAAGTTGTTGATGGATCATGGCTAGCTATACACTGATGTATAGCATTTAAGTATATATTTATTTATTTATTTAGAATATACTATAGGAAATGTTTTGCTCATGTAGCTACTTATGCTTTCCAAGTGAAATAAATGTCTCATTAGCTATGTCAGGAAAGTATTACTATGACCAAGAGTCCATAATAAAGAAGCTTGCTATGACTTATAGCTAAGTTGTTCAAATGATCATGATACACAATGAAATTTAACTTCTATTTTCACATCAGAAATTCTTCATTCAAATGTAAAGTCTTAGCCCACTAGCTATGTGTTTCCAGTCTTCTATTCAGTAACCTTGAGAAAAGTAACTGTCAAAGTTTTGAGTCATTGAGTGCTCCAGACTACTGTTTTTTAGTGATCATCTGGGAATGTTTAAACTATAAGGGTTTCTACTTGCCAATCTAATTTTAGTTATGGAAAAGTTTAAGTTTAAGCTCACCGAATGTTGCCGGCTTTCCATACCCCTGTAGTGTTCAGTGATAAGGAATTAGACTAATCATTAGAGGACTACATTTGAATTATAAAGTTAAAGCTATGGCCCATCTGCATGGACTAGTAGTTAATGCTACTGAAATTTTTTTTTTTTTTTTTGAAACCATCAGAATAATGATGAAATGACAAAATTACATACAGAGCCTCGGACACATGCGACTACAAAGATAAGATCCGCGTAGGCATGGCAAGGATACATACAAAAATAATTAACTACAAAACTTAACTTAAAGTGTCCAGGTTGGATTACTACGTGCATAAAAGATTCTCTGAGAGGAAGTTATAGCCACAGCAGCTGCTCTATCAAGCAATGCTTTCGTCTTGGAAAAACTCAGATTTGAAACTCTTTTCATAGATGTTACTGTCTCTGTAAGGTAATGGCCAAGGCAACCAATTTCAACTGTGTGGTAATGACTAACAAAACCCAAGCGGTCAAGCTCAGCAATAATTTGCAGATATTCTGGCTTCTCCTGCTTACGTTCTCGTGCAGCAGAAAGGTCAGCACGAGAATTAAATGGGCAGGTAAGTTCCAGAAGTACAACAGATTTCATTTCTGCATTATATATAACAATGTCAGGTCGGTGAGAACACACTAGTACAGCAGGGGGAATGGTGGCAGGAGGAGAGTCAGACGCACGTTTGCCATCCAAATCAGCAAATATTTCTACATTATCCAAACAAGCTTGCAACTCAGACATCAAACATAATAAAACAGCATCATGACGAAAAGTAAACCTGCCTTGCTGCAAAGCCACCTTTGGTTACAGAAGCATTAGTAACAGTTATAATCTGAACAGCTATATAATCAAGGACAAAACTAGCTATAGTTAGAAACATTTTATTAGTGTGGCATATATACCTAATATATACCTAATATTAGAGTTAAGAGTAGTGTGACTGCTCTATTGGAATCCCTGAATGCTCTATTAGAGTATATCGATCTTTTGCAGTAAAAAATAAGTGTCTTGCTGGGTCACGTGCACTTAAGCACCTGTAATATTAATAATAGTCCTCATAAACTAGGGTTTCAGGTTTACCATGCGGGCGGGTGACCAGAAACTAAGGTTTGACTTGGTGTGGCCTTATTATGAACATTTGTGTATTTCATAAATACCTGAATTTTCAAACGGTCCCGGGTCTTTCAATACAGTGCTTTCAGTTTCCAGCGTATTAGGTCGGTCCACTCGATGTCATCTGGAAAATAACTTGGCCTCGATCCGCAAAAAAAAAAAAAAAAAAAAAAAATTCTGCCCCCTGGAACCAAAAAAGAAAAAAAAAGAATTTATCGGTATATACACACTTTGAAAAAGAAAATACTGAAGTCGTCACCTTATCAATATGGCTCATGTAGTGGCTTATTGACCAGGCATTTATCAACAGAGTATGTGTGTAGAACCGAATACTTTAAGAGAATGGAACACTTACCTAACAACTTTATTGAAGAGCAATCCACAGAAATTTTTACCAACCACCTAGTCATCACACAATAAATAATTTTATGTATGCATGTATGTGTTAAATGTTTTTTTTTGTTTGTAATTACCTGGGTTAATTATCAGCTATGCTGTCTCAACCCAGTATATAATCATAATCATAACCGGCGAGGGTTGGCACATGGAACTGACAACAGGCCATGATGGAATGAGTAGCTAGCTACTAGAAACCGTAGCACTATAGCTAGCGGACTATATTTGCTCACTAAAAAGCTATAGCTAGCTTTCAGTAAACTGAAATGTCACAAATCACCACCCATATAACTAGTTACTACAGCTAGCTATCAATCAGATATTATAATATATACTATGCTATGATGGTAGCAGTCAATCTCTGGCTTGTACAGTTTTGGCCTGATTCACATTGTTCCACATATCATATAGATCTATATAGTAGACTGAGACCATAATTGCAGTGTTAATTTTTTAGAACAGACTCTTGCAAACAGACAGAACTCTATCTTGAAATCAGCATTGTTGGATTGGAAAATTGGCATTATCATGCCGAGACATGAGTAAGTGACTCGGAAAAAGTACTACTAGCTATTTTTCTGGTGCTTAGCTTCTCCATAGCTACATTTTTCAAAGGAATTTCAATTAGGAGACCATCTAGAAACTGGCCCGGCTGGACTGTCTTGTACATGTACCGAGTAACTCAGTCTTTAGGGTTTTTAAAATCTCAGTAATCTTTGTACAAATACTACAATATGTTACAGTACACCTAATGCACACTCACATTGGTGTAGCTATATATTATAGGCAAGTGGCTAAAGATTGGAAACTAGCAACTTATAAAGAAGGTACCTAAACAACTGAAGTGGAAGTGTCACATTGACAGATATGCTGTACTCAAATATTAAAAATATGTATGGATGGCATCCACATTTGACCGGCAATAATGTACTGTCCTTTTGCTTCATCGTCACTTTAGCATAATAATAGCTTAGGGCTTCAGAAGGTCAACAATGTGGCACTGTCATTAGATGCTGATAGAAGTGAGAAGTAAATTCAGTGATCTCATCATCAGAGATGGCCCATAGTGTTGAGATGATGGTACAACCCCCTGCTGCCCTGATATCTTGTGTAATTCTGTCTGTCATCTCCTGGGTGGGCCCATAGTACCAACCCATTAGTCACAAGCAGTAACAAACACCAGTTGAGTTCCCTCCAGTGACATTCCACACATTGCCATTGCATTCATGTGCCCAGTCTCAGCTTTTGGGTGCATTTTGTTGAACTTCCTATCAAGAAATGTTTGTGCTCCTGCAAGGAGAATCCCACATGACTCATCAGCCCAGAACTTCCATGGTACTGGCTGCTCTCTTGTTTGGAGGTGTAGCCATGTGTGGCAAGATGTGACAGATGGGATGAATCTAGCCAAGAACAGCTGACATAGTGGCTTTATCTTGTACTAATGGATGTTGTACTTTTAAGCTTTGATTAGTACTAAGAATATGATTGACAGCCTCTGCTTCAGTTTGTGACCCCTTCAACAATGGGATGGTATGGTTGCCAGAGGATCTAGTTCCCAACAGTCCACCAAGCAACTGTAACCATGGTTCCCATGAGGAGCCATCATTATCGGCAAGTTAACCGGAACCAGGAATGGAATGGAACGGAATGACTAAACCAAGTGAAAGAGAAACCAAAGCCGAACCCGATCCTAACCCTAACGTTAACCTGAGGTTTGCCTGTTAAGCATAATGATGTCTTTCACTGTCTGTATGAAGGTAAGTTTTTGGTGAGTTCGAGGTGAGCTAGGGTTGGCCCGGCTTCGCTGGGACACTCGCTTTGCCCGCTCCAACCCTAGCTCGCCTCGAACTCACCAAAAACTTACCTTCATACAACTAGTGTGTTTGATAGTGGAGTTAACAGAGTGACCGTTCCGTTCCATTAATGATTCCGGTTCCAGTTATTATAACTTACCATCATTATCATGACTTTCAAGCTTATAATCTGGATTTGCTACAATATAGCACTCCAAACTCTCTGGACTTGACTTTTTTACTTGGAGCTTGTCAAATGTTTGAGTCAGTGCATGAATAGTAGTAGACTGTACTGGATTTGGTGCTTCTAGCAAGGATGTCTCATTTGTATTTTGCTCATGTAATCCTCCATTAAACTTAGCTGAATTCATGCTAGCTTGCAATCTTTTAACTGTTAAATCTCGGAGTAGTTCTCAAGGTGAAGAGAGAATTGAGATAGACACTCTTTCATACAAGGGGAGATAGACCCATCACTATCATCATGTATTGGTAGTTGATCAATTGGCAGGCACATGAGGCCCACATCTGGACAAATAAACACTCTGCTGATTGCTGGGCCTAGACGTATCTCACAAATACTATCAGGAAATAGTATACTGCTAAGGGATGCGGAATCTGCGTAAAAGCATCTTCTTGGGAATACCATGATTTGTAGATTGCCTCTGGCCGCTTTTGTATCAGTTCGTATACTGCTGCATCAGAAATGGACAGGATCATCGGTGGCTGTTGGGGATGTATCACAACTACACAAGCCTGGCTCCTGGGAGGGTTGTGATGTACTGGATCATAAATCTTGAAGATGTAGTCAAGTAAGACATCTGATTTCTGAAGAGTTTGTGCTACTGCATCATAATCCTGATCATGTAGGGCACTGATGACATGAAGGGAATGTTTTTGAAAGAACAGTCTCTCTTGTCCTTGAAATTTGCTATGAACTTGATGCTTTTCACCTCCATCTTGCTTAGACTGGTAGTTCTCAACTGCTCTCAATGCTTCTCTATAGCAATCACGTAGACCAAGCTGGATAAGAATAGCACGGAGCTCAGTGAAAAAGCTCTTCCAATGAGCAAACACACTAGCGGCGTCTTTGGAAAAGTGATCCTTGAGCCAGATTGCTCCACTCATTGCAAATTTCCGCCAGTTGGTGATGAAGACTGGCAGCTCATCAAGGGACAATATGTCGTTTTTCATCATGGTGGCCATTAGTGACAACATCATGTTCTCTCCATTGTGAAGTACCGACAAGGCTTGATTGTGATTATTCAGTTTAGCCAAGATACCTGAAAAAGTTAAGTGCAACAACATCACTAAATTATGGTATCTGCTACTGGTATACTATGTCCTGTGCATAATACAAATGCTCAGACTTTCCTGCTTTTGTAAAATCAATACAGTGGATCTGAGTTAATCTGATCCAAACACTTAATAATTTAAAGAGCAACGGTGACTATTTTACCACCATCCGTATGTTCTATTATAGTATAGTGTATGCTGTGTACTGTATAACTAGTGGTACAAAGCTATTCAAATTAATAAGGATTCACTGTATCAGGTATACATTTTTCTGCAAGAGTGATAGCGGAGTGATATTGGTGAGATGCATGGCAATCAAATTATATAGCCCAGGTATAGTGATGTTCAGTAATAACAATAGTGTATCACAGTAATCCATTATTGTGATATAATAGCTTGTGATTATTATGAGTGCAAATCAAATATTCTTATATCAAAATACTCTTACAGTTAAAATATTTGTTGGTTTATTTCAATTAACTCGCAAAATTTGCTGTATTTCTGAAGGTTTGCTATCTCTCTCTTTGCTCATTGTATTAACATTTGTTATGGCATAGGGTCAATAATAAATTATCCAACTTATTATTTGGATCTACTATCGTGATAAACTATTGTATAGTGATGCAAGTATCGTGATAATCGATATAATAGTGAAACAGTAGTGTCTAATCACTGGACTGGACTACTGGACTGGAATGGACTACTGGACTGGCATTTTTCTGGTTTTACACATTTTTAAGGGTTGAGTTACTGTACATTTGGGTGACTTGTGACAACATTTCAGTACTGAGTGGCGAAGGTGTTACATTAATTCTAAAAAGTAGCTGTGACAAGCCAATTAAATGCACTTCTATTCACTGCTACTCTACTATATGGCAGATATGTATGCCCAAAAATGTTTCTGTCACTGTTAGGCATACATGATACAACTTTCTATAACATATATCGTGTGTGTGTACATGTGTGTACGTGGGTGGGGTATGTGTGTGAACACACAAACTAGATCCCATTGCATAACTGGTTATTACTGGAATGAAATGTCTGCATTCTGTAAATTGTAACACATCCCTCAAATTGTACTACTGTACAGTTTTTATTGACCATGTACGTAGCTACAATGAAACCTGTCTAATCATTGATGATCAGAGCAGTCAAACAATAAACAATATGCATGACAGAATGTGAGAACAATCACACTGCTGCATAGCTGTACTTATACAATAGGGTTGTCAAGGCCATGGCAGACATACGCTCCCCAGTAATACATGGACTGTCCCTTTTGCTTCATTATAACTTTAGCATAGCTGAGAGCTTCAGAAGGTCGACAATGTGGTACTGTCATTAGATGCTGATAGAAGTGAGAGGCAAATTCAGTGATCTCATCATCAGAGATGGCCCAAAGTGTTGAGATGACAGTATGAGCCCCTGCTGCCCTAATAGCTTGTGTAATACTGTCTGTCATCTCCTGGGTGGGCCTAGTACCAACCGACGAGTCACAAGCAGTAACAAACACCAGTCGAGTTCCCTCCAATGACATTCCACACATTGCCATTGCATTCATGTGCCCAGTCCCAGCTTTTGGGTCCATCTTGTTGAACTTTTTATCAAGAAATGTTTGTGCTCCTGCAAGGAGAATCCCACATGACTCATCAGCCCAGAAATTTCCATGGTACTGGCTGTTTTCTTGTTTGGAGGTGTAGCCATGTGTGGCAAGATGCAACAGATGGGGTGAATCTAGCCCAAGAACAGCTGACATAGTGGCTTTATCTTGTACTAATGGAGGTTGTACTTTTAAGCTTTGATTAGTACTAAGAATATGATTGACAGCCTCTGCTTCAGTTTGTGACCCCTTCAACAACGGGATGGTATGGTTGCCAGAGGATCCAGTTCCCAACAGCCCACCAAGTAACTGTAACCATGATTCCCATGAGGAGCCATCATTATCATGACTTTCAAGCTTATAATCTGGATTTGCTACAATATAGCACTCCAAACTCTCTGGACTTGACTCTTTTACTTGGAGCTTGTCAAATGTTTGAGTCAGTGCATGATCAGTAGTAGACTGTACTGGATTTGGTGCTTCTAGTGAGGATGTCTCATTTGTATTTTGCTCATGTGATCCTCCATTAAGCTTAGCTGAATTCAAGCTAGTTTGCAATCTTTTAACTGTTAAATCTCGGAGTAGTTCTCGTGGTGAAGAGAGAATTGAGACAGACACTCGTTCATACAAGGGGAGGATAGACCCATCACTATCATCATGTATTGGTAGTTGATCAATTGGCAGGCACATGAGGTCCACATCTGGACAAATAAACACTCTGCTGATTGCTGGGTCTAGAAGTATCTTACGAATACTATCAGGAAATAGTATACTGCTAAGGGATGTGGAAATCTGTGTAAAAGCATCTTCTTGGGAATACCATGATTTGTAGATTGCCTCTGGCCACTTTTGTATCAGTTCGTATACTGCTGCATCAGAAATGGACAGTATCATCGGTGGCTGTTTGGGATGTATCACAACTACACAAGCCTGGCTCCTGGGAGGGTTGTGATGTACTGGATCATAAATCTTGAAGATGTAGTCAAGTACGACATCTGATTTCTGAAGAGTTTGTGCTACTGCATCATAATCCTGATCATGTAGGGCACTGATGACATGAAGGGAATGTTTTTGAAAGAACAGTCTCTCTTGTTCTTGAAATTTGCTATGAACTTGATGCTTTTCACCTCCATCTTGCTTAGACTGGTAGTTCTCAACTGCTCTGAATGCTTCTCTATAGCAATCACGTAGACCAAGCTGGATAAGAATGGCACGGAGCTCAGTGAAAAAGCTCTTCCAATGAACAAACACACTAGCAGCATCTTTGGAAAAGTGATCCTTGAGCCAGATTGCTCCACTCATTGCAAATTTCCTGCAGTTGGTGATGAAGGCTGGCAGCTCATCAAGGGACAATATGTCGTTTTTCATCATGGTGGCCATTAGTGACAACATCATGTTCTCTCCATTGTGAAGTACCGACAAGGCTTGATTGTGATTGTTCAGTTTAGCCAAGATACCTGAAAAGTTAAGTGTAACAACATCACTAAAATTAATTATGGTATCTGCTACTGAAGCTAATAGCTATCTCTTATAGGTATACTATAATGCAAACGCTCAGACTTTCCTGCTTTTTAAATTAATACAGTGGATCTGAACTAATCTGATCCAAACACTTAATAATTCAAAGAGCAACGGATGGTGACTATTTTACCACCATCCGTATGTTCTATTAGAGTATAGTGTATGTTGTGTACTGTACTATAGTGGTACAGAGCTATTCAAATTAATAAGGATTCACTGTATCAGGTATACATTTTCTGTAAGAGTGATAGCTGAGTGATATTGTTGAGATGCACAGCAATCAAATTATATAGCCCAGGTATAGTGATGTGCAATAATAACAATAGTGTGATAATCATATCACAGTAATCCATTATTGTGATATAATAATAATAATAGCTTGTGATTATCATGAGTGCAAATCAAATATTCTTATATCAAAATTGTTTTACAGTTAAATAGGTTTATTTCAATTAACTCGCAAAATTTGCTGTATTTCTGAAGGTTTGCTATCATCTTTGCTGTATGGCATAGGGTCAATAATAAACTATGCAACTTATTATTTGGATCTACCATCGTGATAGACTATTGTATTGTGATGCAAGTATCATGATAATCGATATAATAGCGAAACCATTATTTCACATCACTACCCAGGTATTAATTTCTTTTAAAGCAACCGCATGCCGGACCATTGACTATATGAGACATTTATATACAAGACTAGACTACAATTAGATCATCTCACCTGTGATGTATAGCATGTTTTCAACATCACTGATGTTGATGTGACCAGGGCTATTTGTCTTGTTGGCAAAGTCAGTCAAGTACTTGACAGCAGCATCCATTGCAACATCAGGCTTCTCTTCACACTTCAACAAAGCTAACTCTAGCTCACTGAGAGCCTCTGATGAATCATGTGAGCCAGTAAAACCAGTTATCACTTTAGCACATATTTCTCTGAACAGTTTCACAGTGTGCTGGTAATGTTCAACAATGGGTTGATAATTCTTGTGGTCCTTTGGTAGATGGTGAAGCAGATTCTCAAGCTTGTGACAAATGCCACGAATCACCTCTACTTCATTTTCACTCAATGCTCCACGTAAGCGATATGAATTCAGAATACAAGACAACACTGCCATATGAAAAGCAGTGTACACAGGACCTGTAAGCACCTCCTGTTCAAACAAGCCAACACAGGCATAGCCAATATATTCAGTGGTGAAGTGGCCTGTATAGGCCTGGCACAACACATTACCCCTTACTAGTAAGGCAGACAATGCCAGTATTATGACAGGCTCCAACACTTGTCGGAGTGACTTGTGAACATAGCTTTTTAACCATCCCACAAGACCAGACACCTTTTTACTTAAGTCATCCATCAACTCCCCCCACTCTGACTTTGGACGTGACTCAAAACGGATGGTAGCTGCCTCCGCCCACTCTCGCAAGGATGTTGTAGGAGGATGATGAAACTCAGCAAGCACACTCTCAGCAATTCCTACTGCCTTCATTACACAATCTGTCATCTGATCATGGGACATGCTTTGAGCATCTGAGAGCCGACTGAGAGTGACGGTATACAATAAATCACAGTATTCATCACAGAACAGATCAGTTGCTTCTGGGACCACATCTGACCAAGGAGGTTTCTTTAATGGATCGAATTTGGAATCCACCAATGATCGACTGGCCTTCAGCCACTCCTCCACGAAAACGCCACACAACGTTTGATCTTGAAGGATAAACCCTTTAATGCAAACTTCTTTTGTCTCTTTGTGCCTTCCAAGAGCATTAAGAGCGAGAGCTTTTCTTGCGTAACCTTTAGTCCAGCTGTTGTTTGCTGTGATACATTTGTTAGCTTCCTCCAGAGCTGACTCGTATCTCCCCAACTTCAGCAACGCTAAGCTGCGGTTGCTGAGAACTACATGATCTGATGGAGACACGTTCAGTGCTCTCGAGTAGCACTCTAATGCTAACTCAAACTGACCATTTTTAAAGTAATCGTTACCTTTGCTCTTTAGCTCGTTGAAATCGGCCATTTGCAGATTGAAAGTGAGCGTAGGTCGCGTGAGTCACACTTTGAATTAAATGGAAGCAGCACAAGTGAGAGCGCAAGAATTTCGGAAGAAGGGAATTCGCTGTTTAAAGCAAACAGATATAGCGAGGCTCGTGACAAGTACACAGAAGCATTGAAACACGACTCTTCAGATGCAGTTATATACAGCAATCGCAGGGCAGCTTCTAGTAAACTTCACGACTATGAGATCGCCTTGTAGGACGCCTTGCGGTGCATAGAAATCAAGCCTCAATGGAGTAAAGGTTACTTACGTCAACTGTTAGCCCTAGCAGGGTTGAACAAGCACAAGGAGGGGATGGAAAGTGCTGCTACAGGATTTCGTTTTGCAGGAGAAGGCGTGGTCAAGAGGGAGCTGGTAGCTCATTGGCTTAAGGCTAGCCAGTTACTTAACAAACTACCAGAAGGATATGTTGATCTCCCCCGTGGCATCACCATCCTATCTCAGGATTACCTACAAGTGATTGTGCGTATATTGAGGTCACTTGATGGGGACCATCCCCTCAGTCTAGAGCTAACAGAGCAATGTCTGTACAGTTGTGCAGAACAGTCTGTACAGTTGTGCAAAACAGATGGAGGCAGCTTTTACAGAGTTTAATGAACCAGTCAGTCCGATCATCAAGGATTGGGCCAAGCACCTACCCTATGAGGTCTATCCTTACAGCATCAAACCTGTAGCGAAGGCAGAGCTAGTGAAACAGATGAAGTCTCACAGCAAAGCATTTACTAATTATCTTAACAAAGAAGTTGATCCTGCACTGTATCCAGTCCTCCGACCCATCTTAGGTTTAGTGGTGTTGATTGTGTTGAACCGTACTAACATCCTATCAAACTGCAATGCTGGACACCACAGTGCAGAGCTGATGAACTGAGCCATTATACCTCTCTTTGAGTCATCCATCCTCTCCACTGATGAATACTACAGCTTGTATGTTGGACGTCTTTGTGCACTGCTTGACTCTTTCATTGGTAGAGGTTATCAACTGGGAGGAGATGAAATTGCTATTGTCTGTGGTTACTACACACAACTACAGAAGGTATTGAAATCTTATCCAGTGCACCTCCCAGAGTATCAAACTGACAAGCAAAAAGCTGAACAAATCTTGAGTAATGTGGTCAGTAACATTCTTCGGCCTTTGTCATCTTCACCTCCTACCATTCCATCAACTTCATCAATGCTAGCTGAGCAGCTGGTCAAACAAAAACCACAAGAAGTAAAAGCATACCTTCTACAACAAGTTCAAGCATTACAATCAGCCAAGTTCCTGACGATGTTGCAAGTGGAAGAGTTACTCACCATGACAGGTATGTGTTTAGTGTACTACTATTACTATCACAGCCATAGACTCTTGTTACAGGAATATTTCAGGAGTTGGGTATGAATAATGAAGCTGTAAAGGTGTTCAAGTGGGGTGAAAAACAGTTCTTCCAGGTGTTAGGTCACGTGTTAAGTTCACACGCAATAAAACTTGATCAGTGTCCAGCTACGATTGCTCCATTGAGACAACTAGTACTAAGTGAGGCCTCAATTCTGAAGGAACAGTCTCTCATTATTGATGTGGTCCTTCGTTGGAAATGTCTTTTCAAGGAACTTCGGTCACAGTTAATGAAGAGTAACTTGGGTTTTGGCCACTTCTTTCAGTTGTACATGAAACAGCTGGCATCACCAAAAACTGTCAGTGAAGGTGAGATACAAGCAGCACTTCTTAAACAGATGCAGGAAGAAGAGGAATCGTTGCAAAACTTAGCCAAACCAACTCTAGCGGATATGAGCCAAGCTAGCTATGATACTATAAGGAAACACCTTCCAGATAGGACTGTCACTGTAGACTACATTTTCTTTGCTCCCCTCAAAAAATGTGCACTACTAGATGCTTATTATGTGATATTTATGAAGAATAAATTCCCAGTTGTCTGTGAGCTAGAGTTACTACTATTGTTACCTTACAATTCCAATCTGCAAGGAAAGGTGAAGGCTGAGCTTACCACTCTCTCACAAGTCTTGCTCCTACAACCATTATTAGACATCTTGACATCTGAAGATATTGATCACTTGTACATCAGCCCTGATAGTGCTGTTAGTCACATACCATTTGATTCACTGCCAATACAGCTTGGTTCAAACGTAGTTCTTCTCTTTGAAAAATTCTCTGTTAGCGTACTCTCATCTCTGAGAAAGTTACTAACATACAGTAACACACAGGCTTCCCATGATTCCAAATGTGTACTAATTGGTAATCCTAACTATAGCCTTAGTAAGCAGTCATTCAGTGTTGAAACAGTCTTAAATTCCTTTTGTGAATACTTCAATATCTCACCAACTGTGCCAGTCGCAGCGCAGTTACCACATTCCCAAGATGAGGTAGACTCAGTTTCGTGTTGTCTTCAGTCACATGGGCTAGCTACTCATCATCTTGTAGGTGATGATGCCACACTGTCTAATGTATTGTCACTACAGGCTCCTCAACTCATCCACATATCATCACATGCTCTGCGTAGCACTAAACACTCACAGACAGCTCTCCATGGCAACTTCTTTGGTGACTTGAAAGGTGCAGCAATAGTTCTGGCAGGGTTTAACACCTTCTCTAGAAGAAACTTTAATCAACTCCCAATTGAATGTGGGCTAGCTCTGTTGCCACCTTTAGCCATAGTATCTATGAAGTTGCAAGGAACTAAGTTAGTGTTCCTATCCACGTGTAACTCTGCAGCAGGGACTACAGTAGTACAAGAAGCAGTTGATAGCCTTGTTGAAGCTTTCCTCACAGCTGGAGTGCAGACTGTGATGGCCACACTGTGGCCTATTGCTGACCAACATGGAGCTACCATCAGTAAGTTGTTTTATAACAAACTTGTCACTCCTGGTGTCCAACCTTCTGATGCACTTGCTTATGCAAAGAAACACCTTAAACAACAAGATGAAAGCTCTTACTGGTCTAATTATGCTGCTTTTTGTTTGTTATGGACTTGATAGTCCTTTTGTTATATAATACAAATTATATCTTGTAAACTATAATGTATAATTTGTTACAGCAAATCATTGGTAGGTTTTACATGCACACATGTACTGTAAGTATATACAAATATTACAAAATTACTGCTTATGATAAAGCTGGCTGTATGTAAAGTGCAATTCATTTATGGCAGAATTGGTATATATTTACAAAAAAAAAAAAACGAGAGGAAAAAATTAGACAGAGCTGGCTCCAGGAATTTTGGTGACTAGTTTCCAATCCAGACTTGGGCTGCTATGGATCTTTTCTTATATATCACTGTCAAATGATACAAGTACATGCAGTCTACATCACTCTCTACTGCACTAGCATGCAAATCTAAAGGGGCATGCTTCCAGGGAAATATTACCCTTTGAAGTTTAGTTTGAGAGCAATTTCAGCATTTTATTATATATAGTAATATATGTGCTTGACAGTTGTATTAAGTGTCTTGAATCTTGTTTGACCAGTTCTGGAACCTCGAACATCCCTGCCTGATGCAAGATACAAGTGTTACCAAGAACAATATGGGTGTACTAATATATCATGATAGACAATACATGGTTGTAAGAAAGATACCAAGTGAAATGTCTTTATTCTCTGTCAGATGATTTACGTAATTTGTTAGTACAGTGCTGCACAACACAAACAATTCTCACAACACTACAGCGATATTGCTGGACTATACAGATATATAATAGCTAAAACAATTACTAGTAAGGTGATGGTCGTGATGTAACATTTCTTTCTTGACTGACATGTAATCCTATAGATACAGCTCATCATAGTCTGGATGGTGATTGATCGTGGAGTAGTATGCAGAGACCTGAGGGGCACTGTGGAAGGGGGAGGGAGCCAATGTAAACCAAGCAAACACACATGGAAAGTTATCAACACTTACCAGATCTCATCAGTCGTCGTGATGGTTTTTTTTGATGGGTGGGGTCACGTACATTACATCTGTAGTGGGAAAAAAAAACAGGATAATTGTTTTATGAATACACGATTGATAACACCATAATCACAGCACTCACATGTACACAGGCGATGATGGAAGTGTACTCAATCTTTTTGGTTCATCATGAGGTACATTCACCATATGATGCTCTTCATTTCTGGTTGGCTGCCACACTACCTCCCTACATAAATTGTACACTACTGCTAGTAAGAATCATTTACAACACAAAATATATGATTCTTTTATAGGGAAATCCACTATTTATGTGATTACAACTAACTAATATCAGGTCTATAAACACAAGACATCGTGAACCACAGAAGTCGTTCATAATAGAGATCACTCATGCTTTTGTCGAAACACTCACCTAAACACTATCTTGGTGAGTGAGAACACTCAGTTGGTCATAAAAACAGTAATTTATTTCAAATTACATGTATTTGTAACACTCACTGACCCTTTAACTCTAATTGATATCACTTTCCAATCAGTAAGGTCATCACTAATAGTGCCCAAGGCTTGTTTAACATGAGGAACAATGATAGATGGAAATAAAAATGTCAACTGTACACATCCATCTTCCACAGACACAAATATAAACTCTCTCGGTTCAAGTGTCAAAACTCTTGAGACCGTATGCCTAAATTTCATGATCTTCTCTTCAGTAAATTTCTCTCTTTTCTCATTAAATTTAATCACAATCCTTTCAGCTTTATGAGCTACTGGTATTTTGATCCTCTTCAACAAGTGTACTTTTAATTTCTCCTCATACTCTTCCACTAGTCTCTCACCTTCACTCTCTCCATGCATACATGCTAAACGTGCAGTGGTCCCAAAGTTGTACCAAGACTGAGTCTTTGACAATGCTCGCATGAAAGACTTTATGTTAGTAGAACCCCTCATGTCAGTACTAATAATTTGATCATCTTCAAGACAGGAGAAGGATAGTAAGACATCATCAGTGGGTATGGACATCTTAACAAAGAGTTTCAACAGGTCATTCATAAATTTAGCATACTCATATCGCACATCATCGTCTAGTTTATCTACAGCACATTTAGTATCAACAAATTGATGATCCTCTGTGCTAGTGGGGCTTAACATTACATCCACTCTACATGACATCCCTTGACCTGCTGACATGACATTATCTAAAGGAAACAGTGAAAACTGTAACACACCCTTCACTACTAGTGTGTCACAGAGTAGTAACACATGAACTACAGTTACACATTTCACTGTGTACAATTTACAATGTTTTAGTTAAAACAAAGCTGGAAAATAGCATAATAATTCCTCTGTGTCATGGATCAACAGATCCTTAACCGTAGTCCAGATCCCAACACATCCCTCCTACCACCACTGCTAATACTAACTCATTCCTCTTAGTCTATAGCTGCTGCTAGCATCTGTCACATAATCTCGCATCATATATATAGGGTTATGACACATGACTACAAACTCCTCTGGTAATGTTTCAACTAGGTGAACTAGCACAGCATCATGCACTGAGTAAGCAGTAGAGAAAGAAGCAAGCCTGCTAATAATAAAAAAAAAACAATTTTGATGCCACTGCAGTAACCATTAAGTATAATCAATAGCACAGCAGCATAATAATATGTAAGGTGGTGGTAAGAAGTCAAACTAAGATCAACCTTACACATGCTAGCAACAATATAATGCAAATTGTGGTGATAACTTAGCTAGGTAACCAGGTATTATAACTTGTATATACACACATGTTAACTGGTCCAGCTCATACTGTTCTGGGACTCTGGCCAGACTATCTGTAGCACAACAGAATACTACCTGAAGGTATCAGAAATATTTTCTCAATCTTCTTTGCTTCCTTCACCAAACCAACATTCCTAACTGCCTCAACTAGCATCGACCAGGTCACATCATGTGGTTGTCGTTGGGTCCATACAGAAAACAAGTTAGTACAACACTTCTCAACATCACCAGGATGATTAGCCCTTATTATTGAAATGTGTGATTGGTTGCCTTCACCTAACAACTCCACCCCAATATCTTCCCAACGATGAGCAATCAGTGACCTCACATGTTTGTTGAAGTCAGCTAGTGTTGGGGGGTCACCACCTGGGTAGTGATGGAGAATGTTAGGCAGTACCAAAGTAAGAGACTAGACACATGTACACATAATATAATTATGATCTTGGTGTAGTTATTACTTCTGTCTGTCTGTCTGTCTGTCCATGCTGCCAGCCTCCTCATGGCGGACACAGTAACAAATCACTTGCAAGTGATGTGGCTAATGGCAGCACCCCTGACTTTGTCATGTGGTGCAGACCACAGGCTCCCTAGAGTTGGCCTTGCAAGTCAACAAGAGAGCTTTACATTACGCATACACCATGCTTTGCACAAGTCTCTGACTCAGGTCTCTGCAATTGTCTATGGCCTGTATATCCACCCCAGCCTAAATTTCAACAGCTTGTAAAATAAATTAAACAGCATTCCCTGGCTTAATGAGTTCTCTCTCTTAGCCTAAATTCAATGGCTTGTGAACGGGTTATTCAGCATCTCCTGGAGGGTTTGGGTGGAGATGATGATCTCAAGAGAGATGATGGTCTCCAGACAAGCAGAGTGCATGCATCCATCGATGAAAATGTTGGCATTGAACAGTCCACACACACTATGTGTGCATGCGTGCGTGCGTGTGTGATGTAGTATGGTGTATGCACGTGTGCTGCACTTAGGCAAGACAGTCATACATTGAGTTCACAGTTTGTGGTCTTACCACATATACAGCATTACGCACACACACAACACACACAATACACACAGTGGACACCTTATTAGCATAGTTGGAAGTCAGAAGCTTAACAATGACTACTCTATATTGTTTGCATATAATACCTACTTATAAAGTTTTATAAAAGATCACCTTTAAATACATTTTTAATAACGTGACCAGTTATATGGCTATAAAGTTTGAGAACATTTAGAGACTATAGATTTTATTCATGAAGCACTTTTGAAAATGCACAACCGATTTAGCATGACCCTAGTTTGTTGTTTTAAGGATAGAAGCAAGAGTCAATAACAGTGGACCAATATTATTTTTGATAGAAATATCTATAAAAATAAAATATTTTTTTTGTTCTCAAAAATTCTAACGCATAGGTTGTCATTTTATCATTTAGTCAACTAAGAGTTGAGACAACTAACATTTATTGTAGAGTTACAAACTAGCAGTAAACAGTAGTTGGAGTATATGGTCTTGTCATCACGTACATGAGTAAGTCAAGCTGTTAACAACCTGATAAAGCAGCAGTCCAGTCTGCTACATTATGAATTCTATTAAGTGCATTTGTGTACTTTGGCACATGTAGGAAACACAAAGTGCCATGGCCTACAACCATATCATTAAACCATCAATTCCTTGTACAGTTCTGTTCAGGACCGACGCGTTGTCGTGTACACAAACAATTAATCAGTCTTGTGTTTCCAGCTAGACCGTCACTGATTAGGGGTCTACCCTATGACATGAAAAGTCTGGTCATGCGAAGACTAATGTAATGTTTCATTGAACAAAACTTCATATGTGCGAATGACAAAAAATGCTGATAGCCTGTAACCTACGTACAACGTGAATAAGTCACTTGGCTAGCTCAAAGCTGGAGTAAACCTCCAGATTGTAGAGTAGTCTGGCACCGCCCACCCCTTCACAAAAAGGGTCTGGTGAAATACAAATACTAAATCATTTCTACCGCCCAGATTCGGCGGTAGCCAATTAATGCGTGCCAATGACGTTCTCACAGAAATCGCCTTGGCAACACAATGCTTTTGTTCGAATTGAAGTGCAATTATCTGACATAACAAGCATTACGTGCGCTGTATAATTGAATTCCTTTTGAAATGATTTGGTATTTGTATTTCACCAGACCCTTACTTTTTGTGAAGGGGCGGGCCGCGCCAGACTAATTGTAGAGGCACACTTGTAATGAACTGGACAATAATTCTCATGCTAAAGTAATACACTGGCAAACTCATATCATCACCAGGATACTTATTCATTTTTTCTATACTTTTGTTTATTTTCATGGCCAGCGTATGCCAAAGGTTGCTTTTTCTTTAAATAGCTGTGTCCTGACACAATAATTTGAGGTTGGAGCAGTGGGAGTAAAGCAATTAATAAACTTACCTGTGTTACCTGCTTTCTGCAGAGTAAGGCTTCGGTTACTCCTCTCATTAATGGCAGTCATGCTTCTGGACGGCAAATCAAATACGAATACACATTTCTCTCAAGCACAAACGTTCACGGTCCTCAGAACTGGTATAATCGATCCCTGGGAATTCCCCATTGCACGAAAATATAAGGACTTAAAACCTGGGACTCGAGCCAGAGACTCGCCTACTCTCGAGTGCTCACCAGCTATTTACGTGGATGTAGCTGTAGACTTCGATAATGTTGTGGTCCTCGGATGAGTGTTTGCTTACTGTTTTGCGAGCTATATTATAAAATGTTGTTTAGCTGCTGGACGAACACGTGGACTAGTCTGGCGCGGCCGCCCCTTTGATTAGAGATTATCCTTAATCTCTAATCAAAGGGGCGGCCGCGCCAGACTACATGTGGACAGTCATATAACTTTGATTTACAATGTATTGTGCTTATTATTTAGGGTTGTGCAGTTGCACCCCCCTGTGCTGTATCAGCCGGCTACCTTGTACAGTAATCAAATCCGAATCCAAATTTGTATTTTTAAAATTTATTATTATAATTTTACTGTACATACAGAAACCTCTGGAGTATACAGTACAACAATGATAATACAGTGGAACCTCTCTTAACAACTTTCCCGAATTAAGGACACGATAGAAAAAACCTCCATAATAAGGACAAAAATTTTGGTCCCAACAGGTCTGGTTAATATATTTTGTACCTCTGAAAGAGGAAACCCTCTATCTATATTACAGCAAAAGTGACCAAAAATTCTGGGTCCCAAAATGTCCACAATAGAGAGGTTCCACTGTACTACAATTAATTACTTAGCTTTAACTAGTGAAGAAAACTAGGATCATTTCAGGTGTTCTATCTGATTCAGACCCGAGGGGTACACTATTGCCTAAACACCCACACCTATTATGGTGTAGTAGGAACACCCTTGTGTGTTTGCACTGCACTAATTCAATTTTGAACACTTCTTGGTGTTTGTCAACACCCTTTGGTGTTTATGTACACCTGGTTTAGTTAAGAAATAATACAATTCAGTCACACATTAAGTTTGTAAGTCAGTAAGAGCCAGGGCCGCCCACAGGGGGGGGGGGGGGGGGGCAACTGGGGCATTTTGCCCCGGGCCCCAGCCTGAAAGAGGCCCCAGGAGGCCCCATGAAGGGCTCCCTGAATACCTGTTTAAAAGATCGATATACTCTAATAGAGCAGTCAGATCTAAATACTCTAATAGAGCAGTAACAGTATTCTTCAGAGGAGCAGTGTAGCAAGCTTATAGATAAGGAGATATGATTGGTGATGGGTAGTTATTGTCATTGCCAGCAGGTTGCGACTTTTTTTTTTTTTTTTTTTTTTTTTTTGGTCTTCACCTTACAACTTGGGTCAAGGGCCCCACTTTAACTCTTTGCCCTGGGCCCCTTAATTTCTCTGGGCGGCCCTGGTAAGAGCATACAGGCTAGCATTTACAACCAAAAATATCTTCCAGCATTGCACATACATTAAATCACATCCAATGAAGGCAAAACAATGGAAGACATTAGCATGTGACTCTACCACTGATGTATCTCATGCACATGCATAAGATCTACATGGCTACTACATGCAATATATTTGTATAGGTGTTAATTACAGTGAGATGACATTGTAATGGCATTATCATGTACCTGTACACTGTATTATTTCTTGTGACAACCATGCAGTAATTCATTTCAGAGCCTTTTAAAATATAACCCACAATCGAAAGTCATGCTTATTGATTACATTATAAATACAAATTGAAAACCATAAGAGGTAGGAAGAGTTGATGATACTGAATGTGTGTATTATTATTATCCTGTAATATCCATGTTTCTTATATGTTCTTTGTATCAATGATATGATGATGTTTGCAGTGAAAATGTGATTGGCTGTATAACAAAGAAAAAGGTCCATGTTCATTTCCTTTTGAAATATCTTCTACACCCTATGGGTGTAATTGAAGTACCCTATGGGTGTAACAGAACACCGTCAGAGGAACCTGATGTAAATGGCAGCTATAGCACCCCAAAAGACGTTTTACAAACACTTTTTTTTTAACAGTGTAGGTAACGAGCCAACATGGTCTACAAAATTTCAAAGGTGACTGCCCATATTTCATCTTTCAGAAATATGACTGCCCATATTTCATCTTTCAAGACAAATTTCAGTTCAAATATCTCCGTAAAATTTTAAAATTAGTAAATCCTTAAATTTTAGACTCCGTAAATATTTGTTACATCTTTTCGACTTTCAAACTGCACAAATTTAAGGCAATGTTTCATCTTTCAGAAATAATTTCACAAGTAATCTACGAAATTTCAGGGCATTACCTACCCCTCATTCAGACCGTTGTCTTGCAAGTTGAATCCATTCAATATTGTATGTAATGTCCAGCATTTACCTTTCCGCACTGAGTGACAAGCCCACACACACACACACACACACACACACACACACACACACACACACACACACACACACACACACACACACACACACACACACACACACACACACACACACACACACACACACACACACACACACACACACACACACACACACACACACACACACACACACACACACACACACACACACACACACACACACACACACACAATTAGGGCATAAAACTATACGAACAGTGAACTTTAGTGCTGGACCACCCCACTCTGACATAGTTATAACTTAACTTTCATCACATGAAAGTATATAAGATCAATGCAACAATTTGTTAATGATTTTAAAGTAACTAAACTACATGATATTGTGTACATAACACTGGCTATCAGCTACGTTGTCTCAGTTTTGAGGTTACATCACATATATTTGTGTGTATCCAATTGAATATCAACAGCAATGTATCTGAAGTTGTAACGTTCTCCAGCATCATCCTCAGAATAGATGTCCAAGGTGAGTTCCCGGTCTGCAGGCTGTACACCGTCAGGGTAATATTTTGCTGTAGTGTAGCTTCCTTCATAGGCTGTGGAACACACACAACTTCCCATCTTCTGTTGAGTACTGATGAGGAAAGTGAATTTCGCAGGAACTGGATTACTGTCATTAATCTTGGGACCATTATTGAACTTTTGGATGTTGCTAAGGGAGTCACCAGGTGTACCTTGAACATGGAAGCATGGTTCTTGGTCATATTGTCCACCATAGTTGGTGTGGTCAGGAACGAGGAAGCCAACAGCTTGAGATCCATCAGAGAGAAGTACAAAGAAATCGGTGTCCATTATGTTGGCATATTTGGGATTAATTCCTAGAGTGACATCAGCTACAACATCACCCTGATAGACTCCAAGTGGTACACTGAGCATCCGCTGATACTTTGATGCGTAGGTACAATCGATCGACTCATCCTCAGCTATTTCACAATTTGGTACCATGTTGCCATTAAGAGCTAAGTACTCAGGTGAAAAGAACCGTTTCTACAAAAAGAATGTTATGAAATGCACTTACTATAGAGTTGACTCTTACTTCAGCTTGTGTAGCAGTTGCAACGAACAGCAAGAAACAGATCAGTTTCAGTGTCATCATCATCTTGTGCCAAGAGGTGATATCTGGTAGGTTTCTTCTTGCTTGTTATACTTCTTACAATGATCCTGCAGTGACTATAGCCTCCTCTTTTATAGTAACTGGTTACCAGAGATTTGATGATGTCATGATGTGACTTCTTATGACAATGTATGAGTCATTGATAATTACAATAATTGCACTAAATCCCCATAAAAATTAGTGGAGCACTTTATAACTATTTAAGTTTTTAATGTAGATTTGCTCATTAACACTGTGACTTAATACTGGCAGCAGCATTACACCAGATCCTCTAATAGTGTTCTGTGTGATTATAGCTACAGACATGTGTTACAAAGATGATGGCATACAGATGCTCTTGTATTCCTGCTTTACTGAGTGTCACAATTACAGGGAGGTCTGGAGTAGTGCTAAATCCTTACATGCAATAGCATACAGCTATCCAGTATATGGTATGGGATACAATCAGGGGTTGTCACATTTTTGTCCTGCTGGTAATTCTTTATTACAGTTCAAATTGTGTTTATATGTGTGTTAAGTTTCATTAACTATATATAATCTTGGGAAACAGGGGACTGCGTCTCCCCCGGTAAGATGCTGCACCGTTTAATTTAATTGTGGTGAAATTAAATATGATTGCTTGGTTTAGCTGCAAATGGAGGCATTTCAAGCCGAAGATCAAATTTGCAAAGTAAAGTAGTATTCTACTGAATTATTACTTTTGGAAAGGTCTAGAAGAAGAAGTAACTTTCATCAGCTCATCAGTATAGCAAAATCTGATAAATGCTTTTGGATGTTCTACTTTTGAATGTTCTATAGCATTTCAATTTTAACAGCTCCCTTTCCCTCCACTGATCTTTCCATTGCTTATTCTTGAAATACCTGCAGCTTATAGCTTCCTCAAGCTAGCTAGCTGGCACATGTAAAGAAAAATTTTGGGGGGCCCTCCTAAATCCACTCTTAAATTAATATAGTAGCCATGCAAATTAATCATTTCTATAATACTTTACTGAAATCTATTAGTTACATATTAAGTGAGCACAATAGTTTAATGACATGCAGTATCATTATTACATGCAGTATCATTATGACATGCAGTATCGTTCCTGCTGTATATAGTCAATTTCACTGGATATATTAATACATGCGGGTCTTTTAAAATTAGAAGTATTGTTATAACATTTCAGTGTAACCAAGCAACAAAATGTTCCTTTGATCTAGCTGGCATAGATTATGGATCTGCATGGCACTAATTGGGTCACACTTATATCCATCAGGTGATGTCACCCTATCCCATTTATGTAACCAAGTAACAAATAAATCTCTCCCACTGATCTAGTGGGCTAGGGTCATTAATTGAGGTACATACACTATTACTCTAATGCACTAAAATGTGTCCTGATGGATCAGTATTGATATTAATGGTCCTAATATAGCACTAATAAATGATATGATGTATTAATATGTCATACCTCAAACATTATGCATCATCCATGCTGTGTCATCAAGTGTCATCATGCTGTTGTATATAAAGTGGACAAGTGTAGCTGCATACTGCTATATGGCAATTATAACAGCAAGTAGGACTGACAAATCTGTGATGATGGAGACTTTTAAAGTGATAAGTTGTGTATTACTCATCATAGCTGCAGTTACTCAAGCTGAGGTAAAGTATTACAAGTAGTTTGATTGGCTATATAATTCACTATACAAATTATGTGTATGGTATTATTTGTATATACTTTACAGAGGCAGTACTTTTCTCCAGAATACTTGGCTTCACATGGTAACATGGTGTCTAATTGTAAAATTGCTGAAGATGAATCCATTGATTGTTACTTTGTTCGACCATTTCAGCGACTGCTCAGTGTACCGATAGGCAGCTACCCCCATCACGTTTTTGCAGATATCACTCTTGGTATCAACCCAAAATATGCCAATGTGATGGATACTGATTTCTTCGTGCTAATTTCTGATGCCTCTCAAGCTACCGGTTTCATTGTTCCAGACCACACCAACTACAGTCCATCTTACAGCCAGGGTCCTTGCTTCCATGCTCAAGGAACACCAGGGGGTACAATGACTGGACTTCAAACCTTCAAGAATGGACCGACAGTCAATGCCTCTAACCCAGTACCACAGGAGTACCAGTTCCTGATCAGTACTAAACAGCATTTTGGTGCTTGTGTAACAGCCACCGCTTATGAGGGTAGCTACACTACAGCAAAATATTACACCACCACAATCCAACCAGACCATGGGCTCACATTGGATATTTACAGTGAAGATGATGAAGGAGAGCAATACAACTTCAGGTATATCACCGTGGATATTCAAGAGGACATACAAGAATGACTTCATGCATGTGGACTTGTTTAGTTGTAGCTAGCTGATGTATATGCTTTTGTTTATTTTCAATTCAACAGTATAATCATCATTGTATGGGCATTAACTATATATAGTCATGAATTTGGAATTTGAAGTGCTATCATGCATGTCACTGCATGTCTTACCAAGGTGTGTGGTGTAAGTGTGGGTAAGAATTCTAGCTACTTAATTGTTAATCATCTACCATACAGTGTACAATATTTTGAACTGCTTTTGATGCATACAATACGCAACACCATAATACATAATATTAATTTCTATAGCATCTAAATGTTTGGCAACCCAAGAGTATTGCATGTGTATGGGTACAAGTACAGTACATGAAATTGTCCCAAGTCACCATCATGTGATCAAACAGCAGTTGTGTGCCTTATTATTGCACAAAATTATTACAGCAGTCTATCAGTTATAATATATGTTCATGCTGAATAGATACTCAACACAACTTGGTGCTTATGTCTCAGTTTTCATCTGATGATGAAGCAGTTTGCAATGCCTGGCTTTTATCCTCTGGTAATGAGTATGAATGGTCCAGTTGTCTAATCTTCATCTACTTTCAGGTTCTGAATCCTAACTAGTAGTAGCAGATGTTGATTGCTCAAGTTCTGAATGTCCAGGTGTAGTTGTACTTTGAGACTGGCCTTTGCTGCAACACTCCTCTGCAGGTATAACTATATCAAAATTAGATGATGAAGCTGCATGTGGATAATTATTGTTTAACTTTCAATTATCATGCATGTAAACTTTTAATGCCTCTCCCAATGGAGTCTCATCTGTTAGGAAGTCATGCATAATTGACATTTTGCACTCCATCAATCAGGGATGGTGTCTGGGGTGATTGTTTCAGCATGAACATCATGTCACAGGATAGTTGTAACCTTGTTGTCTACATTTGTACAATTCTTATATGTGAAAGTCACAACATCTGACTGTACAATTTTTAACTGAGTAAGGATGGGTAGCCCTGTACATTGTAGGGTTGTATTCTGGTACAACACATGTACAGGGGTGGATTTAGAAGGAAAGGGGCGGGGCTAACTCAAGCCCCCCAAGAAAAATAGATGCTAAAATACTGCAATTTGGAGACATTTCCACATACAAATGCTTATAATTTGCCTATAAATTACTGCCCTCATTTAGATTAGGTATAGCTCTGCAGTATTTGTTAATGAAAAGGTTTGGGAAGTTTCAACACCTCTCATAATTGCACAACAACAGGTACATGTTAGAATAATAACGTAATTGAAATTTGAATGATACAAGATTGCATCTGAGAGCATTTTTAGTGGCACATGTTAAGTATATAATGACTGTACAAGTAGATGAATCAGGTAATTAATGAAGTAGACCAATGCACTTCATTGTATGTATAGACACATTTTTAGGTGCAGACAGATATGGATAAATTCCATAGCAGAACCAACTACCTGTAATATGTATCTTCTGAATGTTCTATTAGAGTAGTTACGTGACTGCTCTATTAGAGTATCTCAATCACCTCTAATGCTAATCCCAGTGATCTAGGCCCTCGTTGGATAACCTTTAGCACAGATCCTGTGATAATTCCTTGAAAACATAGTTATGAGGCAAGTTTAATGAGTATTTGTACTATTGCTCATCATAACTATTCTAAGACAAAAGTTCATTATAATCTTTAGCATATGAAGTCTAAAGTGAAGGGATGGGGAGGGGGTTGCTTCAGCCCCTGTAGCCACTCTCTTAGATCTGCCCCTGCAACAAAGTTCTGTCTGTTTACTTTGTCTCCTTCTTTGTACAAGTCAACACAAAATCCTTGAACAGGCAGGGTTTTGTTATGTATCAGTGGATTACCTAATGCTAGTAGGATCCTACTAGCAAAACTGGGCAATCCACTGATGCATATTCATTCAAAACATTTCTCAACTTATTTCTTTATTTTAGCAGCATTAGAACACTGTGACAATTTTTGCCAATCCTGAGGCACTCAAAGGAGTATACTCAGTACATTTAGCGGTGCTGTTACATGCAAATTTGAAATTGTAATGACATTGGGTCTCATATCCAACAGTTAGAACCCAGTTTACATTTGGAAGATGCACATGCCAGGTTTTGGGTCTGGTTGTTATCTGGATTACTATTTTCTGTGTTACAATTTAAAACAAGAGAAGAAGGCAAGACAATTTCCACAGTTAATGCAGCTCTCACTGGGTCATAACGTAATACATCATGGATTGTAGTCAAAATTGTACCTTCGGCATGACACAAGTCAAGATCAACATAAACTTGTCCATACTTAAAAGATCTTAGGACAAAGAGCAATCGTTTCAGTATGAAGACAACCATGAAGGCCATGCAGTCCAGAAATTAGATGAAGGTTTAGTCTTCTGCTGGTTACCAGTCCTGCCCCAGGAGAATTTGCATGTGCGTGTGCCAAATCATAGCACCTGAGTAGCTGGTTCACTGGGTAGGTGTGACTGTGCTAGCCTTTGTGTGTATGTGTGTGTGCGTGGTTACAGAACTTGTGGCTTGTTAATAGCAGAGCCCAAGCAGTTGAGATTTTGTTTATTAACACAAGAGATTGTTATTGATAATGCTTTACTAAACAAAAGAACTTAGCACAATTAAGCAGTTTTTGCTACATGCTACTGCACACTTTTGCTCACCCTCCATGGAGTCTGTACCTCAGGTAAGATTTTACAATATGGTGAGTATGTGTATATCATCTACACAACCAACACTAATGTAAAACGCTGCAAATTAAGCTAAACTACTAAACACCCCTACCCTGTCTTTGAATAAGATGTACACGTACAACATACAAAATTTCGGTTGGGGAAAAATTTGGCAATCCTGCCAAAAATTTCTTTACCAATCTAAGTAGAGAGAATGCAGTATGACAAAAATATTATCTGCCAGATTTCATCCAGAGTTGAATTGCTAAAATTTTCTCCCACTAAAAGTTTGTATCGTACGGTAGTAATTAATATAAATATTATACACTTGCAGTCAGTACAAATTGTTATCCACTATTAAGCTTCTCCAACTGGTTACAGTGAGTCATTTCCATTGACTGAGCTTGTTTTAGAGCTTCTCTGTCTCTGTAGTACTTGGCTATATGGATGGCTTGTCTACCTACAAGAACAATACCATCAGGGGATTACCCTAAGTACTTGTGCAGTATACAGTCAGTTATGTCAGTAAACTACCTTATAAAACAGTTATTGAATCTTTTTATATTATAACTAAAAACTAGTGTTATACTATGCAGTATGCACACGATGCTATTCAATAAACTGGGATACTGCTACACAGATCGGGGCCTGTCCTGCCTACTAAACTCACGTGCCATTCTCTCATGTCCACAGTGATCATGAAGGTAGCTACGGTAAGTCTGATACACTTGCTGTTCTACTTTCTGCTGAGCTTCCTTTGTGGGATAGTCCTGTTGAAATGTTTCCTAATTATTAACAAGAAACAATGTCACACCACTTCTTCAGTAAACAGTTTCACCGACCGTAACGTAGTATGGTATACTATGTCTCTGTGTGTGTCTTTCATTATGAAATAACCTGTAACAAAAGATACAACACCTTAAAAACCTGATCCAGTCACTTTTTCAATTACACTATTATATGATCAAATATTAGCTACCCCCCTGGGACCCCCCCCCCCCCCATATGCATATTTTAACCATGTTGATTATTTAAACAAATATGTTTATTTAGTCATTTACCCACAAAAATAATTATTCTTGCATATCAGCTTCTAATTAATGCCTACTGCTTACTTTGTTTTCTCTAATTTAAATGGAGTCTGATAAAGTGCTGACATGATAACATCGCTGATGATTGGTGCAAACATCATAATGAATATAAAGATTACAGGGTACAGTCTGATCCATGAGTAACCTTGCTGTAGGGAGAGAATACAACTAGGTAAAATAATCATTGTGAATTGAGATAATATTTCTGATATTATCTTTCTTCAAACACCATACTTATATAATTATGGAACTGCTTGTTTACTATATGACTATGGGAAATGGCTAAAAGTGTTTAGCAAGAGTTAATACAGTGAACCCTTGGTTATCCGAACCCCAATGTGTCTCAGGCAATGGCAAAGGTGTTCAAATAAATGAATTGATTGGATAACTGAAGTCCATACATTTATATAGAGTTCTGTGAAATACTCTAATAGAACATACACCTGTACTAATAGAACAGTCATTTTCAATTTTGGATAAACGAGGGTATGGATAAACAAGGGTACAGATAAACAAGGGTCTACTGTAATATGTAACTCTTGTTTGTAGTTTAGAAAGAACAGTTCATACTACATAACTACTAACATTATCATGATATTTAGTAACATCAGATGGCAACACATATATCATGGGTAAGAATTGTTATATTGTTCAGCTCTACGCAAGTGATCTCACCGGCTGTTGGTTGCCTGGGTGACGATGATGCCGGTGGACGAATATCCTGTCACCGTCACTGTAGCCATGGTGACGCCGTCGAGTGTTTGTGATGTAGTCACTGTCATCAAATGATGTGAAGAGACCTACAACAAAACCATGGTAACGACGGGCACCACTATCAATGCACTTGGATGATGGAAAAAAAACATATCCATATCATATAGTAAAAAAATTTGGCTGTAAAAAGTTTGGTGAAAACCCACTATTCAAAAATCGGCGGAAAAAAACTTTGGCAATTGAAGCCCTACTTGCAAATTCACCACAGTTTTTTACTATACAGTAACTGGTGCAGTGGAGCCTGAAATAATAAGAGGACAACTCATCAACATACTTTGCCATTTTACTAGTTTAAGAATATCTAATGGGTACAAGCACGTCCTTTCAGCTCACACTTATAACTCAGCATCATATGCCATAATCCCAACCAACCAATATACTGTACCTGGGACTACTCTAATGGAGTTTCACTGGTTAAACGGAGTTAATCTGTGGGTATCACACTCAAGTCTCAGACGCAGATGTATAAGCGCCTGCTGTCATCATGTGCTTAAAATTTGGCACGGTTTATTGACAATGTGGTCAGGATCAGTCTTCAGAAACTGTTTAAATTGCGACTGTTTACCAAGGGTGTCAAGGCTATGACGACTCCTCCTACATCAACCTAAGAGGTGGTACTCCATCTCGATGATGAGACCATGCAGACACTGATTGTTGGTGTGGCAGACCATCTCCAGGATGTGTCCTCCAGTGAACCATTTTCTCAACAGCAACAACCATCAACCTCTACTTCAACAAACTCAGGTCTGGCGAACCCAAGCAGTTAGTGTCACTTTGTCACATTGCTTGTGTCCTAGCAACACTGTGTGACATCGGTGCTTGCACTGAAAAATTCAATCAGCGGATTGGTTAATGTTGCTGAAAGCACTTTAATGGAGGCAGTTGAGGTAGCTTTCCCTCTCTTCTAATTTGTGCTCCACTTAGTTTTGCCCTGGGCAGGCAGAGGGTGAAATCCCACGAAAGGAGAGAACCATGGGAACTCCACCTTGACGTTCAGTGATCTGCCAGTTGAAGCTAGTGGCATACGAATAGCTTTAACATGGCAGGTTGTAAGCACACAGCAACCCTCCATCAATAAATAAGACATGCTGGAGCAGTTAGAAGCACCCTCACTCCCTAATACCGGCAAAGGCGGGAAACACAGGCTCATCAGGAGGGACATGAAGACATGCACTAGTGGCATCCTAGGAGGCCATTAAGCACAGCTCACAGTAGCACACAGTGGAAGCAAGCAATAGCATGCCTTGCTGTAATACACAGCGAATTGGTAACCAGCACCACTAGTCACTGTAGCCCACAGTGAAGGCTGGAGAAGCCCACAGTGACGGCAGGAGAAGCAAATGGCAATTTACCACTCTCAATGCCAATAAGAGTACATAATAATACTCTTCTATTGTTATATACTCTTGATGCCAATGATTCACTGTAGCACACAGGAATGGCTGTAAACAATTAGCACAAATGCTAATGATTCACTGTAGCACACAAGGACAACTGTAAACAATTAGCCCCAAGGCTAATGATTCACTGTAGCACACAGGCATGGCTGTAAACAATTAGCTGTGTGTTGACAACCAATGTAACACACAACACCTACAATTTAACCAAGAAGGCAGCACACAGAGCTGTAGCCCACAGTAGCATGGTAGCAGACCATGAGGGTACACCATGGCAATATAAACGTGGGGCAGCAGGGGCATGCACCAGTTGGTCTGGTTAATATGTATGCTGTAATGCTTAGCCAGAACCAGCATACAACTATTGGCAGACTTGCTTATTTATTAATATAATTAGACAGATGTTTATAACATCATGGGGCAAGCCTGAGGTAGTTTAATCTGTTGATTTTGATTTATATATTTAACCTCCGAGCAATCGGCTACAGCCATTCTTCTTCTCTGTATGTGTGATTTACTGATTTTATATGGGTATAGCCAGTTGTATAATATTGATGTGTTTTGATATTTTGTAGGTGATGATCTGAATCGTGTGAAGAAGGATAATTTGATATGTACTGAGACTAGTGTTTAAATGGTAGTGGAAAAATATGTGTATTACTAAGCGGAAATTGAAAGCAAGAATAGAGAGTTGAGAGGTCATTTAAATGGATTTGGAAAGGATGTAGTGTGTTTAAATGCTTAATACTGAATAAGGTGGAAATGGTTAACACTGAGTGTAGTAATTTAATGTAGGTTATGGGATACTGAGCAACTGTCAAAACAAAAATTTTATTACATAATTGGTGTTGTTGTGTTGTGTATCTGGTAACAGGCTTAAATTGTTGGGAGAATCATAGCATGCTGACTGGACAGGTACAAGGTACAAGAAAACACATGTAACAGTACAAGATAACATAGAAACAACACACTTAGCAACTGGCACACCTGTGCATGCATGCGTAGTTTTGCTGACTAATGACGATATTTTCCTGAACCAAAAATCAGGACTGTCAAACTTATAATGACGTATTTTTCAAATTCTTTATTATTGAATATTTATAATTTACTTAGCCAAGTGTATGCTCTGGCCAAGTTTCAGCCTCATATGGCAAAAACTTTTGGAGTTACAGCCCTACAAAGTAGCAACAGCAGAAGATCGATTTGTACAGCAAGTATTGGGAAAATAAATTACATGCACTTACAAAAACAGCTGTAACTTACAAATACAATGCAGTACAGAGTTGCAACTTGCACCATTGTGTTCGCCATGAATAGGGGAGTCCATTACTGGGTAAGTGTTTTCTTCTATTACCATTCGTCGCTTCATATAGAGGCGAAATCAGTGAAGAAAAAAGCATTTAAAAGCGTCATTAAAAAAAAACAACGAAATCAGTGAAGAAAAAAAAGCGTCATTATGATCGTTTCGACGTGACATAAACAAACGCCCATAACTTAAGTATCCTTTAGTCTACTGTAACAAAATAAAGAGTTTTGAACTCCTCTTGAGTAGGCGAATAATGATATCCAGGTGTTTATCATAGGACCCTTCCTTCACAAAGAACAAAGCGTTTAAAAATTTTACGAATTTTTTTTTTTTCGATTACGCAAATATTTTACCCATTGCAAATCAATGGCTTATACTGAAAATTTAGGCTTGCACCATTATGTCGGGTTTTCGCAGATCCGGTCACATTTCGTATAAACAGACTACTAGTTTGGCTTCTTGTCTAGGTCCTGACGGAGCCATTTGTTAGAAATAATGTTTCTAGTGCTTGTGATATCAATTTAAAAATTAATTTTGTGATCACAGTGTCTTGCTTTAGGCCATATTGTAGTCATATTTCAGCAACTATACACATCATTCACAAATCCTCTTGTCAGTCCCTCACAAGTGATGTTCTTCAAAGCTTAGAATTGTTAGTAAGTTCTCATGGTTCTCCATTGGTCTGATTTTTGGTTCATAGTTTTCACTAATTGGCATGGGGACAACTCATGTTTCCATAACAACATTTGAATTCCATGTCGAAGTTAAGAATGCATAAATATTTGATAACAATGTATTAAGAAAAATCAAACCCCTAATCATGAAAAATGATTGATAGTGTACATGTGGGTTTACAGTATCCCGTAACATTAATGTAAACAGATTTTTATAAGATAATTAACATATATATTCATATATATTATACAGGTTATATATTATTATGTAGTTATATAATAGGCACGAGTGCTCTGCCTGATATAAACGCACGAGCCTGAGGGCCGTCAGGCCCGAAGGCAAGTGCGTCTGGTACTTAGTCTATAATATGGCGACTGAGTGATCACACTGGCATGCTGAGCACTACATGATGCGAGTTGAACAGCGAATGCAGGTCAGTGATACAACCCATAGCGTGCTAGCTTTCAATATCTCAGGTGACTGCAGTACTGTAGAGGGAACGTCATCACAACATTCGGCTTGGTTACCCACAATCGATGTTAGAAACCTGGCCTCTATAAGTGTTACAGCTGTCTTGTGAGACTCTCCCCACCTATTAGGTGAGTGGTACATAACAGTTAAACAACGTGCACTCGTGCTCTGCCTGATATAAACACACGAGCCTGAGGGCCGTCACTGCATTCGCTGTTCAACTCGCATCATGTAGTGCTCAGCATGCCAGCGTGATCACTCAGTCGCCATATTATAGACTAAGTGCCAGACTAATTGCCATAGTGATTCTCTCGATTGAAAAAAAAAGCAGCGAATAGACAGTTTAAGTAAACAAAATCTAACTACTAAACTATACTAGTCTAATTCTTACTATTCACACAGGCTAAACTCGAATCTGGTGGCATGACAAAAACTGGTTACCACAATCAAATGTAAAGGTGAGTATTATTTAGAATAGATAGTTTTATTGAGTCATTGTCGAAGTGGACTACAGTTTAATCTGGGCTAAGATGGTACCAGACTAGTAAAGTGTATAAGTACGTTTATATATATATATATATGTAGACTAGAGTTGTGGCCATCGCGTTGGCTTTTTCAATCGCCATTGGCTGCTTGGTAAACATTATATGTCTTGGTGATGTTATGGCCCACAATCAACCTTTACATGTCAGGCTATAAAAGAATTCGAGTGATCTGTGAGGTGTCTTTCCACCTATTAGGTGAGGTGTCGTAGCGGTCTTGGCTGCTGGCACTTGTGCATTGCTGCACAAAATCACAGCCAGTGCAATATCTGTATATTACACTGCAGTTGGTGCATTATAACTTATAATGCACTCATTGCGGTCTGCAAAACCACACCAGTGTGCTATAAGTTATAATGCACTCGCTGTGGTCTGCAAGAGTGCCATATACAAATTATGGTACTGGCGGGGCCTTTGAACTGCCCATGCAGAGTGGGTATACATAACATGAAGAGATAATTTTTGTACAGCCATGGCCAGTTATTTTTGATTAAAGTATTATGATATTGCCATCATAGAAATGGAGCTGAGGGTGACTGTTATAGTATGTAAGATCATAGGAGGTGATGGTGTGTTCTTATATGATAGAGACGGTGTTGTATCGTGTGTTAACAAGGGTGGTGATGGTGTTCGACTATGTAACATTGAAGTAAATGATATTGTTGTCAAAGAAATGGAACAGAGGGTGACTGTGTCATAGTATGTGAGATCATAGGAGGTGATGGTGTGTTCCTATGTGATAGAGACGGTGTTGTATCGTGTGTTAACAAGGGTGGTGATGGTGTTTTGACTATGTAACATCACAGGAGGAGATAGTGTGTCATTACTTGACGGAGTTGATGGAGATAGTGTTATGTCATGTGACATTACAGGAGATGTTGTAGTATATGACATTATAGGGGGAGACGGTGTTGTATCATGTAGCATTATAGGTGTTGTACAGCATGATGTTGTAGGGTGAGATGATATTGATGGTTGATTGTTAGTGCTAGGTGTTGGCTGTAATGTAATGGTTTGTGATGTAGATGAACTTTCCTGCTGTAAATGTTGATCTTCAGAAAGTTGTTCTTGTAAATGTGTACTGTTAGAAATGTTGTGTAAACGTAGAAATCCGTCTGTACTTGCTTGAACAATGGCATCTCTTTGTTTGATAGCAATTGCACCCCATTTAATTCTGTCCTTTTCTCTTCTGTTAGCTAATCTAGATTCCCTTTGTTCTGGTGATTCTCTTACTCTTCTATATCTGTCACGCTCATTTCTTCTTCTAACTCTGTTCATGATTACTCTCTGTGTTATCAACAACGTACGTACCTTATATGGATGATTAGTATAATGGCACCAATTATTATTTTGTGTTATCAACGACGTACATACCTTATATGGATGATTAGTAAATGGCATCGATTATTCTTTGTGTTATTAATGACGTACGTGTAAGTTTTCCATAGTTTTTTGTGCATGAACCATGCTACGAAACTCCTGCTAGTGTGGGGCTTGCTCAGGCTCGCCCCAATTACATACCACAGGTCACCACAACTTGGGAGGAAAGCCCTCTTCAGCCCAGCTCTTAGCAGCAGGTCTACAGGTGATGTCCACAGCTAGCACGGCAAACACTTCAGATAGTGAGAACTCACGAGCTACACTCAACCAACAGGCAAATAATAATGCTAATGTGGTAACAGTTGCAGCACCAACAACCATCACTGGTGCAATTGAATTGGTCAAACTTGACAGCAGCAGTTGCTCAACAGGGCAGTGGGCCATCCTCCAGCAACAAGGATGTCTTGGTGTCATCCAGCCTCCCAACGCTGGCTTAGAGAATGATTGACCAGATCAAGGCAGGAGAATACATTGACTTTAATGAGCTCCCTCCTGCCAAAGGCTTGAGTAAATCTGTGCCACCACACCTTCAGGGCCAAGTAGTGGTGATCCAGGCAGATGACCTAGCAGCTTCACGCAAGCTGATCCCCAACTTTGAGACATGGGCTCAATGCTTTGCTTTATATGCTGCAATTAGGATAACTGAGCAGCCATCTCTGACAAGAGATCTGATGGCTTCCCTTTCTCTGTTGCTGCCATGGCCAAGAAATACCCCTGGCCATCATGGATTTTATACGACCAGTCTTTCCGAGAGGAATCAGCCTGGATGCCAGACCAGCTGTGGGGAAAAGAGGATGCAAGCCTCTATGCCAGGTACTTCAATGGCAGCCCAACCAGGTCATCAGAGGAGTGCTGTTGGAACTGCCAGACTCTGGAACACTCTTCAGCAACATGTCCCCATAATGAAGAAAGCCAAACAAGAGGATCCCAAGGCAGAACTGGATGAGCCTTGCAAGAAATATAACTTCAACAATGGCAGACGTAGTTATAGAGCAAGTTGCCATTATCTCCACAAATGTTCAGCTTGTGGAGGAGCACATCCTCTCACCCGTTGCTACAGGCTATGATGAGGAGCTAATAGGAAAGAATGAAGCAGGAAGTAGTAAGGCGTGATGCAAACTGGCAAACCACTGGAACTTATACTGGCTAATTTGGAATTGCGTGATTGCTACACTATAGTGGCATTGATTTGTGTCAATACATACATACGTAATGTGCATCTAATTATTTGGGCATGTATACAGTAGCTACTGCGACATGGCACAGATTGTCACTGTACCATCTAGTCCTTCTGCAGGTGGAAAGTCATACAACTACACAGCCAAACTCACTTGACTGAATAAAAGTGTAGAAGTATCTCTCCTCTACCCAGCCATTTATGTACAGTGACGATGCCAGTGAACTTGTACTTCTAGGAGGAACACCTGAGCACCCATGAAGACAGTCAGTCCTCACACCTAATTGTTAAAGGTTTGAAATCGGGTTTTAGAATTGGGTTTCAGAGAAATAAAATATCCCTACAAAGGGCAAAATCAAACATGGTATCAGCTGAAACCCACCCAGAAGTAGTAACAGCATACTGGACCAAGAACTGAAAGCTGGCAGGGTAGCACTAGTCGGGACTCGGGACAGAAGAAGTTGCTCAACATCTACACATTCACGTGAGCCCTTTGGGTTATCCCTTAAAAAGGGAAGCAAAACAGATGGAGGCTAATTCTGGACCTGTCGTCAGCAGCAGGGCGAAGTGTAAACGATAGAATATCAAAAGAAGGGTGCACACCTCGGTGAGTATGGTAGCAGCAGAGGTTCTCAACTTGGGAAAGGGGGCCCAGATGGGAAAAATGGATACACAGCAGGCCTATCGGAACATCCTGGTGGACCCCAAGGACAGACGCCTCTTAGACATGCTGTGGCAAGGAAATGTCTATATAGATGCAGTATTACCTTTTGGGATTCATTTAACACCATTGATTTTCTTGGAAGCAGACGAAGCATTAGAATGGATGATGATACAGCAGGGAACATTGTGGGTGATGCACTATTTAGACGAATTCTTCACCCTGGGCCCCAGGGATTCACCAGTTTGCAGAAACAACATGGAAATTATGGTAGCAGTGTGTAGCAAAGTGGGCTTGCCAGTCAAGCCTACAAAGACTGTTGGCCCAGCAACAACCATAACATTTCTGGGGATGGAGTTGGATTCTCTTAAGGAAGAGATAAGACTTCCTCAGGAAAAACTACATGCACTTAAAGAATTGCTGCAAAAGTGGCATACTAAGACGGCATGCAGGAAACGCGAGCTACTGTCCTTGTTAGGTCTGCTCAAGCAGTACGTGCAGGAAAATCCTTCCTCAGAAGGCTGATAGATGAGTCCACCAAGGGAAGCAACTGGAGCACTCTATTAGACTTGACAGCTGAATACCTTAGCTGATGAAATAATTTACAATTATGCTTCTCCTTGTGTCCACAGGCACACCCCTACCAGACACTGATCCCAGCAGCCTTAGTGGACCTGTTACTAGGAGTACGCCCGAACTGGACCTCCACGCAGTGGACCGAGCTGTGGAACAGTATTTTTCCGCTGGGTTATCCAAAGCAATGAAAAGGACATACAGTACCAAGCTGGACAGAAACACTACCTATCTTTTTGCAAGGACTCAGCTATCTCCTCCTTCTCAACATCAGAGGACACACTTTGTCATTTTGCTGCTTTGCTAGCAAGCAAAGGGATAGCATATAGGGCTCTCACGATTAATCGATAATATCAATTATTCGATGAAAATATATAATCGATTTTTTATTTTGTAATCGATTAATCGCGTAGTATACACATCATATATAAAAAATTCTAAGTGAAAAGCCTCTTTGCTCACTACAACCAGGAGTCACGCCTTCGGCGCTTATAAGCTCCTGCTACAACAAATAGAGTTGCTGTAGTGAACTGGACCTCCACACAGTGGAGTTGTTCTGTAGTTGCCTGTAGCTCAGCCTGTGGTACTTTGCATTATCAAAGCTCACGCTCTACTGAAGTAAGATTAGTTTGGTTTGTTTACAAAGCTGGGTTAGCAGTACCATGAAACAAACAATGGTATCTATGTTACACTTTCCTGAGTCGCTTCTCCGCCTGGTAAGGATAGTATCTTGTGCTTATCTTGCCAGTGGTAACATCACAATTATTTTTCCTCGTGTTTTTTCTAACCCCATCAGACCCTTAAACATATTCAAAACATCCAAGAAATAAACGTAGACATGATTCAACCATTGTACTGTTGATTTACAGTCCCTTTAACAGGTATTTTCAAGCACTCTTCACCACAAAAAAAAACTTTACTATACAACGAAAAAGGAGAACTATTACAGTATGTTAAGTCAATACAAGTCAATCATGGATACTTTGACTACCAAAGGATATACAAAGTACCAGGAAGTGTCATTATTACACCAACAATTCAAGATGATATTACACGAGTGACTACTGACATCATCCTCCAACTCTTAAACAAAATGGCTTATTGGGTAGTACAGTTTGATTCTTTAGTTCTTCCATAGACCATTGAGTCCCCACACTGTATAAGGTTATGGTATGGTCTGTACATTATGTGGAACAACTTGCAAAGTATTAGCCCCACCCCTATTCAATTTAACCAATAGGTTGCAGTACTCACTTGCAAAAGGATCCCTCCTTCCTCCCATACTGAATGTGGTGAAGCCTCCTCCGAAGAACATGTTAAATAACTCCTCAGGGCTCATGTCTCCTGTGATCATGGGATAAACATGTGATCATAAAAATGCCACTTACACAAGTAATCATCAAATACAATACTTTCACAAGGTTCAATTTAAAAAAAAAATGTGTTAAGTGGTGACACCTTTCAAATTGAATACTGGTAGCAAATGTACATACTTTAGCTAGGAATTTGTCACTTTTATCTACAGCCAAAATCTCCCATTTTGCACTAGTGAAATAACCCATGTTACAATTTGGTAATACATTACAACAGAATTATACATGGGTCTGTGGGAGGCTTAAAGGAGACAATAACTTAAAGGGTGAGAGGTCAGATGGTTCTAGCTGGGCTACACACCCCAGTAGAACTGATTAAGTAACTCTAAGCAGCAATGCTACGCTCATGGCTACCACTCTTGTATTTGCTTCAGATTGGCAACTGACATGTATACACTGTAGCTAAGAAATATGTGACGGTCTCAGCAAAATTCCGACTTGTTTGCACAATTTCAGAATTATTTTTTATTTTCTCAGCATTCCAAGGGATGAATCACCAAAGTTTCAGCCTTCTGTGGGGCGTAGTTCTGGAATTATAGCGCTAGACAGTAGGAAGAGCAAGATAATCGATTTGTACAGCAATTATACTGAAAATAAACTACAGGCACTTACATTAGCAGCCATAACTTCCATTTGCATTAGTCTACAATGTTGCAATTTGGCTTAAAATGTTCACCATGAATTAGCACATCAGCCAAGGTATAGTGCTAAGGCTTGTAGTCACTTTACGCATATGGGTATGAGGGTGGTTTAGTAGAAGAAATGACGACGATCTTGTTTACATTTACTGCATCGTAAACAAACACATGTGACACACATACCATTGGGGCTACAGAATGAAACAAAGATTTTTGCAACTCTCCATGAGCAGGCAAATAAGATGGTGTATAATTTTAATCAATCTGAGTCTTCCTTCTTTGAGTAATGGTCCAACAAAAACTTGCATATTTTTTCCTTGTAGCATGTGTAATTTTACGAATTATTTTTAAATTTTGCTATTTACAATACGCACGCAGGTTTGTGCAAACAAGTTGAGTTTTTGCTGAGACAGTCATATATAATTGGTTTGTCTTGAGTCTTGACTAACATACTAAGCTACATACCACACTGATCCACTAAATAACAATTTGGCAACTAGTCTAACTGTCATTGACTCAGATAGTAACCAAGATGTGATTGAGTACACCCCAACTACTTACACTAGTAAAACCACACAAATGACTGTAATGTTTTTACAAGTGTGTGTGCACAGTACATCTTGTCACAACGTGTCAGGGACATGGTAACATGGCATTGCTGACAGGCATGCTTTATAGTCAGCAGTTATTGAGAGGCACGCACTTAAAAAGAAAACTAGTGAACTACACATATGCAGCAGCCAAGACCTGCACACAGACACACTACATGCAGATATAAACTATTCTAACACTGCACACACCTTCAAACCTACTAAACCCTCCTCCCCCACCTCCCTGTCGAGTGGAATTATACTCATCTGGTCCCAGCTGATCATATAGTCTCCGCTGATCTGGATTACTAAGCACTGAATAGGCATTACCAATAGCTGGATGGGGATAATTGGATCACAAAAGCCACTCTGTGGTAATCATGTAATGCCCTCACCTTTAAAGGCTTCAGTTGCCCTGGGGGCTTTATTCTTGTCTGGGTGAAACTTGAGGGCTAGTTTGCGATAACTTTTCTTTAGTTCATCTTCTGTAACACTGCTGTTCACTCCCAGGATATCATAGTAATCTTTGCATTGTAGTATCCTGCAAGAACCCACACTATATTAGAATCAGGGCATTATGACTATAATTGGGGGGAAATGGCCACATCAGGGGCATAACTACACCTGGGACTGCCTATGTAATCATCGTGGTGCCCAAGCAGCAAGCCTGGTGAAGCACAGCTAAATATCTTGGGTGTATGATATTGTGATACTTCTGCTAAACAACTAGATATCAAAGATCAGCATACTCTAGTTTACTAATGTAAAGTATCATGTGATAATTTGAGCGGTTGTGAGTTGATCATTTGCTGCAATTTGGTGACTACACACAACAGTATACTGGCAATAGTAGACTGGACAAAAGCCAATTCTTACCATGATCATTGTGCTCTCTCAATGTTAGATATGAAGTATGTATAAAGAGCTAGAAGAGTGAAAAGAGTGAAAAGTGATGCTGTAGCTGTTATATTATTCATGCAGTAATTATAATAGCCTAGTGAAATAAGCTGCAGATACAGCAGTATATATATATGTAGCTAGGCACAGAATATGTACAGAGTCCACAGAGATGGACTTGCATTTCTCACTAAAAAGCTGCATGGGGACAGTCAAGCCTCATGGGTATAGGTGTGCTTGTGCAATTTCTGAAAACTAGCTCCACCCCTGAGCCAATCAATCATTGTGCTCTGACGTGTGTGTATATTTATGAACACATCTACAATTTTACCACTGAAATTATTAAAAGGCACTTTTTAGCCTTCACACAGTTCCCTTGTGGGCTGGGCTTGCACAAATGATGATAAAATGGCCTAGAATGAATTTTCTAGAATAGTAAATTCACTAAAGTTTTTTTATAGCAACAATTCATCAACTGTGGTTATCTGCTCACAGTACACACACATACTTATCTACAGCTTCTTTCTGTTGACTGGTATATTCTGGTGCAGTTGATGTGTTTTGTTGTGATTCAGATTGAGTAGTATCCCTTCTCACATTACTAGTATCGCGTGAGTTCTGACCCATGCCATTACGTACTCTACTACCTTTTAGTACCTCAAGGAAGTCTGCAGGAAGTTATGTCAAACATGCGAGTGCTCTATTTAGAATTACCTTTAGCTTCCTCGGTCGGAAACAGTTTATTGGATTTCTCAGTTAGTCGTCTTGCCTTTTCTAAGTCTCCGATTAGCGCTGCCTTTTTGGCTTTAGAAAGGCACTGTAATGCGTCGTCCTTGTTAGCATCCATTTAGTTACAAAAATAAACGCCTGTAAATAATTTAAATCTAGTAAAATTATATATAGATGCGTTTTTCATTCGGTGCGCGTTGCTATAGATACTATTGTAAACAATGGCGCTAGGAGCTTTGGACCCAACCGTTCTTCCACAGTTCGTGGAGAGAAAAGGTTCGCTGACCCTTCGTAGTGACTACATGAGGTATAATCGTGCTGTACTGAACGACTCGTGGCACGAGGACCGCGAGACAGAGCCGAAAGATTACGACATTACTGACCTGAGCAAGAAGCAAGACCTGCAGTTAGCTACCTACAAGAAGATAGGAGAAGATAATGTGGATATCGACCCTCACGAGACTACTAGTAAAGTTGCTACAGAAGAAGCAATCAATTTGAAGGATGATTACTGTACAAGACAAGTACACAAGCCTCAAGTGACCATGGGTAACTTTAGTTCTACAGTGAGTGATCATATTGACCAGGGAAGACAGCCTGGTGTACTGCCCAGCCATCAACCAGAGCACAAGATGAGATACCTCAATACAACCTATGGTCTTGACTATCAGTACCCATTTGAGTGGGAGCCAGTTCCTGAACAAACTGAGTCTACCCCTGACAAAAGGTATGGCCGCAAGCTTTCCAGCTTTGCTGATACAACAACTCACAAGCTACAAGGAATCAATACATGGCATGATAGCCCAGGGGCAATACAAAACTATGATGTTTAGTGAATGTACTGTAGAAGAGATTTTTATACTAACATGACGTAAACTTGTTCACTAATGAATACAACCAGCAATACAATCAAATCAACAGAATTTTGCCTACATCTATTATTTCTTTGGATACTGTCTAGCTCCAAATATGTTACTACCAACTCTCACATTATTACTACCAGCTTTTATGGCTTCCACATAATCTGCTGACATACCCATGCTCAGCTCCAAATCACTACAGCCTGTTTCCTTGGCAACAGTATCCCGGAAACGTACCAAACACTCAAAATCAGGATTAGGTCCCATGGTATAGTCATGTCCTAAACTACCTATAGTCATCAAACCACACAAGTGTAGATGAGGACAAGTGTCAATCACATGCTTGACTAACTGGATACACAGGTCAGGTTCACAACCTGATTTACTGGCTTCACCACTGGTATTAACCTGTATCATCACTCTCAATGGATTAGGCAAGTCCAGTTTCTTCACACTGGAGTCCAGTACAGTAGCTAGATTGGGACTATCCACTGTTTCCATCATCCACAAGTTAGGAATGGCACACACTATCTTGCTCTTGTTTGACTGCAAGTGTCCAATAAAATGCCATTTGATGTCGTCCAATTGAACCAGTTGGGGATCGTTGGCCTTTTCTTTTAACTCATTAACATAATTTTCACCAAAGTGTCGTTGTCCAGCATGATATGCACCCAAGATGTCAGCCACTGTCTTCATTTTACTAACAGCTACCACCCTTGGCAAGGGTTGGCCTGGTGTGGCTGCTTTCTTTACATCCTCCAATACTTTATGTAGACATTCAGCGATACTATTCCCACTTTTGACCTCGCTTTTGATTGTGCTGGCGTCTGTACCAGCGGAGGTACTGGTAGCCATGAAGAAGTTGTAAACAGGAGGAAGCTTTAAAGTCCCAGGTTCTCTACAGCACAGGGGAATACCCGTATGTACTAAAACATTAGAGACACTAGGTTTTAAATAACGTTGCTGTTGGCACTTCCATCTCGGCTTTCATGATTTAACCCCTCCGCGTGACTCTGTTAAGTAAGATATAGGAAAGAGAAACGAACTTATAAACAGTGAAACGGTAAGTTGAAAAGCCTGATATAAGACGAGGTATTTATTGTCTCAAAAATTGTAGAGTCTATTTGTATATATTGTGTACGCTGTCCTTAGGGTGAATAGTGACCACAATGGCATTCAATGCATTTGCTAACAGACAGGCATCACCTCGTAATGCTAAACTGATACAACAACATAATATGACTGGAAGTGTGTTCGTGGACCGAGGTCTGCTCAATAAACCAGGAGAGAATAACTGTTTTCTCAACTCTGCTATACAGGTATGTGTCTGTGTTCTTAGGTACTGCATTGCACTATTCAGTCAGTGTGTGTTAACTTTATTATATGTACACACGACAGTGTAATGATCTGTATTAATGGCATTAACTGGGGAAGTAGTCTTCCCAGCTGTATTAATGGGGACCTGGAAAGCAAATTCCATGTATCACATAACAGGGTGGAACTTTCTTATTTTCATCTCAGTAACTGCATCCTAGTAGTATTCCATATAAATATTGCTGATGAATAGTGATACATTTCCTGATCTGATCATTACAATCTAGCTGCTTCTGTCTCTATTGTATGCACCACATGAACTGACTGTGTAGTACATTTGTAGTAGAACTTTACAACATCACTTTACATCAGCACATTTGAGTTATAGTGTGATAGACCTAGCTCCTCACCCTCATGGGGGTAAGTCATATTAGTGGGGCAAAACTTTGATAGGTACATAATGAAAACTATTTGGGTAGTTGCCAACTTGCTGGATGCCAGCACACACAACTATTTCAATGTACAGTAAAAGGCCATCAAGTTTGTCAGTAGTAATTGTCCTATCTTGAGAATCTATGTGCTACATCTGTAGGTGTTAAGGGCACAGGCTGTGGGTCTACATCAGTAGCATTGTGTTGTGGTGTGTGGTGTAGTAGGTACGTTTGAGTAAAGGACTGTAAAAGATATATTTACGAATGGTCATCTGATGTTCAAATTCTACATTGTGTAAAAAATATCACATGACTATCACATGTTCAGTATTACGACATCATGACATCATTTCTATTATATCCCAACATGATAATACAGGTATTAGGTCATCATGTACCTGCATGACTGAATGACATTACTAGTGACATTTTGGCACATTGCTGAGTGCTACTGTGGTCTCATTTGTACGACTATTAGTAGTGATTAGAAAAGGTGCCACTTACCTAGTACACTACCTGTACAATTTATGTCACTGGTTAGACATGAGGCATATTTCGCTTGTTATCTTTGAAGAGCAAGAAAATAGCTTAGCATGTGTCTTAGCATGTGTTTACTATTTATGTAGCACACGCATTGATTCTCCATTAGCAGGTATAATATCAACTGTAAAGTGGATATGTACGTTTCACCTGTGTACCTATGTATTGACATGGAGAACGATTTTGGGAAATGGTACATTTTTATTCCTTAAAGTAATTTGTTGTTGAAATACTAATCACCAAAGTGAAGTGATTGCCATCTGCAGATTATTGATAGTGTTGACAACAACATGTCCAAAACTGGGATTAAAATTTCTAAAAAGCATCTCCTACGTACACTTACACTCGACCAAAGATACCGAACACTAATTTCTCCAATAGAACAGAACAATCTCTGAAAAAATATTGAAGTAAGCTGACTGCTTTATTCTAGACAGATCTTTTTCCATAAGTATCCACTATACTGTAGACAGGTCCACGTACAAAAAGATTTTTTCTGCACATAATACTGGTCAAGATACTCACCTTTTTAACCTGCTGCTGCTGCTGCTGCTGCTGCTGCTGCTGCTGCTGCTGCTGCTGCTGCTGCTGCTGCTGCTGCTGCTGCTGCTGCTGCTGCTGCTGCTGCTGCTGCTGCTGCTGCTGCTGCTGCTGCTGCTGCTGCTGCTGCTGCTGCTGCTGCTGCTGCTGCTGCTGCTGCTGCTGCTGCTGCTGCTGCTGCTGCTGCTGCTGCTGCTGCTGCTGCTGCTGCTGCTGCTGCTGCTGCTGCTGCTGCTGCTGCTGCTGCTGCTGCTGCTGCTGCTGCTGCTGCTGCTGCTGCTGCTGCTGCTGCTGCTGCTGCTGCTGCTGCTGCTGCTGCTGCTGCTGCTGCTGCTGCTGCTGCTGCTGCTGCTGCTGCTGCTGCTGCTGCTGCTGCTGCTGCTGCTGCTGCTGCTGCTGCTGCTGCTGCTGCTGCTGCTGCTGCTGCTGCTGCTGCTGCTGCTGCTGCTGCTGCTGCTGCTGCTGCTGCTGCTGCTGCTGCTGCTGCTGCTGCTGCTGCTGCTGCTACAATGAAGTTAGGCAAACGTATGCAGCTGAACCAAACACTTGTGTTCTTAACTGCTATAAAGCTTTTGTTTCTATCAAGTTGTTTTGTTACAGAAGTCTTGTTGTGCAGTGTAGACGTATACTAAGCAGAGCTAAGAACTGGCTATTATATCTGTTGCATTGTTATTATTGTAGGTTTTGTGGCATATTGATGTGTTCAGGAGAAGTTTTCGTCAGCTCGAAGGCCACTACTGTCCTGGGGATGCCTGTATATTTTGTGCCTTGCAGGTACGACCAACTTTAAACTGTTCAGTATAGATGTATTGACATTACAAACAGTACTGTATTAGTCCTGTTCCTCCATAGGCCATCTACACACAGTACCAGTATACTGATCAGTCTTCCATACCTCCTAATGCTCTGCGATCTGCTCTAGCCAAGTGTTTTGAGGTGTGTGTGTGTGCGTGCGTGCGTGCATGCGTGTGTGTGTGTTCACAAATGTAATATTAATGTGGGTTTGGGTTTGGGTTTGTAGTCACAGCACAAGTTTCAGTTGGGTCTGATGGAGGATGCTTCAGAGTGCTATGTGAGTGTATCTTAACAACCAGGTTTAGTAAATAAGTCACTCCCTTTTCCTAGGATGAAATATTGACACAGATACACTTCCACCTGGTTGGTAACCATGACGAGGACACCTGCTCTGTACCACATTGTATATCACATCAGAAGTTTGCAATGACATTACTGGAGCGGGTATGAGTCCTATGACATCATGGCACCTGTTATATTATCATATTCAGAGTGAGTGCAAGTGTGGAGCCACTTCAGAGCCTCTCCCAATGATGCAGTTCATTCATTACTACTCTGTGGCTGCCTTAGTGTAAGTGTGTCCATCTTGTAGATGTGTTTGTCTGTCTGTATGTGTGTTGTGTGTTTGTCTGTTTGCATGTGTGTCTGTCTGTGTGTTTGTATATGTGTCTGTCTGTAATCTGGGAAAACTGGTCTTATTGCCTATTTAACAGTTATTGAAGCTGTGGTTACCAAATTTTTACCAAATTTCACATGCTTTCACCAATTTCTTATCTTCCAGAGCATTGCAAAATTGACGAAAAAAAACTTTGGCAAATGAGGCTTCAACTTTTGTGGGACAATGAACCTCGCGGCAATCGAAGGGAATGCTTAGAAATATCCATGATACCTGTCGTGATACTTCAATACCCATCCTTTCAACATGGCTAATCTGCTCATGTGATTGCTAAAAATAATTGGCGGATAAAACTTTGCAGATTGTAATGCTATTTGCCAACTTTTCACTGTACGGTAGTTTATTCATGTAGCTTTGTGTTCTTGGTGAAAAATCCAATATGCTGTTATGGGCAATAAGACTGGTTTTCCCAGATCCAGTCATATATTGTATGTACGTACTATATAGTCTGTATGTGTGTGTCGTATGGGGCTATGGGTGTCTGTCTGTCTGTTGTGTTTGTGTTCATCTCTGTATGTATGTATGTCCAATGGTACGTATGTACACTTGTCACTGGTTGTGTTACTGTGTACACCTGTTTCTCTACATGTGTCACAGTGCAGAGCTGGAGAAGACAAAAACATCCAACTTGTCGGTGGAGAAGGATCACACACTATTTGCTAAAATGCTGCACAATGCTTATTGCATTGATAACAATAGGGAGTGTCCCAATTATGTGAGTTGTCATGTCTACATGTTCATGATGTCAACATCTCCATGGTTATAGCTGAACTGTCACAAAGCAGTACGACCACAACAGATACTGTTGAATTCATTGGATGTTTGTAAGTACCGCATATTACTAGAGCTGTGTGATAATACTTGTACATAAGTTAAGACAATCACTTTACCTACGTATAATGTGACTGTCGCTGGGAAAGCTGGTCTTACTGCCTGTTTGAAGTATTGAGAAATGTTGGTTTTAAGTATTTAGCATGCTGTAGCTATGTGTACCAATTTTTCACACAATTCCTTACCTTCCAGAGCATCCACTGTACAAGTAGATCCTAAATTTCACACCATTTCAGATAGGCTTAACTCGGGGGTGACTGTATTGGGTGGACAGTGGAGGGGAGAGATTATTTACAAAAATGTGTAGAGATGAATTAGGCCAAATTATGAGCCATTCAGGTCTCAGAACTGGATACAATGAAAGGAAATTTACAGCACAGTCTTTATTCAATGCTGTTGAGCTGTACAGCCACATGTAGCCAGCCACCCCAGGTTGCCAGTGCTCTATTAAGGCCCCCAACTGCTCATACAGGCACCACTTAGCTTGGGAAAAGAACAACAACAAAACCAGACAGCGTTCTTCATCACTTCATACTGTAATTGTTGTTACAGTGGTTACATATGTATTTAGTCTCCCCTAAAATTACATGTGGACTATAGGAGATATTAGTTGGCCTTTTCAGCGCTGTCACAACTAATTGGAAACCATTTTTACAAGTGCTCTACCATCTGACTGCTGTAGATATAGCAGTATTGAATGGAGTTTTGCTATTATCACGCTATATGTGACTGGGTCTGGGAAAATCAGTCTCATCACTAATGACAAAGTTTGATTTTTCACCATGTACACAAAACTATATGAATACACCATCAAATTTCACTACCAAGCTTGAGTGGTCTGCTTTTGCTTGCTGTCCAATAAAAAGAGAGAATTAGGATTACATACAATGTATTGTGTATAGTCTGTAGAGGGTTATATCAAGAGTTAATCAAACAGTATGGTAGTACTATTTACCGTACTGTTTAAGAAGAAATCCCCCCCCCCCCCCAAAAAAAAAGAAAGTGGTATGCACTGCCTAAATTGCTGCCTTTTAAAAATCATTCTAGAGACATCTTACGTGACGAAAACATCAAATGCAGCATTAAAAACAAGAGAACACTTCCAGGTAGCTGGATATAGAATTTTTTAAAAATCATTGAAACTCGATTTTTGTCTGCTTGCCTGCCTGACCACAGTCACAAGCAGTCGCAAGGCTGGAGTCCAAACGAAGCAGCGTATGGCTACCATTTTTTGCCACAATAACAAACTCACCAGTGGCATGTGCCTATTGGGGTTCCGACGAGTGTGTGCCCTCTGTGCCTTGTCTTTTCTTTTATCTTCGACACAGCAGAAAGCTGACTGGAGATATTCTAATACAGCAGTCACCCTAATAGAACAGTCACATGTGTATAGCTATATGCTACACCTGTATAACGAAAAAATCTAACTAAAGTTTTAAATGAAGTATGGATCCAAGTGATAAAAAGTAGTGAAACAAGAGGTGAATGATGGTATTACGGCATATGTCATACACTGTAGCTTGGTGGGAAAATCCCTACTTTGGAATTCAACAAAATAATTGTTATAACATACCAATTGCTGTAATACCATCATTCTTTTTCATACCTTTTTATCGCTTGGATCCCTATTTCATAATTAAATAAGAATTTTTATATACTAGTAATATTAACTTTTAGTTGCATTGTGAAGTACTATTTTTTAAACCGGGCGCGCACCTGGTTTACTGAAATTGTTTTCATAAAAGTGTGTGTGTGTGTGTGTGTGTGTGTGTGTGTGTGTGTGTGTGTGTGCGTGTGTGTGCGTGTGTGTGTGTGTGTACCTACCTACCTACCTATCTACCTTGTACGCACCCACTTGAGCAAAATCGTTAAATGGAAAAGCAGCTTTTACATAAGAGGTAAAAGTTAAATGGAGTCTGTATTAAACTTCTGCACAGGTAAACTTTGCTCTGAGGTGGTTTCTTTTCGGTTGTCTGAAATACGGGTGTGGCAACTCTCCTCCGACTTCGTGAATTACCTTCCCTCATAGATACAATAACGCTTACCAGGATTGGAAACGGAAGTGGGTGCACGTGGGATCCGTGTTTCGGTTACTTTTGGTACATCTTACTACAAAGTAGAGCAGTTTCACTGGATAAAGTAGGCACTACTTATTAGTTATGGCCATGAGACATGCACTCGGCGTACAAATTAGCTTAAATACATACTGGTGAAAAAGATACAAGCAAAAATTTCATCGAGTCCGACCCGCGCTTTTGACTGACACGGTTTAAAAATGAAATTTACAACCAGCAGAAATGTTTTACCTCAGCATATTGCAGTCTAACTGTTCCATTAGTGTGTAATACAACCTGGTGGTGAAGTAGTTGAAGTGAAATTCGTACAGACAGTGAGTTATCTGTACCAATGCAGTAAGGCGAAACACGGATAACATCAAAGGGCTATGACGTAACATTGGGGATTTTGTACACAAATGATGATGTAGAATACTTCCGTTTCCAATCCCGGTAAGCGTTATTCTATCTATGTTTCCCTTCGGGTTTTACAGGCATTTAACAACTGAAAAACACAAGGGTCCCTCATGCTATGAAATTTCATACAACCACTCTGAAATAAATTTCAAAATTTGAAATTTTTGTCAATTTTGGTCTGAAATTTGAAATTTTTGGCCTGGATCTTTTCATTAACGCACGCCCCACTATTGCACAACTCCATATTCCATGGAACGTGATGAGCTGCTGACAAGTTTTTCTTCAATTCAGTAAAGCTTCATCAGTCACAGATACTTATTGCCAACTTTTATCGTGGCAAGTTAACCGAACATCTAATACAAAATAGGCGTCTGTTAAAATAATTATCGTTTTGATATTGTATTACAGCCGCCGGGGTGATTACAGCTGTTCCTTACGGCTTCAGTTGCATTTCTAAAGGCCCTGGTAAAATTTAGAGTTAACCATGAAACATTGCTGATGAACAACTGCTGCTATGTAAGATTTATCTCGCAAGTTATGCAAGTTGCAAGTTAAAGAAGTACGTGGTTCTGATAATGTTGGAGACAAGGAGCAGCTATTCAAGGAGTTAGTGTTCGTCAAAGGATACACTGGACTGGAGAAGCGCCCTGTTTATGTTGTGACGCAGCGGGAACTATTCCATTACCCACCGTTTGGATACACTTCAACTGCAATAGTGAATTTATCACTACATGCGTGTAACTACATCTTACTGGATCATTCAGGAGTTAATTGTAATATTATCAGATATTTATAAATTTATTTGAAATTTCTGAAATTTATTTGAAATTTCAAGTTCAAACCTTGAAATTTTGCAAAAAAATTCCAAATTTCGTACACGATTTTAACCGTGAGGGACCCCTTGGAAAAACAACTTTGCAGGCCTCTTAGACTACCAGGAATAGCCTGAGTTGGAAAGGGGGCATATCCCCTACGTACGCGAACAAAAATGAGGAGCAGCTTTGAGGCTTTGTCGAGAGAATTTGTGGAAAAAAACACGGTAGTCAAACTATAAAACAGTTTAAAAGATACTTCTGTGCATAATGTGTCGGTTTGTTTAACAAGCGCTTCCTTAGCAGCACATAGCAACGTAAGTGAAGAATTACGAAAATTTCATGAATTACAAAATACGAGAATTACAATAAATTAATTGTGTATTATTGCACAACCAAAAACCTATGTAGTACATATAGTTGGTTAATAACATAATTTCAGATGAGTTAGCTAGCTGTATAGCAACTGGTTTTTAGAAGTAGCACATCAACTTGTTACAATTGTGTTTCATTTCCCATGCTACAAGGTAAACAGCAATGATTTCAAAACCATGGGCACAATGATTCGCTTGTACATGTAATTCATCATGCTTTGCACATAAAACCGGTTTACTACATTTGTGGACCCGCTGAGCAAAAACCGGTCGTTTTCACATATTTCTCGAATTCCATTTTATTGCTTCTCTGTTGTCTATAGTAACAAAGGAGTGGACAGCCAAAGTTTCAGCCTTTTGTGATGAATAGTCTATAGCACTAGACAGTTGGATCAGGAATAAATTTCAGCAAGGATATGGCAAATAGATTACAGGTGCTTATTTAATCGATCATAATTCACGACTGAAACGAGCTACGAATACGGAGTTAGGATTAGTCTGTCCACCATGAACTGGCAAATTGATCAAGGTGTAGGGTTTCCCTCTATGTCTCCATGCAGACAAAGAAGAAGGCTATTTCAGCAATGAAATGACGACGGTTAGCTTTGTTTTTACTGCATCGTAAATAAACGCCCATAACTCACATTTAGTATACTGCACAAACACAAAACAAAGATTTTCTTACTCCCCATGAACAGGCAAATCTGATGGTGTATAGGTTTTATTGATGTGAGCTTTTTTTTAGTACACACCAAAGCAATTAAAAATGCATAAAGTAGCATGTGTATTTTTACCCAGTTTATTTCAATACGTTTAAACAAAATAGAATTTTGTGAAAATGGCCGTTTTTTGCTCAGTAGGTCACATTTGGGATTATTGTTGAAACTCCTTTACATTGCAATGGCATTATTATCAAGATTTCATTTTTTGTATGATAATAAAGTGGCTTCAAGCTTACCATCATAATTGTCACACAGCTTTAGTTGTTACCATAGTGATGTATGCAGTTCTCACATGATCTTGCTGGTACAGTGTGTGTAGGATTGATATGGGACTCAGACCAACCAACAGTGAGACTAATACAACTATTGACTGAGTGTATTGGACTGTACATTAAACTGGGAAATGTGAGTATACCTGTGTAGTAGTAACCTGTACATGTACGTGTGTGTGTGTGTGTGTGTGTGTGTGTGTGTGTGTGTGTGTGTGTGTGTGTGTGTGTGTGTGTGTGTGTGTATTGACTTGCAGCATCTGAGTAGTTCACCAGGGCTGGTTCACTGCTCACCATGCTAGCACAGTGTTGCGTGCGTGTTGTGTGTGCATGTGTAACAGAGACGAGAAAGACAGAGAAGCAGAGAGAGAGAGAGGCAGCATAGCCAAGCAGCTAGAGCACCAGCCTGATAATCTAAAGGTTCCAGAGTTGATGCCCAGTTAAGCCCAGCCGTTGTTGTTTCCCTGAGCAAGAAACTTTACTCACACATTGCTCCAGTTTACCTGGCTGTTTAAATGGGGACCTGGCAAACCAGTTAACACAAGGTCTCCATTACATTAGTTACAGTAGGTACACATTGATGTTATAGCTGGGTAGGCTGCTTCCCCAGTTGACACCAGGTCAGCTATTACCAACTGTCCATATGAGGTGTCTATGATACAGGAGCACTATTCCCCCAGAAAGATTTCCATCATCATTGAGTTTGTACTGTAGGTACCTGAATACTACACAGATGTTGCAGTGTTTTCGTGACCATGAATATACCTTTGGCTTTGCTATTTCTTCTGCTATTGTTGTACTGTACATACAGCCTGTATGTATGTTAGAATATACTCTGTCATCTACAGCTGTTTGATCAGACACTGACCGAAGAGTCAACACAAAGGCAGTACAGTTTGACGGCTGTTGTCACTTATTATGGTAAACACTACTCCACATTCTGTTACCATGGTAGCCACAAAGAGTGGGTGTACCTGGATGATGCCAATGTTAGAAAGGTGAGTCCACCACCTACAAGAAGCCCCATGTGACCCTGGGGCCTCAGCTTCCCTGTGTGTCCATACAATTAAGTGTAAACTCTCACAGTACATTGTAACTACATACGTTTACACTAGTGTTGTTTTAGTAATGCATTTGACTTTTAGTTTTAGTTTTAGTTATAGCTGTAAATAGAAAAACATTTTAGTTAAAGTTTTAGTTTTAGTTACCATCATTAATTAATATATTTTAGTTATATTTTTAGTTTTAGATGCTAGGTTTGTATAGTATTAGTTAAAGTTTTAGTTTTAGTTAGGTGTAGGCGAACCTCCCTTGTTTCCCTACTTTTTTCTATGATCCCTAATCAACCTTAAAATTCCTACTTTTTCCTTAAACTTGTTTGTTTACCATTATTATGATTGATGAACCTGTGTATACTGCTTCAAAAGAAAGGATGGCACCACAGGTAAAACGGTTTTCATCTGAACGCGCCCCAGCTATCAATAATGTGAAGTGACCATTGCACTGCTTTGTTCAGCCCATTACACAGCACTACAAACGAAGGACAGTACGAGAAGTGCCTCTGCAATCAATCCAGTCACCATGAAAATACGGACAATTTGCTCGCCCCTACTGACTCGAAAGTGAAGTGGCTATTATGCTTCGCTTACTCCTATTTTCTGCCTGTTACACAGAGTTACGTTATAGTTAAACCCTACCACAAGTAGGATATCGTAGGATATCGTTAGGCGAAGCCTAGGTGTTTATAACTAGATATCCTATAAGTGCAGGTCAGGTTTAACTAGCTTCTATCCCACACTTTGAAGTAGTCAAGTTAATAAACAATGTGTTAATAAGCATGTCAGTTGTGTATGGCTTAATTGTTTGCTGAATATGTAGTTTTATAGTGTGTATGGCTTCAAATTTTGCTGAATTTGTAGATTTTATGGTGTGTATGGCTTCAATTTGCACTTCTTTTAACTTAATATGTAATTTCCATATATATATATGTATGTACTGGGGTTTAACTACCATGCACTGGGGTTTAACTACCATGCACTGGGGTTTAACTACCATATATACCACTTTAGTGTGGGCGTTCAAAGGCGCCGCTCGGTTTTCCCGGGCAATATCATGGGAAAGCGGTTTGCCAATGACTTTGATACCCAGCCAGTTCAAAGAATCAATGCGCTTTGACTTGTTATATTGAGCGACATAGAGCTTTGTATTGTGGGACTCGGTTTTGTAGAGGTTGCTAAGCTTAGTACATAGGCTAAGATAGAGTAGTTGGTTGTTACTAAAGGATAATGAAGGCACAAAATAATTGTTTGGGCGATTGTGGATGCGTATTTCTACCCACCGCGTATCAGCCTTTGAACAGACCATGGAACAGCAAAGCTACTACTGCTACTTTGAAATAGGTTAGTAACTTACAGTTCTAAGTACTTAACTTAATATAATAACTTACTTACTGTCCCAATAGCGGAGTTAGTTGGCTTAACTTAGTACAAAAATGATAACAATATAAACTCCATCCCACAATCGAAAGTTTTCTAACATTGCGTGTTGAAGCATAGTAACGTATATTAATGACATTTTAACGTATGGACAACGTTTTGATGGCTATTAACCCACGCTATTAAAACCACAATCGATCTTCAGATGCTACTGTATAAAACAAATGGGATGAGTTCTCATTAGTTCTTTCACCTATTAGGTGAGTACGCCCCAAGTGATATATATCACTTGTATCATGGCTGCTTGGGATTTTGCTGACATATACACCCGCAGCCCTCGGGCCTGCGGCCCTCGGGCTTTGGGTGTATATATCAGCAAAATCCCTCACAGCCATGGTGTATAACTATTACATACGTACTCCTAGTTTTTTTACTTTGATGTATGGATTCATAGTATAGCGGGTAGCCCCCAAAATTGGCAATATTGTGCACTTTTTCGTAAAGCCACGAAACTTTCCACATAAATAGTACTCTTCATGACATGCATTTTTAGATATAGTGCCGTCGCTGAGTTGACCTTTGGTGACCTTTACGGCCATTTTTGTACAGAAAATTGATCATTTTTGTCTTTAACTCTCTGAGACAATAATTAACTTGATAAAACATGGTACCAAACAAAAGATCTTTCTGATAGAAACAATTTGGTTTCTCAATTGGTGATTTCATTGCAAAGTTATGATCATTTTTACTAGCGCAAAATTTGATAAATTTACCTGCCCTTGAGATGTGAATTACCTGTGGGCAGATAATTATACATAAATTTATCAAATTTTGCAACTACAGTGAAACCTCACTTAGTGGCCACCTCAGTAATGAGGCCACCTCATTATAGTGGCCAGGTCCAGCAAGTCCAAACGTATTTTCCATTATATTACATTTATTTAATTTTCCACATGCCACAGAACCAAACTAGTAAAACTAATACAATGTTCCCTCAGTAAAGAGGCCAGCTAAGCAGGCAATCAAGGTATCACTACAAAAGTTGCTGCTCTTAAGTGCGTATTTTAACTACCGAAAGCGGTACCCATTATTCTGGCTGTATACTTCATGCTTTTCCAACCATTATGTCTCAAGTAATGCTGGAATATTTTGGTACATTTCTACCTTTCTCTGTGATAAACCCTACATAGTGTGTTTAGATCAATTGTAGCTACATTGCTGTTACAGCAACTATAGGCAGTTGCTGGTTTGTTGAAAACCTCAATAATAAGGCCATTTTGTTTTATGGCCGCATTAATGAGGTTTTCGGTAATAGGGCCACCTCAGTAATAGGGCCACTTATGGGTCCCATTGGTGGCCCTATTAATGAGGTTTCACTGTAATAAAAATACTCATAACTTAAGAATGAAATCACCTATTGACTTCAAATAAAAACCAAGTTGTTTCTATCAACAAGATCTTTATTTTGGTGCCATGTTTTAACAAGTTAATTAGTGCCTCAGGGAGTTAAAGACAAAAATGATCAATTTTCTGTACAAAAATGGCCGTAAAGGTCACCATAGATCGAATCAGCGATGGCACTATATCTAAAAATACATGTATTGAGGAGTACTATTTATGTGGAAAATTTCATGGCTTTATGAAAAAGTGCACGATTTTTTGGTTGTACCGCTAGTGGGATAGAAAAACAAAGAACAGTAGCTATTAGAAGCACCTCTGCAATCAATCTATAGTCATCACATAAAATACAGACAATTCCTGTTTACGGGAAGCCATGCATGCATCACGCTACTGTGAATTGACACCTTGGGGCTGTCAGCAAAAAGAAATGGTACACAAATGAGAACAAAGGTAAGTTCATGATGTGTGCATTGTATGTACTGCGGTATGCCAAGGGCACATCTTGGGACGAAGCGACATCGAACAGTGAAGCAGTTTAGTTCATAACCTTAGCCATTATTGAATTACGCTTGCCTGATGGCATCAGATATATTAAACTTTGTAACAATCTATTGGAAGCATTTAGGGTTGTATTGAATGAGTTACTCTCTAGAATTCCTATGGATATAATTACATGAAAATAACAAGGAGAAAACATCCTGACCACCTGGTAGACTCCTGTAAGCGTTCAAGCGTAAATCAGATGGCTGCAGGTTCGAGTCCACCTAGGTCCAGTCATGGATTTTTTCTCCTTTCTCCAACTTTTCAAACACAGCTAAAATCTTTGAGCAGGCTGTAGGACCAGGTGCCCTACAGACCTTCAGCACTTGTGCTGTAAAGCATTAATAAATAAATAAAAATGAAGCTGGTTTTGGGTGATATTTTTTGGTAATAAAACCCAAACCTCCATGATCCCTAATATACAGTACTGCCGTACTGTATGATTTAAATTCATAAGTTAGCTGCATTCTGCTTGAAAACATTGCAGTAGTAACTTTTTAGCATTCGAGCTGATGATTATTAAAATCTTCATAGCAGTTTATCATGTTGTAGTTTGTTTATCATGTTGTAGTTTTAGTTGCTTTAAAAGCTTTTATATTGATAGTGTGTGCATAGTGAATAATTAGCTATTTGTTCATATGTTACTACAACATAGCAGAGTACTTTTAGTTTTAGTTCTAAACAAGCAACAAGTTATAAAATTGTAGGTGGTAAGTACTTTTAGTTTTAGTTCTAGTTATTTGTAAACATTAAGTAATAGTTTTAGTTTTAGTATAAGTTTCCATGTAAAAATTAAGGAACTTTTAGTCTTAGTTTTAGTCTTTTGATTTACTACTGGTCACTGTGCAGTATTTACAAGTAGCTTCAGTTTTAGTTTTAGTTTCAGATAACTGAAAGTATAAGCCCCAACTAAAGCTACTTTTAGTTTTAGTTTTAGTAACTAAAACAACACTAGTTTATACTAATAAGGTACACCAGTTGACAATGGAGCAGTCACTTTTAGGGTTTAGTTAATCATCAAAGTCCTTCTGTACTGTTGTTGTTTGGAATTTCATGCAAGTATTAAAACTAAAGGTGGACCAATACCGATACCAGTATCGGTATCGATGCCAATACCAGTGGTATCGGTATCGGTAATACTATGTACAGATACCACAGTAGACATTCACCACTTTTATTAAACCATCTCTAACTAAGTTTCCAGTAGCTAATAACTTAGTTGAACTAATCAGTAATTGAGCTAATAAAGTAGCGAAACAAAGCCTTTGTTACTCTTTTCCAAGTATTGCTGCAATTTCTGCGTGTGTATTCTAATATATTAGAGCACGTGAATCCTTTGTAATTAAATGGTAGTGCAGTTGTTCCTCAAGAAATAAGTTTATGACTACTTGGCTTGCTTTTTCAGGTTGAAAAGCTGTAACAAACACTGTACAATTATCGGCCACCTACGCAATTAATTGCCTTATCAATAAAACTAGAAAACTACCTCAAATCAAGGAATTAGTAATCCACAATGATGTTTATCATGTTTAGCTGTTATACAATGAATATTTTTGATTGAACTGAGATCAATCAAGTACTGTGATATTTTAATAGCTAGCTATGTATCACAACAGTGAGATTTCTATAATAAACTTGTCTAGGCTTCAATGCATAGTATCGGTATCGGCAAATAATTTCAGTACAAATACTCGTATCGGAAATATTGGTAAAAAGTGGTATCGGTCCATCTCTAATTAAAACAATCATGTGGTGTGGGATTATTAGTAGATTATTAGTAGATTACACTGCACATAAGTCCCAAGGCAGTACATTTTGCAGAAGTCCTTGAAATCATTCACTATATATTTTGTGCATGCAACCTCCACAGACAAGGAGCTTGGTCACAGTTTATTACTACACTGTGCTTATATTTGTTTCTCACTGGATAAGTAATTGAAACCCACAGCCAATAATTCATGTTGGTCACATGATGCAGGTTGGTCAGAAATGGAAGGATGTGAAAGATTTATTCAAGAAGGGTCACTACCAACCATTAATGCTAATATACACCTATGCTGATGCTAAGCCGATTAGTATTGAAACTGCTCCTGTTGCTAAGATTGATGGTAAGGGAGAAAATGCAGACATACACTGCATTACATAGTACCAGTAAACATGTACACACACACGTGTGTGTGTGTGTGTGTGTGTGTGTGTGTGTGTGTGTGTGTGTGTGTGTGTGTGTGTGTGTGTGTGTGTGTGTGTGTGTGTGTGTGTGTGTGTGTGTGTGTACATGTGTAGTTTAAGGTTGATCTTACACAAGTGTTGTTATCTGTTTCCATAGTAATGCAGTCACAATCATCAAACACTACAACAACTGCTAGTGTCACTACAACATCATCTGACCAATTAGGATTGCAGACCAATGCCACACCCACTGAGAACATGATAACAGGAGGGAAGGACTCCAGCCAGCAGGTCATTATCTCTCCTCAGCACAACAAAACACAACACAGTGTTGCAACTAACACTGCACCTAGGGAATTGTCACCTGCACCTGTCAGAAATAGCCCCAGGGCTTCCCCTAGAGGGATTTCCCCTGTTGAAGAGAAACAAGAAGATTTGATGTCATTTGAGTCAGTTTCTTCCCAACTGATTGCTGCTGCCAATCATACTCCATTTCCAAACAACAAGACGTATTCTGGGAATCTATCAGTAACAACTGGTATCCAACCATCTTCAATGCCTGCACGTCTGACTGGTGATCGGAATTCCTATCCACATTCCAATGTCAGTTCCAGTCCGCTAGTTAGTGATGATTTGATAGTGTTAGATACTGTGAAGGCTTCAGAGTTAATGAAACACCAGGTTCCCTCCAGTAATAAGATTGGTCCATTTGAAAAGGACATGCTTGTCGTGGAGAATAGAGCCTCAAACAACAATTATTCCCACTCACACATGGCAGCAGTTACAAACAATACAGGAGTGGCTACCAGGGTAACCAATAATCCAGCCAATAGTAACACTACACATTTGTCACAATCATCACCACGACAACAACATGTTAGTAGGGCTTCCCCTCACATTTCCACCAATCAAATGATAGCAACCCGAGGTGACCAGTTATGGTATCGTGATGGATTTGGAGTTAGCCATTCAGATGTAAGATGTGTTGAGGCCATGCAAGCATGGGTAAAAGCTGAAATGTCATTGGCTAAAGGGGACAAGGCTGTCGCATTATTAGCCTACAAGAAAGTATCAGGTGAGCATAATATAGGGTATGTTCTTATCTATTAATGCTCATTATACAGACACACTTCAGTTAGCACTACAAGACCCAATGACAGCAGCTAATAAGGCAAAAGTCACTGCTAAACGTAATGAAGCAATTAAACATGCTGATGAGCTAAGGCGAAGCATGGAATCTGACAAAAGGTGAACAGCATAAGATTAAAGTTGTGTAGGATATAATTTATTCAGGGCTGCTGAGAGAATGTAGGAGGCCCAGGGCAACTTTAGAATTTGGGGCCTCTATAACTGATATGGCTAGGTAACACGTTTAGCATCTGGGGGGTCTGGAGCATGCCCCCCCCCCCCCCCCCCCCCCAAGGAAATTTTTGAAAATTAGACCCTGTAAGATTGAATATGAGAGTGATTTCAATAGTTTATCATTGACTGTTGTATTAGGGTGACTGCTCTATTAGGGTATCTCGAGCTTGCATATTAGTAAGCTTTCTGCCAAATGAATACCACCTAGGAAATTTTTAAAACACCATACCATATGCTAGACTGAATTATAAGAGTATCTACTATAACTGAATACTTGCTGTATTGAGATGATTGTTCTATTAGAGTATTTTGATCTTGATGTAAAAGTCACACTCTGTAAGCGCTAATTCTCTAACTGTTTTCTGGACCTTTTTTATTGGTTGGATTCCAATCGGATCGGTACCATTCAAATCTAAAATTTAAGGCGAATCTTTTGATCCAGGATTGGTGGCGATTCGTTAAACTAAGGGAGATAGTCAAGATACCCTTTAAACCACCATATGTACCTGAGGGAGACACGGATTTGTCCAAAACTTTCTGGAGATCCTTATCATGTTACTAGCCTTCCCCATCCCAACCTACACTAGACGTTTCTCTCCCCTGTGGACGACAGAATAAGAAATGGAAAAATCGAGGCCATAAAATTTCAAACACAAACTCCTCCCAGGTTTTCCCCTCGATTAGCTTCAAAATTTGCTAGACCACCAAATTACAGTGTCGGTTTTTGAGCCTATCATTATGTGCTAACCTTGGTTGCAAAATACTTATCACTGTCAATGGCCATTATAAGTTTACGGTATGCATATAAGGCATTCTGGTATACACGCGTTGCCAATAGAAGTCATATGATGTCATGTTTTAACTATCTGAAAGCTTAGAATCACTTTTTCGTGATTTGCCAATCACATCAGCAAATTTGATCATGTGATCTGGTGTGTACGTTATCATCCGGCAATCACACCCACCAGTATAAAAGGATAGTTCCGTAGTGGGTTTGGCAAATCTACGAGCGATGATCACTCCTAACAGGCAGCTTGACAGAGACTACACAAGAAAATCTTGCTGGCAATACACACTCTGCACCCTGCTGCACTGTCCACTACAAGGATAGATGTCCCGAGGCCTACACCACTGTGCGCTAGACGAAGTATAGCTACTGCGACACGAAGACAAGCAGGTCAGAGACTATGGACAGGCCTAAAACGGAGCACACCACTGCAAGGGAGAAGGAATCAGTAAAAAATAGCAGAGTTTCATAGTGGATGTGGCAAGTTAATGAGCGATGGTCACTCCAATCAGGCTGCCTAACAGACTATGCAAGGAAGATTTGCCTAAAAGACACACTCTGCACCCTGCACTACTCTAATAGAACATACATCTACCTTACCAGGGGATGAATCGTGGACAAGATCATGAAGTTGCTATTGCAGTCTTCAATGTGTAGGGAGACACATTTTCACACTCCTTGGTTAACTCTACAGGGACAGCTGAAACTTCCAGAAGCTCTATTAGTTTAACTACCCTAATAGAACATACATCGCGATATCTGTCCTATAGTATGTTCACGTTGAGCTGAATCCTCAAAAACATTTAATAACTCATGGATACAATTACACACTATCTTGAAATTTGGCTCATTTGTAGTGCTACTTGACCCGCTAAAAATATTTCAAAATCTTTTTGTTCAAATGTTTGACATAATATTTACAGCCAATCAGAATTTTCACAATACATTTCCTATGGGGAAGCCATATAAATACAGTGTCCATTATAGCTCTTTCCCGAACTTGTAATGGAGCCAAACCGTACGTGTCTGTTGTTGACACCTTTGCTGTTACCAATAATCATCTGGTTGCAGTGTTGAGAGTAACGCGTTACATAAGTAACACGTTACATAATATTATTACTTTTGTGATAACTAAGTAATATAATGAAATATGCTATGAAAACAGGTAATATAACTCAAGTTACTTTACTTACTAATGTAACGCGTTACCTAAGTAATATAGTTACTGTAACGGATCTAATATAACGTAATATTATTACTACAAGTAACGAAGTTACTAATCTTGTTAGTAATCCACTGTGTAACGCCTAGCCACAACGAAGTAATGAAGCCTACTGAATGAAGCTTATTCACCAGCTTCTTACTTATAACCAAGATTTGCACATTGCCCAACAATGTAATCATGTCACGTGATAAGGTGGTAGTTTCACACGTGACAGCTTACGGCTGTGGACACAAAGTAATATAATATGTAATATTATTATAGTTACTTTATTTTTTGGGTAATATGTAACTGTAACTAAATAGTTCTGTTGCATATAATATGTAACTAGTTACTTATAAAAAGTAACTGTCCCAACACTGTCTGGTTGGCTGAAATGTTAACTCTGTTGAGAAAAAGTCCACTTTTAATTTTTAGCTGTTTTTCAGGATTCAGCTCAACGTGAACATACTATAATAGAACACACACGACCTCTAATTGAGCAACCACTCTTCGTATGAAGGATTCACCTGGGCTATGCTGATACTGAAATATAACTCTTCTCTGTCCAAATACACATGCTGGTGTTGACCTTCTTGCTCAGCACAGCCGATTAACCCATACTTAATACTGTACTGCATACACACTTTGTCATGCAACACAACAATACCATGACTAGGATTTAGAAATGGAACTCCAATTCAGTTAATCTAATAGAAAACACAATCTAACTAAATATAAACCACTGTATGTGACAAACGCAAGTTGAATTAGAATATAGCTCATCGTGGTGATGCACCAACTATTGAACCTCATACCACACTCAGACACTTTATGTTACCGTATAGCTGGTAATTTAAGGTTTTTATTTTCAGATATTTCGAAAAGCCCTTCTTCTGCAAAAATAAATTCCAGAGATCCATCCTTTCTTCGAAAATACATTCCCACAATCAATAATACAACGCTAGTGTGCGCACACATGATTCATTTCTTGTAGCGTTGACGTGTTGTTTGAGGTGAATGTCACTTTATCGATATTTCAAGCCGATGGCTAAGAATCTGCCAGATCCAGAAGGACCATTATCAGATGTATTACCATCATCTACTATTAAGGCTGCTAATGATGCTGTGATGGCCACTTCAAGACAGCTCGAACAAGCACCCAAATCTAGTAAGCTTAAGAGAGGGCCGTACTTATCGCTTACTGGAGTACAACAAACACAGGTAGCAAGGTATGCTTTTTCGCATGGAAACCAAGCAGCAATTCGTCGTTACAATGATGAATACTCCACTGATATTAAAGACAGTCCCCTTAACACTTGGAAGTCCAAGTATGTTGAAGAATTCGGTCGTAAGCGAGATGCTGGGGAATTTGAAGAAAACGGAGATATTGTTGTACATTCAATACCACAAAAGAAGAGAGGCAGGCCACTACTTTTGGGGAACGAGCTGGATGATAGGGTCAAGAAGTACATCAAGGATGTACGGGCAGCTGGTACTCCTATTGATACTACAGTTGTTATGGCAAGTGGAGAAGCCATAGTGAGGAGAACGAATAAAATGTTGTTAAAGGAGAATGGTGGACCAATCGACATCACTAAGTCTTGGGCAAAGTCACTACTTTCGAGGATTGGTTATGTTAAATATAAGGTCTGTAGCACAGCAAAAGTAGAGCCTTTACAGTACGAAGAGCCACAAGGGCAATACCTTTTAGACATTAAGGTTGTGGTTAAGATGGAAAACATTCCAGCTGACTTGATATTGAATTGGGACCACACAGGTATCAATATTGTTCCAGGTTGTCCATGGACAATGTAAGAGAAAGGTGCCAAGCTTGTAGATTGTGTGGGGCTAGACGACAAACAACAAATCACCACTGTGATCTGTGCAACACTAAGTGGATTTTTTCTGCCTTTCCAAGTCATTTATCAAGGCAAAACACCAGCGAGTTTACCTAGATATTCCTTCCCTGAAGATTGGAATGTGACCTACACCCCTAATCACTGGTCAAATGAAGAAAAATCCCAGGAATATATTACTAATGTAATATTGCCGTACATAAACGGAAAACGTAGTGAGCTAAAGTTGCAGGATGATCAACCAGCATTGGTCATTTACGATGAGTTTAAAGGCCAACTTACAGATGCCGTGCATTCTCTCCTTGATTCAAACCACATTTATGTGGTCAAAGTACCCCCAAACTGTACTGGGCGCTTGCAACCGATAGACTTGGCTGTAAACAAGTCAGCGAAAGACTTCCTTCGGAAAAAATTTCAAGTGTGGTACTCCCAGCAAGTTGAGAAAAACATGAGAGAATGTTGCTAAAGTAGTGGATACAAAGATGTCAATAATGAAGCCACTGGGTGCTAAATGGCTTGAAATGCTGTACAATTATTTGCAGCAGAACAAAAGTCTAGCCATCAATGGTTTTAAAGCTGCTGGAATCAGTGATATACTACAACTTCCTCTATAGAGTTGTTGTTATATACAAATACTGTAAACATACTGAGACCCAATTCATTGTAATTATGTATATCAGTATAATTATTACAATTGCAACAATTTATAATCAAAAACAAACTGTGAGCTATGTATAGTCAGTTATGTACAGTTAGTTAAGCAAGGGAAAAGAGTGATTTTCTTCTGTTCCAAACACTGAACTAGATGAAGTCTCATTAATGCTTGGTTGAAATGCAGTGCAGCAGGGTCCTTTCCATAGCAAATAGCTGCTGCATTAGCTATAGCATATACACCACAGCCATTTGAACCTAACTGTTTAGGGATCACAACAGCTGTGGGTTTGGCTAAGGATCCAAAGAGGTTAGTTATTAGTAGGGCAGTGTGATCATCTACGCTATCAAAAACTGAGTCATAAACTTTTATACCACATGAAGTAGCTTTAATAGATGTAGCAGTGATTCCCATGTGAGTGCACTATTTGAACTCTCTCTTGCTCAAAATTTCCTTTTATCTTTTTCTCCTGTATGAGTGTTGACTGAAACCCTTTTACGTTTGGAAACTGTAACCTTAGAACTTGCTGAGCAAAATTAATCACCAAGTCATTGAGTTCTTGTCCATCCATAATAGCATCTCTGTCTTCTAAAGTAAGCTTTATACCCCCTATACGCATCCACTGTACAAGCTTGCCAGCAGGTACTGTAGCTGCAGACAATTTTCCAACACTGTCATCCTCTGCTCCTTCCTCAATCTTACAATACCTGATAATTCCACTGTACCACCAGTAATAGTGGAGTTAGTAGTGAAGTTAGTAGTAGAGCTAGTAGTGGATCCAGTAGTTGAGCGACTGGTAGCAGAGCTAGTATTGGATCCAGTAGTTAAGTGACGAGTTAAGTGACTAGTGGCAAAGCAAGTGGAGCTTACTTCGATTCCTGCATGGCTTTCTGTAGTATCCTTACTGTTAGTGGAAGGAGTGACTTCCACTCCAGCGATATCTTTCGTAGGAATCGAAGCTAACTCCAGCAGCTTTCTTGTCACCTTGACGCGCTCGTCCTTTGAGAAAAATCTATACTCTCACGGCACATCCACTCCACATTGCTCTAGATCTTGTGAATACGGCCTTGGCCCAGTTACACGACAAATGATTGATCCAGAATGAAGAAGGAATATGTAGCAAATGTAAGAGATCTTTCTTGGCACGTGGCCTACTATACTGGTGCCGTCCATAACAGCCACTGCATAACGATCTTCTCTGTTATGAGGTTCAGGAAAGCAGGGTAATTCTGATCCAATTTCAGCTGCCCAAATATCCTTGTAGACATGATACCCACGTACTACAAAGGTAATAGCAAACGCCATTTTTGATAATTTGAACACATGAGAAATCCAAGTAGAAATTTCTCGAAATTAAAACCTTCGAAATTTAAATTTTTCAAAAATTGATTTTGGGTGTTTCTGCGAAAATTTCTGTTTCAAAAATAACCAGCTATACGGTAGTTCATGCAACATCATCATCCAAATGAAGTAGAGTACATCAGTCCCAATTGTGGCATTTGTCTGCCACTCAAAACTAATCTGTTTTGTGTATGTGCATGGTTGTAATGGGACAAATCTTGATACGCCACCTTCATGAAGACTGTGTCGATCTCTGCATGTGTAGAGCCTGTAACTGGACACATGCATCTTGATAAGCCATCTGCGTGAGTACTGCACAGATGCGCAGAAATTCCAGTGCACAATGCCAACCTATATTATAACTATAAAAACTATGACATCAGTCACTCTTTGTTGATGCAAGGTCACCAACATTATAGCTAGATGTTAGTGCCATACACCATTGAAGAAGCACATCAGTAGCTATGCCAAATCATGTATGTAATGATGTGATTACTCCTTGATCATTAGTAATGTTCAAATTTAACAATTTCACACAATGATACTTAACAATTGTCTTAGTATCAAGCGCATTTTGCACGGGTACAACTAGTAAGATGTTACAAGTAATGATTTGTTGCACCTGGAAATATACTCGTTACTTATTGAGTTTGCTGGCTATTAGATGGTATCTCTTACTGAGGCTTCTTGTGTCTTCAAGTCTACAGGGAATATTTACACTGCTGTATGTTAATTTTTTTTTTTGTATGTGTGGATAATGTAGCTATTGGGCAGCTATGAGGCCCCTTACAAAGTGGGATCCAGGGTAAAATATCACAGTTGCCCCCCCGTCAGCGGCAGCTCTGAATTTATTGGCTATAGTTAGCACACACCTGATCCCTTAATAAATCTTGTTGCATGAACTAATGTTTAGTAGTGCTGTAAAGCTAGAACTGTTTATGTGAGTTATGTGGCTTTCAAAATATCCTGTCTTGAAATTACCCAAGTTTAACTGGTCTTCTTAATGTTTTTACAAACTGTAAATAAGTGGATGAATCATTAAAACATCACGCAGTAGTATGTATATATATACATGGTTGATTTTGTGGTAGTTATCATGTACTTACTGATGGTACTCATGTTTGTTGCTAGGCAAAAACAGTCACACACACCCCCTACAAGTCGACAACAACAGTGTAAGAAGTGTGGTCAGTTTGAGTGTCAACCAAACAGTGACCTGTGTGGCCCATGTGAGCTGAGGAACAAGTTGACGCAATGACATCACATTACATGTTTATCATGTGACTATTAATGATGTGTTGTAATTTGTTTTGTTTAGCACATTTTTAATTGTGGTGATAATATTGGATGGCTAGAACTGCGAAGGATTGGGTAGAGAATGAGGTTAGCTAATCAATTTCTATACAAAATAAAATCAGTTCTAGATGTTTTACTGATTACGTTTGTTGTGTTAATGACACTGCTAATAGGGACAGTCCTTGTAGACCCCTTGATTACTGACATTTCAATGTTAGTGTTGTGTCATGTATAAAGTTATACTGAGTAAGGACACCTTTCTGTTATAGTCAGTGATTGTCTCCAGGTGTAGTTGTTAGTGTGGAGGCTATAGGTGGTGTAGGTCTAGTAATAGTGGATAAACCCTACATTTCCCTTACCTACCTACTGTGTGGATGAGTCTTGGCAGTCATTTTCATTGTGTGGCATTTCCCTTACTGATTGATGATACAGAAGTGGTGCCATTGAGTAGGTTAGGTGTATATGTACGTGTAGCAAGTCCATCATTTGCCTTCTACCCATGGTTACTTGCTGTAATTGCTGTCTCTGTTCTCTTTAGAGTAGTATAAGCTGAAAGTGCTGCACATTGTAGTATTTGGGACAACATTTCATATTAGTCATTAAACTAGTTTGTTATCTGACCATACACTGTTAAAAATGGCTTGTTACGTTAACACCAAAGATGGTTATATTTGGTACTGTGCCACAAAAATTTACAGGAATTAACAAGTTTGGGTACCAATTATAACCACTCAGAGTGTTAATTTAACAAGCCACTTTTAACAGTGCAGTTAGTGTATAGTTATTATGTTGGCTGGTCTTGTTGTTAACCAACAGCTATGAAGGGTAACACTATGTATATAAGTTGTGTATAGTGTAAGCCAGAGATGAACAGCAGCAAAATACATGTGCCTTGGGGAAATTGTTGAGTGACTGTAAATTTTTGTAACTCACATTCACTTAATGTAAAATGGCTATATAACCTGCAAAATATAAACTTATTTTTATCTATTGTAAACAAGCAGTTTTGCTGCATGGTTGCTTAAAGAATTGTGGAAGCAGAAAAATTTTTTTGTGGGAGCAGGTAAATCTAATTTTAAAGATTTATGCAAATGTAGACATCACCTGACTTCTATAATGTTGTGTATATGTAGTAACTAAGATTAACTGTTGATATGCACATAAAGTATTATGACAATTACACATACAGTATAAATAGGCTAAGTCATCACATGTCCAATATTGCATAGTACTTACCATTTTTTGATAGTTGTCTTGAGTGTGGAGTCGTGTAGACCTGATCATGAGTAGCTAGTCATCTACTGCTGGCCAGTGGCCTGATATATACTACATATATATAGCTATCTGACCAGTTCAGAGTTGGTGCATAGCAGTGTTGCTAATCAAGACACACGGTAGTGTGTCGTGCGGCCCAAGAAGCCGGCGCGCCACACCGTGAGTATATTAACAGGAAGAAAGAAAACGCAATTTTCACACCTATGTAGCTCTGTGATCCCTTATCCGATTGGAACCAAATTTGCTAGAGACGTGCCGCCCAGTTAGGGGAGTCTACATACCAAATTTGAAGAAAATCGCTCCAGCCATTTCCGAGATACGAGCGAACAAAATTTCGTTTTAATTTCTTCGTTTTTTTCTTCTTCATCTTCTTCATTTCGCACACTTCGCAAAATTCGCTATAAAACACGAATGCGTGCTCGGATTGGGTTGAAATTTGGCACACTTGAAGGGCTCAGTAAGGCGGATCTGTGTACCAACTTTGGTAGGAATCCGATGAACATTCACGGAGTTATGACCGATTATTTGCGTAAAATAAGGTCGAAGGTCTGTCACGCCTACAGGGTAAACCTCTTGGAGGAATCAGTTGAAAATTGATATGTAGATGGAGCAACCATCGTAGGAGTGCCTTTTTGTGGTTTGAAAGGAATCGAGATAAAGACCATGGAGATATGACACAAAACCCAACCTGTGTCAAAATTACACGATCGATTTTTATGAATAAAAAAATTATTAGTTTTCGTGTCTACCAGACAAACCGCTTAGAGCAACGAGCTGAAAATCTGTAAGTAGCTGGAATAATCATCATAGAAAGTTCTTGCAGTAGTACAGAAGAATCGGATTACAAATCACTGAGTTATGATTCGAAAGGCAACTACGTGCAGCAAATGCGAGATCGAGATACTCTAATAGAACAGTCACCCTAATAAAGCATTCAGTTGCATGTATAATTTACTCAGTTATATTACATTGCAAGTTATTCTGTAGGGAATTCAGCTACAAACAAGTCACCCTGTAGTCAGATCTGCTAGAAGAAGGTGAGAGTTCATCTACAAAGAAGCCATCATGTAGAGAGTTCAGCTCAAATAAATCACCCTGTAGAGAATTCAGCTACAAACAAATTGCCCTGTAGAGAGATCAGCTAGAAGAAGTTACCTTGTAGAGAGTTCAGTTACAAAGAAACAATCATGCAAAGAGTTTAGCTGCAAACAAATCACCCAGTAGAAAGTTCACGCTATGAACAGATCACACTGTAAAGAGTTCAGTTAGAAGCAAGTCATCCTGTAGATAGATCAGCTAGAAGAAGTCACTTTGTAGAGAGTTCGGCTACAAAGAAACCACCATGTAAGAGAGTTCAGTTGCAAACAAACCACTCTGTACAGACTTCAGCTACGAACAGATCACCCTGTAGAGAGATCAGCTAGAAACAAGTCATCCTGTAGAGAGTTCAGCTAGAAGAAGTTACATTGTAGAGAGTTCAGTTACAAAGAAACAATCATGCAAAGAGTTTAGCTGCAAACAAATCACCCAGTAGAAAGTTCACGCTATGAACAGATCACACTGTAAAGAGTTCAGTTAGAAACAAGTCATCCTGTAGAGAGCTCAGCTAGAAGAAGTTACATTGTAGAGAGTTCAGCTACAAAGAAGCTACCGTGTACAGAGTTCAGCTGCAAACAAATTGCCCTGTAGAGAATTCAGCTACAAACAAATCACCCTGTAGAGAGTTCAGCTAGAAACAAGTCACCCTGTAGAGAGTTCAGCTAGAAGAAGTTACATTGTAGAGAGTTCAGCTACAAAGAAACTACCATGTAGAGAGTTCAGCTGCAAACAAATTGCCCTGTAGAGAATTCAGCTACAAACAAATCACCCTGTAGAGAGTTCAGCTAGAAACAAGTCACCCTGTAGAGAGTTCAGCTAGAAGAAGTTACATTGTAGAGAGTTCAGCTACAAAGAAACTACCGTGTACAGAGTTCAGCTGCAAACAAATTGCCCTGTAGAGAGATCAGCTAGAAGAAGTTACATTGTAGAGAGTTCAGCTACAAAGAAACTACCATGTAGAGAGTTCAGCTGCAAACAAATTGCCCTGTAGAGAATTCAGCTACAAACAAATCACCCTGTAGAGAGTTCAGCTAGAAACAAGTCACCCTGTAGAGAGTTCAGCTAGAAGAAGTTACATTGTAGAGAGTTCAGCTACAAAGAAACTACCGTGTACAGAGTTCAGCTGCAAACAAATTGCCCTGTAGAGAGATCAGCTAGAAGAAGTTACATTGTAGAGAGTTCAGCTACAAAGAAATTACCATGTAGAGAGTTCAGCTGCAAACAAATTGCCCTGTAGAGAATTCAGCTACAAACAAATCACCCTGTAGAGAGTTCAGCTAGAAACAAGTCACCCTGTAGAGAGTTCAGCTAGAAGAAGTTACATTGTAGAGAGTTCAGCTACAAAGAAACTACCATGTAGAGAGTTCAGCTGCAAACAAATTGCCCTGTAGAGAATTCAGCTACAAACAAATCACCCTGTACAAAGATCAGCTAGAAGAAATTACCTTGTAGAGAATTTAGCTACAAACAAATCACCCTGTAGAGAGTTCAGCTAGAAACAAGTTACACTGTAGAGAGATCAGCTAGAAACAAGTCACCCTGTAGAGAGTTCAGCTAGAAGAAGTTACATTGTAGAGAGTTCAGCTACAAAGAAACTACCATGTAGAGAGTTCAGCTGCAAACAAATTGCCCTGTAGAGAATTCAGCTACAAACAAATCACCCTGTAGAAAGATCAGCTAGAAGAAGTTACCTTGTAGAGAATTCAGCTACAAACAAATCACCCTGTGGAGAGTTCAGCTAGAAACAAGTCACCCTGTAGAGAGATCAGCTAGAAACTAGCCACCCTTAGAGAGTTCAGCTAGAAGAAGTTACATTGTAGAGAGTTCAGCAGTTTAGCTGCAAACAAATCACCCTGTAGAGAATTCAGCTACAAACAAATTACCCTGTAGAAAGATCAGCTAGAAGAAGTTACCTTGTAGAGAGTTCAGCTACAAACAAATCACCCGTAGAGGGTTCAGCTACAAACAAGTCATCCGGTAGAGAGATCAGCTAGAAGGATCACCTTGCAGAGAGGTCAGCTACAAAGAAATCACCCTGCTTCATCTTTTCTTCTTCCTGTAGTAAAGAAAAAATGACAGGTTAAAAATCCCTAAAGCCGGCCATAGGCCGGCTTTGGTGTATACAAATACAAAAAGAAGTGAAATCTAATCCAAAACAGCCGAGCTGTAAAAAAAGAGTGCGGCCCTGAGAAAAGCTATGGTGAAAAAAAATGTGAAATCCAAGGTGGCGGCCAAGAAATGGCTGTGATGGTAGGTTAATGGTAAAAATTTTAATAACGACAATTCAAGTGAATTTTGTGCCAAGACCAAGCGGCACCAAATTCACCTGAATTGTTGTTATTAAAATTTTTACCATTAACCTACCATCACAGCCATTTCTTGGCCGCCACCTTGGATTTCACATCTTTTTTCACCATAGCCTTTCTCAGGGCCGCACTCTTTTTTTACAGCTCGGCTGTTTTGGATTAGATTATAATTACAGCTACTGACGCTGATGATTAGCACGCATGTATTTGAGTTATTTCATTCCATCTGTTAAGTTTAATTGAGGTTGCTGAGGAGGTTAACCTATTGCATCTACCACTATCTTTTACAAAGTACTTTAATCAACTTTTACAGTACAATAACAACATTAGTGCATATACGTAGAATAGTTCAACTAATTAATACTTTCACAAAGTAAACTTCTAGCTTATTTTCTACTCCTTGACTTATTCGCTTTGTATTGATTTCTTGTTCCATTGATTTGATCTTCTCTTTAATTGCTGGAGCATAACTGGAAACACGTAGCTCTTTTAAGGTATCGTTACTACCCCTCAGGGCTTGTAGTATAGCTACTATAGTTTCCCCACTAATGGCATTACCATAAATATACAGCTCCTCTAGTGACTTGTTGATAGTTAGAGCTGTAATGATTGCATCAGCCACATCATCAGTAATGGTGCCGCATTCAATTCGAAGAATCTTCAACTTGTTATTATCCTTCACTGCAGTGAATAGTGTTCTTGCTGCAACGGAGGATAATGAGGCACTGTACATGTCCAGTTTTGTTAGCATAGAGGAGGGATGGGTCAACATGGTGTAGAGCTCTCCACTCTCCCCAATTGTGTGGTTACTATAAATCCACAACCTTTCTACTTTGCAGCTGAGGACAATGTCACTGATGAAGGATGAGGATGATCTGGTAAGGTCATTATCACTCAACATCAAGTTGGTAATAGTGATGTTACTATGGTTAAGGTATTTGTGAATAATGTGGAGGCCATGATCTTGGATATAACATCTGCTTAAGTAGAGGCTCACCCAATGAATGTGGGAAGAGGAGGTGAGGAAGAGTGACACACACTCAAGATCAGTAGCTGATAGTATAGTGCCATTAAGCTTGATTTCTTTCTTATTAAAGATTGCTGCATCTTCAATGGATTTACACATTTTGTAGTCTTCGGCTTCCTTGAAACATCGATATAGGTGGAGGCACTTTAACTGGTCATGACAAAATTCACTGGAAATGGCAATCTTGTCATCTCCACCAGACAAGAATTTCTTAAAAGAAGATCGTTGTCCTTTGGTAAGAGTAACATAAATGGCAAACATGTTTGAGTGAAGATCACTCCAGAATTTTTTGTGAAGAAGACAAAGTTCTTCGTCTTCTTGAAGGTCAGTTATAACATAGAGAGCTGCTAGATATTCCTGGATAGTGAGGTGTAGGAAGTTAAATGTCATTGTTTTCCCTGTAAGGCCAAAATGTTGTACAGCTTGTAATAGGCCAAAGCCATTAATAGCCTCAGAGGTAGCTACAATATCTGGACAAGCTGCTTCAATGTCTTTATATGTAAATACTAGTTTGTTATCGTTAAGGGCCTCAAGTGAAAGCCTGGATAGTTGCTTAACTACCTTGTTGTATGGCTCTGGCAAGTTTATGAGATCAGTGATGGTGTTATTGAGTGGACAACCAGACTTGGCAAGATGTCGACAGATAGTCTGACAAATAAAATGATTACATAATTCTGTGGCATTTTTTGGCAGAGGAAGTCCACTTTTATGTAAGAACAAAAGGACAACCATGTTAAATGGAACAAAGCACAGGCTATTGATTGTCATGTGATGCCGAAGATATTGGGTGAGCTCTTTGATTTTGTGGGGTTGTTTCTTAAGAGCCTGTTTTATAAACTGCTCTCTTTCTATTTCAGTGAAGCCTAGGATGTCTATTTTGATGCTTGCTCTTTCACGAAGACTCACCGAGGCATGTGGACGAGATGACACCATTATACCACAAAGAGGTAGTGTTGTCCTATTAAGAATGTCAGCAATTAAACTGTTTCTCTTTAGGTGCTCTGGAAATTCATCGTAGCCATCAAGAAGAAAAGTTATATCTTTACCACCATTAGATAGTAGGAAGTCACTGCAAGTTGTTGTAATTTCTGTAGCACTTTCACTTCCATCTCCTTTGCAGAATAGTTTGAGGAGATCAGGGATTGATGTTAACTGCCAAATGTTGGGATCACGAAGACAAACCAGCAACACAATTTTAAACATTGTTAACAATACTTTCTGTCCCCATTGGAATGCAATGTGTTTCAGTAAAACAGATTTACCTATACCAGGAGCTCCTTCAACTAGTACAAATTTTTGGCCATCACTTTTTTCTAATAGTGTTAAGATTTCTGCAACTTCTTTAGTTACAGTGCTGGTATTGAGGACATGTTGTAATGTCTCATGGTTGTCTAGTTTACGACGTTTTTGAGCCAACTGACCACTAGCTACTGAGTCAATGTCACCTGTTTGAATCAGTTTGGCCATTTCACTGTCTTGTTCTTTAGTACGCTGCTCTTGATGCTGGATGAGAACTAGTGGTGTATATTCCTTTGGTTGATCTGGTGGCCATGTGTCTTCATCAACAGTGTGTTGTGCATGCACATTCATCATGGCCACCCTATTGGAGAACATAGAGACTGCCTCAGCTCCTACAAGATAAACAGTAAGGTGTAGTAGCTTATTAGGAGTACACTAATTGTACTCACCTTTCTTAGCAGCTTGATCACTGGACACAGCAGGTGACTGGATGACACTTAGTAGTTTGTTCCAACTAGCAGAGGGGTCCACTTCAAGCCACTCCTCCAACATGGTATCACAACAAGGCCTGGCTTTATCATAATCATATTTTATGATGTCAAGTGTTCCACTGGGTAGACCCAGTAGTGTTCCTATGACTCTCCAATGAGCAGCATAATGTGGAGTGATGTGATTGTGGAGGTCCTTCAGTAGTGGAGTACTGGTAGCTGCAGGGAATAAATAGTATCAACGCAACAATGTATTGGTAACTCATGGTCATCATTGTTCTCCGGTACATAAGGTCATACCAAGAGTTCATAATATATATACTAAGGAGAGTATCCTACTCTCATATACCCCTGTAGAAAGGCGTATCGTGAAGTTATGACATAACACTTCTGAGTTCGCCCGTTTTTCTTTGTATAATTAATGATGTCATTAGTTGAACATGGTATCGATTGAACGCGTGCCTACCAACGTCGCTAGCAACCAAATTAACTCCAGCTCTAAGCGTTTCTCACCCAACTACAATCGTTCCTTCATGGGTTAAGACTGCTTCGTAGGCGTTTCTTACTAGGCCATTCGTGAATACGGCTATCCTGAGTGTCGCAAGTGTGAAACGATGCTAACGATTCTTGCACTTTTACGGCTTCATGTACGTCACAAACCACAACATCTTGTCGTTATGTCATAACTTCACAATATGCCTTTCTACAGGGGTATATGAGAGTAGGATACTCTCCTTAGTATATATATTATGAACTCTTGGTCATACCTACTTGAAAGGTTGACCCGACCGACCTGATTTTGCATAGATTTTAATTAAGAAAAAAAAGGATCATGCCACACCTAGAAATTATTTTTGCAATTTCTACAAAAGATCACGATACTCTAATAGAACAGTCAGTTGGTATAATATAATACTAGCTATCTGTAAGTGTAGACCAGCATGTTCCTCACCGAAAATCTATGATAGCTATACCAATACATCAGTGCTCATTGAACTACTACCTACGTTTATCCTGTTATGTACTAGAAGGGATTTGACAAGTCTGCATAAAGGTAAATGTTTCTTTAATGTGACTTACTGATCTATTTTGAAACAGTATAGCCACTCCAAATAAATTGTTTCCCATCCTGGACTTGGGCATATTTACATATGGGTGGGCAGTCCATTTTCACTATAAGATTGACAGGTTTTCAAGCGATTATTTGCCTAGCACAACCATACTGAAAAAGCTACACAAAACCTTCCTTTTTAGTTGCAAAAATAACACAAACATGAAGTTGCGCTGACTTGATAGCACCATAGATATTAGAGTACTCTATCTAATATCTATGATAGCACTGCTGACATGATAGCACTGCTGACACTGTTACAAGATGGCTTTTGCTGAACCTGTAAGAATAACCAGAAAATAATGGAAGAATACAGAATATTTAGAGCTGACAGTAACCAGATGCAGGCGGTGGATGGGAAAGACAGAGAATTTATTTGGAATGGCCATATGGCTTGTAACCAGAAATAATAAACATGTTTAAAACTAGTTAGCTAGCTGTTTTTTTTTGTTGTTTTGTAAAATAAATCCAAGCAACAACTTTTCAAATAGTAATGGCCTAAGTAGCTACTGAGTACCCCTATCATTGCTTAAACAAAGGTCAAAAGCTCCTGTAGGATAATGAAGTGCCTTTGCTTTGTTAAGAAAATGCCATTATTTACGTATACGATTACTACACGTACCATATTCTGCTGTTTTGAACTGTTCTAGTCCCTTTCGGTTACTCTGGTCCATGTGTCAATGATTAATACTGTGACCGTGACCGGCTTCAATGAGGGCATGGCTTAATCAGTTTATACTAACAGAGAGACTCTTACACATCACAACCCGGCCAACAGTCATGTGAGACGGATTCCGGATTTCCTGGTAGATTGAGATTTAGAAATCTTATTATTTCAATGACCTTCAACTACAAGATTTCTCTGCTGCAAGCCAAGTGGGCTAGAGCATCGGCCTGGTATTAAATAGAAAGTGTTCCAGGTTTGCGGATACCCAGTTTTTTTGTTTTTTTATAGCTATCCAGTTATGCCAACTTGTAGTAGTTGAGCATTTATATGATCACTAATATTATTAATTACTACTTATAAACATCTTTCCAAGGCATTATCAGTGGATTTATGCATCAAGGACCCGGATCAGTATGGTACAAGATCGAGATACTCTAATAGAACAGTCACCTAACTACTCTAATAGAACAGTCACCTAACTACTCTAATAGAACATTTAGTGGTTCATAAAAGTTGGTTCTGTTATGAAATTTTTCCAAATCTTCTATTATCAAGTTAAAAAAAAATTTAGCTAAAAAATCTTATACATACAATGAAGTGCATTGGTCTGTTTAAAAGGCTTGATTCATACTTGTGTAGTTATTACCGGTACTGGTATACTTAATTCAGGTACACAATTTCCAATGAAAATGCTCTCAAATTCAACCTCGTATCATTCAAATTTCAGTTTCAACATTATAATTTTATCATGCACGCAAATGTGAGAGGATGCATCATGTGCTTGGTTGTCTGAACCTACCCAAACCTTCCATTAGCAAATGCTGCAGAGAGTCATACCTATAATCTAAAGACAGTATATAAAATATCTACAGGCAGAAATTTTATGTGGAAATGTCTCCAAATTTCAGTATTTTAGCATCTATTTTTCAAACATTTCCTGGGGGGCATGCCTCCAGACCTCCCTAGGAGATATAAAAATTTTCTTGGGTGGAGATGTGCTTCACACACCTCCACCCAAGAGAGTGAGTTAGCCCCCCCTCCCCTTTTATAAATCCCACGACAAAAACCATGGTTTGTTTGTTTGATGCTTTCATTGTATCAACATCTCTTGGCTTGTAAACTTTTTTGCTATGATATAGATTACATCTATGGAATACTTGGCATGTTTCTTTGCTTTTACAGCACTGCATACTTATTTTCTCTGTGCAAAAGAAAGAAAGAAACATCTCCTTCATAGATCATGGTATTGTTATGTACTTCACAACACTTGCACTTGTATCAGAGTTTGACTTGTATATAGCACATTTCACTTATAAATATTATTACCTATTTAATGAGTTAATCTTAAGTGTACCTAGCAATGCAAGTGGTGAATAGAACAATGGATAGATTCTTATTGTGAGATACACATTATGTGTTTGTGCGATTATTTATATATACCTGGCATTTTATTTTTTACCCCATTATTAGTGTGTGGACTTACATGTTTGTGCAGGGTTAGTGATATCAAGAAATATTTTCTCCATTAATAATATATCTTAGTGATATTGATATGTACTGTAGCTGAACACTCCTGTTAATCATGCAGTTAATAAGATTGCATAATATGAACCACAGTATAGTTATTTTTCTTCATTTAAAACACAACGATTGTTTAGACTACATCAATTTCATACTATCAAGCAGGGGCAGCAATGGCGGATCCAGGATGCCCCCCCCTTCAAGAAATTGCATACAAGATCGAGATACTCTAATAGAGCAGTCAATTACTCTAATAAAGCAGTTACAATGTTCATGAGGCAGTGCAGCTTATTTATGAAGCTATAAATAGGATTTTATTTTACATATCATACTTGATATAATATAAATTATTTGGTAAAGGATAACTAGCTATTATTGTTGTGACCTTTTTTTTTTTTTTTTTTTTTGCTCTTCAACTTTTTTCAGCAAGGTGCCCCCCCTCTTTCCAGACTCTGGATCCGCCCCTGGGCAGGGATAAACTTACCTGGCTCTTGACCCTTATAACTGTATTTGTATATGCATGTCAGTCCCATAAGAGAGCACTATTTTAGTCATACCCCCAGAAAGATTTCCATCATCATCATTAAGGTAGTAGGCACCTGAGTATACTGCACAGATATTGCTGTGTTTACTGAAGAGACATAATTGTGAATATGGCAGCCTGTAGTTTTTCTGTTTCTTTGCTATTAATTTTATAGTCTGTATGATCTATGTACTATACTGTACATACATTAGGATAATACTCAATCATCTACAGCTGTTTGATCAGACAATGACTGAAGAGTCAACACAAAGGCAGTACAGTTTGACAGCTGTTGTCACTTATTATGGTAAGCACTACTCCACATTCTGTTGCCATGGTAGCCACAAAGAGTGGGTGATACCAGTGTTAGGAAGGTGAGTCTCCACCTCCCTGATATTATTACAACATTATCTCAACAACCCTGCATGCCTATCAATTTAATTCTAGTAAACTCTGTTTAACCTCTAATAGAACATGTGCTTGGAGAGTTTAATATAATGGTTTGTCAAGGTCCTTCTGTACTTTTGTTGTTTGGAATTTCATACATGTCTCAATAGTACTATCGAACATTTATTAGGTATGTGCATTTCACATAAGTTCCAAGCAGTGCATTTTGCTTCACAGAAGTCCTAGGTACAATGAAATCATCAAATAGTACAATAGTACTGTTTAGTAGAGTTCTTCCCTAAGGACCCACAAGAATGCTGCCATTAAAACACCATCATAGATATGTCATATGTGACAACTTGCAGATGGAATTTTAAAAGTCACCAAAATCCGATTTTTTGGTCTGCCTGCCAATTATAGGGCTAAAGGCCAACTGAAGCAGCACACAGCCCACAGGTTGCATGTGCCTCTTCTGGTTCTAACGAGTGTCTGCCTTCTGCACTTGCCTTTCAATAAGATGGTCATCATCTTCATACATGCAAGGAAACCAGGCATACCAAGGCAAAATTTTCAGTATCAACATTTTCCTTAGAGGAACGTATAATGATTGCATGGAACCATGCCCTCAGACAATCAGAACATATACCGCCATGCCCTTAATGATCAGAACTAGCTGGGTGAGTCTAACATCTCTTAATGATCTAGCTGCAATCAGCTACAGATTTGCTGCAGAAAACAAGACATGGCATTGAACACAATCCATATCAGAGATCAAGATACTCTAATAAAGCAGTCACAGCCACATGTATAATTATAATATAAAGTTAATACATGATGCGGAAAAATCCCTACATTGGCATGTTCAATGCATTTTGCTACATTATCTAGTTTCACTGTAGAACCCTACTTCGCTTTTAAAATTAATTGTTCATACCTTCTGTGGAACCATTTTATTGCACTATATATTTTGTGCATTTAGCCTCCACAGACAAGGAGCTGCATGCTCAGCCACTTATTGCATTATTTTGTTTCTCACTGGATAAGTAATTGATACCCACAATCAGTAATTCATGTTGGTCACATAATGCAGGTTGGTCAGAAATGGAAGGACGTGAAAGATAATATACACTTATGCTAGTGTTGAAACTGCTCCTGTTTCTAAGATTGATGGTAACAGAAACATATTCTGATGTTCAACTGTCCTTGTCTTAATGTTTATAGCTGTTGTAAACTGTGGCCTCCGCTCTATCCATGAGACTTGGACAGCTTGTTGCTAATCCTATCCCACAAGGATTTACCCACACAGACTGGATGGTGCAAACAATGATGAGTAAAAACTGATGAGTATAAATATGTTTGGACCAATTATATCTTAGTATTGAAACTAAATTTCATGAACTAAAATGTAAATTTGTAAGTTTCTGTACATAATTTTACAAATGCTTTGAGTATCGACAGTGGTGCATGTCAAAAAGATGTGTTGTGTTTTTATTTAATTTATTAAAGTTTTACAGCACAAGTGCTGAAGGTCTGTAGGACACCTGGTCCTACAGCCTGCTCAGACATTAGATACAAAGACATTAGCTACGTAAGGTGTGTTTGAAAAGTTGCAGGAAGGAGAAAAAATCCATGACTGGACTTAGGTAGCCTCGTGTTGTACTGGTGTGTCTAGCAGCCAGATGATGGGGAGCAAGATAGTGGGATTTTCACATAAAGCATGTCTCAAAAGTCCTATTACATACTATACAACAATAATAAACCTGATACACTGAAGCCATTAATTAAAAGCACCCTGAAAAGTGGACACTTTTAGGTCCAAGTCAAATATGCTCACCAAAAATGCTTCAGGAACTTTTACCTGTCTAGGTTAACAAGATTTCTTGGAACGTTTTAATCAGTGAATGCTCTATTAGAGTATTTCATTTCAATCTATTAGAGAGTATCGATCTAAGGAGCTATGTACCATTTTCCACTGACTGCCCTGTACAGGATTTCAAGCTCTGTAGTTTGAAATATCCACCAATTATGCTAGCATTACACTAGTTGGCCTGTTGTGCTTTTTTTCACATTAGACACAGGCCTAGACTTCATTAATGATCAGAACACTTTCCATGTGTATTAGTGTACATATTAGTTTAGACCCCTCTATCAGGACACATCACTAATAAGGACACTTTAAAATTGTGTCAAGGCAAGAAACCAAGAATATAGCAGTCTCAATGTAAGTTCATCTGTCCTGTTAATATTACAAAACTTCTTGTTATAAATTTGATATTAATCAGTGTGAGTAATATGCCATAAAATTGATTCTATAACAAAACATACAATACTATAATTATTATAGTCTATATACATTGTAGTAGTAATTCAATAACTCTCTGATCACCTGTATATATCAAAATAGAGTGTGGCAGCTCCCAATTAAGTGGACACATAGTCAGGGAGTTCCCTTGCACACACATCCAACAACAATGCACCATAACTGAACACATTGGAGGGGGGAACAGTATGAAGGTCGGTCACTTTGGCCTGCAGTTGTATCATATCTGTTAATTGTGTTAGTAGCTCACATATGTATTTAATTAACAATTCTTCCAGCCAATCCTATACTATCCATTGTTTGTCTGTTTTGTTAACCTCTGTTTCATGGTAACTGAGTTCAACTGTTTCTCTTTTTTTCTTCCCACATACCCTTGCACCTCAACTTCTTTACAGCACACTCATGCACTCTCAGTGAATATATAGTGGTGCATCTTGAGATACTCCTACTTCATCTACAGGATAACCTAGACCTTGTGTAACTATAAGTACACAGGCTACATCAGAAGGGAAGCTATACTCTCTACTCTATTACTCCCTATATACTCTATTATTTGACTGCATGCAAACATAGAAGTAGTAGTAGTTACACTTTTACCACTGTAAAAATATCCTTTACAGCAAAACAGCAACATGTGTGTATGTATAATAGTTTAATAAACTAACCAACCAAGTGTTACCAGAAGCGAACTGTTAGCTTATCTTGTATTCCTAGACTTCTTCGCTTTCTGTTAATTTCTCGTTCTATTAATCTAATCCTGTCCTCGATTGCTGGAGGGTGACTGGGAATAACCAGTAATTGCAGTGTATCATTGTACCTCAGGAATTGAAGGATAGTAACTGTGGCTACTCCACTGATATGGTTGCCATGAATCCACAGCTCCACTAGTGACTTGTTGATAGTTAGAGCTAGAGTGATGTCATCGGCCACATCATCAGTAATGGTGTTGTAGTTAATCCAGAGCACCTTCAACTTTTTAGAATCCTTCACTGCAGTGAACAGTGTTCTTGCTGCAATGGAAGTTAATGAGGTATTGTTCATGTTCAGTATTGTTAGCATAGAGGAGGGGTGGGTCAACATGTTGTAGAGCTCTCCATTCTCCCCAATTGTCCGATTACCAATAATTCTCAACTCTTTTACTTTGCAGCTGAGGACAATGTCACTTGTGCAGGAGGAGGAATATTTGGTGAGACAATTATCATTTAACCACAAACTGGCAATAGTGATATTACTATGATTAAGATATTTGTGAATAATGCGGAGACCACGATCTTGAATATAGCAGCCTGACAAGTTGAACTCCATCCAATGTTTGTGGGAAGACGAGGTGAGGAAGAGTGACACACATTCGAGATCAGTAGCTGATACACTAGCACTGCGAAGATCAATTTTATTCTCACTGAAAATTGGTGCCTCTTCAATAGATTTACACATTTTATAATCTCCTGCCTCCTTGAAACATCGGTAGAGTCGGAGACATTTCAACTGGTCTTGAAGGAATTGGCTGGAAATGGCAATCTTATCATCTCCACCAGACAGGAATTTCTTAAAAGGAGATCGTTGTCCTTTGGTAAGTGTGACATAAATGGCAAACATGTTTGCATGAAGATCACTCCAGAAGTGGTCGTGAAGGATACAAAGCTCTTCGCCTGGTTGAAGGTCGGTTATAATATAGTAAGCTGCTAGGTATTCCTGAATGGTTAGATGTAGGAAGTTAAATGTCACTGTTTTCCCTGTAAGGTGATAATGTTGTATTGCTTGTAATAGGCCAAATCCATTGATGGCCTCACGAGTGCCCGTGACATCAGGACATGCTGCCTCAATCTCATCGTAGGTGAAAACCAGTTGGTTATTGTTAAGTGCTTGTAACGCTAGCTTCGAAAGTTGTTTAACTATTTTACTGTATGGCTCTGGCAGGTCAGCTAGGTGACTGATGATCTTTTTGAGAGGTTGACCAGATTTGACAAGATGTCGACAGATGGTAAGACAGATAAAGTGATGGTATAACTCACTGGAATCACTGGGAAGGGGAATACCCATTTTACATAAGAAAAGCAGAATTACTATGTTAAATGGTACTAAGCAGAGGATGTTGATGGTGAGATGATTTTGCAAGTAGTGGGTAAGCTTTTCAATACTTTGTGATTGTCCCTTTAAAGACTGTTTAATGTAATGGTGTTGCTCTTCCTCAGTAAAACCCAGGATGTCTACTTTGACAGTTGCTTGTTCTCGGAGGGTGACAGAGGCATGTGGGCGAGATGACACTACTAATCCACAGAGAGGTAGAACGTTACGATTTATAATATCACCAATTAAACTGTTTTCTCGTAGATGATCAGGAAGTTCATCAAAGCCATCAAAAAGAAAAAGCAAATGTTTTCCATCAGTCTCAAAAAGGTGATCACTACATGCAGCTGCAATTTCTTTAGCTTTCCTATCTCCCTTGCAGAATAACAGAAGAAGGTCACTGATTGATTTAGCTTGCTGAACAATGGGGTCACGTAAACAGACTAACAGTAGCAGCGTAAATGTTTGTAACAATTGTTGCTTACCCCACCTGTATGCTATTTCACGTAACAAAACAGACTTGCCAATGCCAGGTGCACCTTCAATCATAACAAACTGTGGTTCACTACTTTTCTCTAGTGGAGCTAAAATCTCTGTAATGTTTTTGGTCACCTTGCTACCACGTGGAACTAGTGTAGTGACATCACCTTTGTGAACTACCTTAGCAACTTCAACAGTTTGGTCCATCCTTCCTTGTCCTTCATGATGGACCAGTAAGAGTGGTGTGAAGCTGTGTGGCTGATCTGGTGGCCATGTATGTTTGTCAACTCTTAGCCATGCTTGTGCATTTATCATGGCCACTCTATTGGAGAACATAGAGACTGCCTCTGCTCCTACAGGATAAACAGTAAAGTGTAGCAGTTAATCTGGTTACACAAATGTACTCACCTTTCTCAGAAGTGTGATCACTGGACACAGTGGGTGACTGGATGACACTCAGTAGCTTATTCCAACTAGCAGAGGGGTCCACTTCAAGCCATTTCAAGAACACAGCATTGCAACAGGGAACAGCTTTGTGATAGTTGTCATATTGTATGATTTTTAACTCTTCAATAGGTAGACCCAGTAGTGTTCCTATCACTCTCCAATCTGCAGCATAGTGTGGAGCGATGTGTTCATAGAGATCCTTCAGTAGTGGAGTTGTGTTAGCTACAGTAAATAATGTAAAGTACATTGTGCAAATTGGCTTTGTGCATGCACATCTTGGTAATATTATACTAAAGTTTAGGTAATGGCAGCTATATCACTAGTTAGCAAAGGTCATTTAAGAGTAATCACCTATGGTATGCAAAATATAAGGCAATATACATTTCTCCCAAATTTCAAGGAATTTTCACACAACCTATATATATATATATTAATACCATACCTGTTTCACTGCCCATACAAAAGTCTCAATAGTAGCAGTGAAATTTATCCCGTATTTCACTGGTAGCAGTGAAAAGTTGTAATTGCAATTTCATTGGCTGATATACTACAGCAAACTAGCCAATAGAATCAGTATATCACTTGTACATTTGATATACACATCTGATTGGCTAAAATTTATTTATAGTGCTTAGTTGTTTTACCAGTTAGGCATGTCCGACTTGACAACCTCGCGAAATTTATCTCCATTTCCAATACAACACTCGTGGTATTTATCCCAAATTTCACTGCTACCCATGCTATTACTAGTACTAATACAACATCAATATTGTGTCCTGTACAAAAACTCCAATAGTAGCTTGTGGTATATTTTTGATATACTACAGCAAACTAGCCAATAGAATCAGTATATCACTTGTACATTTGATATACACATCTGATTGGCTAAAATTTATTATAGTGCTTAGTTGTTTTACCAGTTAGGTATGTCCGACTTGACAACTATTGCTACCATAGTAACCACTACATGTTACCTGGCATGCTAAGCAACCGTTGCCAGGCAACCACTACTAATTCTTTAAAATGTTTTTGACACCATAGCAACGGTTGCTAAGCAACCACTAAAAGGCATATAACTAGGTCAGCTTTAAATTTTGTTGCCTAGCAACAGTTGCTATGGATTGTTGGACCAATTTTCAAGAAGATTGCAGGCTGCAATACATGTGCATACTCCTTCAGCATGCTAATCACAAGGAATTACTTACCAGTACTAATAATGGTGTAAAAACATGAGAAATTGCTGTTACTGCTTCCAAGTGGGAGACGAGATGTTGTATTAACATATTATACTACAGATATCATGGTATTCGAAATATATACCAAAAGATATACAAACTTGGAAAAGATGTTATAGTGCGAGGCGAAAGTATAACATATACATATATATATATATATATAGGTTTATTGTGGCACTTTCAATTGCAGCCGCACTCGAGTGGTGCTACGAAAATAAGGGCTTAAAGAGATGCATCGAGTAGTGGTCGAGATTGACTAGTTGCCGCATTGATTTTTGAACTAAAGCAATAAATACTGCTGCATTTAACTAAGTAAATATGGTAGGTCAATGTTGCAGAAATTTGTGTAGACATTATGTTTCAGCTGTTTGTAAGCAACTCTCATTCTATCTGTTTTGGATTAATTCTCATAGGCACAGTTTTCCAAGTACAGTTATCAAGACATTGATTGATTCCTTAGTTTTGCCTTGCCTTAATTATGTGTTGCCAGCTGGTTTTGTCTGGTCACCCACTACAGCATCTGCAAAGACTGCTAAATTGGGGAGTCCACAATGCTGCATCATTGTGCAAGTATGATCGATCTAGTTTCTGTTCATTGATCTGGCTAAGATTTAGCTATAGAGTAAGGGAACACCATAGTGTGCAAAGCACATTATACAGACTTCATTGGTTGCCAGAACTGTCTCAGATTCATCATTAGTTCTCCTCAAAGTATGCTTCTTGATCCTCCTATTGAATCTGGTACCAGGATGCTTACTGTAGCGTACTGGACGCAAGCGAGGACCAATGTGCTAGACTGGATCTGACAAGGACTCAGAGATGTTTTAGCTATGTTGCTGGGAAGATGTGGAATGGATAACCGAAAGTAGCTACTTCATCTAACTTTTCCGCTACAGCTTATGATTATCTTTTAACTCTATCTTAAAGTAGCTGTGTGCATGCCACGGTTCATGTAGTGTTTGCATGTGGTTGTATACAGGGGTGACACACAGGCACTCACTGTAGGTAGATCTGCGACCATGGTCAAAGTCAAGGCCACCAAATTCGTGCCAAGTCAACGGTCAAGGGTGAAAATTCCAACCCACAATCAAAAAATGCTGAAATATCGTTGCCCGCAAGTCACCGGTCAAAGGTAGACAAAGGATCTTATTATTATACTGGGCAGACAGCACCAGCTGATTGTGCCCAGGGGACAAGGTCTGTCCCAAACAATTACAAAAAATCAATAATTACAATAAAGCATTATCTTAGTCACAGGTCAAAGCGAAATTTCGCCAGGTCAAGACTTTGACCGCGGTTGCAAATCTACCTACAGTGCGGTACCTACATGACACCCATTGGTATATTTTTTTGTCAGTAGCTATATACCGCTGTCTCGACTGCTGTACATGTTTGTAGTTAGCCTATCAGGGGATGTAGTACGTGTATGCTCCAGTGCGGAAGAACGGCCAGTCCTAGTACTTGAGTTTAAACTAATAGTCGATCACTGGCTGAATCGCGGGCACCTCCTTGATGTAAGTGTGTCTGTGTGAACTGTTTACACGTACCATATTCTGCTGTTCTGAATCGTTCTAGTGCCTTTCGGTTAGTCTGGTCCATGTCACAATTACAGCAGTTACCCCAGCTGAGTACCGGGTGATCAATTCAGCTCAGTTGCTATAGCTAACCATAAGAATGCGCGGAGATTTAGAGATAACTCCCCCATTTCGAATTTCTATGATCAGTTATCACGTGAGTTCAGTGAACTCGTTTGATTGATCTGAACGGTAGTCTCGCCATATTTTTTTCTTTGAAAGACAGTCTGGCAGCATACCAGCAGGGCTGACTGCTCAGTATAAACAATTAAACAACTAAGTAATAAACATAATTGATAATATATCCAGTCCCAGCTTTTTGACTGACCAGTAGTATACCGATAGGGTATCAACAGTATTAACCTCAAACCTTGCAAGCTCAACCTCAAACCAACCTTGCAAGCTCAACCTCAAACCTTGCAAGCTCAACCTCAAACCTTACAAGCTTTATGCATGGAGAAGCTATCGTGAATACCACAACTGACTCAACTGAGGGTACAATAATGATATTCATAATCTGATTAACAGGTCATTTAATTAACAGAAGGTGTAGCTATTGTGCCGCGTAGCCATTGATTAATAGTGAGACGTCAGTGTTACCAGCCTGAAACTGTCTTTTTTTCCCCAACCAAACAAAAAAAAGAAAAAAATATAGGCTGACTGGCGAGACTGCTTCTGAAGGCCTAGCACCTAGACTATATGCAACCAAATTAAATTAATCGTTGAACTGATCAGAGCCCGGAGATTTTGAGTGGTCATGCCATCCATGGACTGCAGTGGAGGTGGTATTCATGCATGCATTAGCATGCCATGCTATATAGGGGATCTGCATGGGGGCATGTTCTTCTAGGAAAATTTTGAAAAAAGATGCTCTGAAATTGGAGGTTATATTTTATATACAAATTAAGTCTCTTTAATCTTCATGCAGTTATGTTAACACATCGAGGGTAATCTTGTGTAACAGTACCAATTAATTCAATTTCATATCTATAATATTATAGTATAGCTAACTAATTTTGCCTTCATTCTAAAGTACAAGTTTAGTTCTTTCAGATATGGAAGCTATATATTGCTAATGCATGACATGCATGATCAATTAGCCCAAAAGCAATGCAATATATGCCATGCAGATGTCTCATTGGAACTTTTGATAATTTATATATAGACCAAATAGAACAGCTGGTGGCTATAATCTGTACTTAATTAGAGTATCGCTATGACTGTTCTATTAGAGTATGTTTCAATGACTGCTCAATTAAAGTAATCTTTTTTTACAAATTCAAGTGGTCAAACCCTGTAGATACAATTTCATTTTTGACCCCCTCAGCCTTTTAGTAGACAAGGCACATGTGTCAGTCATGCATACATATAATTGTATGTATTGGTACATGAAGTATTATAACAGTATAATTATGAGCTGAAGATACATATATAGTTGCAGAAAGTAATTGTATACATGTCATATATACCTTGGAGGTATATATGAACTGCATGACACACAAGGCTCTATACATACCCTTCAGTGCTGGCCACTGTAAAGCTGTAATAATAATAATAATGATATCTCCTATCATGTGGCATGAGCTGTGATCAACTTGCTGTAAAAAGTGGAAGTGCATGTACATGTCCTGCACACCAAAATGTCACAATACTGATATATTTCCTGTGTGGTGTCACATGCAGTGCAAGCAGGACACACTTATATTTGTTCAGGAATTTATACATTTGTTATATGATCCCATGCATCAGCATTGTCCATCACTATATGGTGAAATATATATAATACTGCATGCAGAACAGATGGTAACATCCTATAGCTATCAGTGCATGTGCGCAGCTATAGGTCATGCATGCAATTAACAGAGTGGTTAGTCTTCCAGAATAAAACTGTATACTCAGGGGCGTACCGAGGGGGTTTCTAGGGGTTTCAGAAAACCCCTTTGGATTTTACACAATACTTGAATCATTATGAAATTGAAACTTCAGGTTTCCAGAATCTGGAATCTATCATGGAACAGGGCACATTTTAACTTTTATCTTAGTTAAATAATAGTTTGAAATTCTCACATAATAAATACAGCATTGTTTTGAATTATGATTTTAGTGAAAAGATCAAAGATATACTCTAATAAAGCAGTCAGGCAATATAAACTACTCTAATATTACAGTCACTCAGCTGTAGTGGAAACCCCTTTTCAAAATTCCTGCGTACACCCCTGATTCTGCATGGTGGTGTGTTACTATATACTATAGCAATACCATCCAGGATTGCATGCATGCATCCATGTCACTATATAGTTGCAAAAAGATTTAGATTAAGAAAATTTAGATTCCTTGGAAATGTACATGTGCTAATGGATAGCATTAAAAAATGTGAGTTTCTTAACAAGAAACATCCCATTCAATATATGTGACCCGGTCTGCGAAAAGGGGTCTTATAGCCTTTCCAAATTGTCAAGTTTGACTACTCATAACTCCATGTTTTCAACCTATCACCTTCATATTACACCCATCCATAGTCCTATGTTAGGGGTATAAGGGTACCAAATTTCAGGGAGATACCTCATTCACAAGTCAAGTTACAGGTTGCCAAGTACATGCAATTGAAAAGGCTATAAGACCCCTTTTCACAGTCTGGGTCACATATATAGGATTCAGAATACAGACAAGTACATGCATGTATGTAGAGAGTTATAACGACATTTAAAATAATTCATCCTCTCTGAGGTGCATGCAATCTTATTTTAAAGCCTGCCCTATACATATCACGCATCTGGCCATCATTGGTACAGCTGTCAGGTATAGTTAGCAGTGGCAAATCTAGGATTTTTAAAGGGGGTTTCTGAAGTTGGTATAGCTGAATAAGGCATCTGATGACATTTCTCCAGAAAATTTTGAGATTTTAGAAGCTCTGCATGAGATTAGATTTTAGGATACTTTCAGTTAGCAGTTACCGTACAATAAATCCAATGCTTTAAACTGCAGCTAAATTACTATAGCTAACCACAGGGCAAAGATGGTGACTATAAGCTGTAACTTTGATTGCTCTATTAGAGCAGTTACTTGACTGCATGCTCTATTAGAATATCTTGATTGTTGTTAATGCAGCAGTGGGAGATATATATGAAAAGTGAAATGTTGCTGAGCCAAGTTTAATAGCTATAAATAGTGTCAATTAAGTGCAGCTGCATGCATGCTACTGAAATACAATGGTATATAGTTGTTTGATATGAAAAATTGTTATTACAACAATGTTTATGTATTTAGACTTCCACTGAACTAAATTTAAAAGGGGGTTTCTGTCAAAATCCCTGAAACCCATCTATAGATCCGCCACTGGTTAGCATGCAGGGGTGTCATGCATATAATGCATATAATGACAAGAATTGCATGATTCCTGCATGTTTGTATTTCTTTTTCCCTCCATGCACCATCAATTAAAATTACTATATACAGTGAAATCTGTGTACTAAGGATACCTTGGTACCGGCCAAAGTGTCCTGATTATCAAGGTGTCCTTATTTTCATGTGTCCTGATTAACAAGTTCCACTGTATTGCACATAATAAGAAAGAAACCTAAGTGTCATCAGGTGCATGCCTTTAAAAAATTGCATGCTAAAGATTTTGCATGCATGCATGTGTAATGGTTGATGATGTGTTAGGACCACTATACATGCAAGTGTGTGCATGCATCACACTGTAAATTCAGATATATGAATGTCACACAAAATTGCCACAGCTAGGAGTCATACAAATTAGCCATTTTGTATGACTCCAGTGGCAATTTTGTATGTCATTCATATATTTCCGGATTTACAGTGCACATATATATATATATATATATTATGTGGACTGTAATTGACTTACTGGATATGTTTTGTGCCATGCACCGATGCCTTATGAACTTTGCTACTTACAATGGAACTGCAGTTATCCAAACCCCTTGGGACCATGCAAGGGTGCATGGTCCATAAGTCTGAAAAGTCAGTATATATATCTCTGAAACTGTATTTAAAGAAAGTTTTTAAAAATATCAGTATTTTCAATTACCCTAATAGAACAGTCACTACTCTAATAGAGGAGTCATTTCTGTAGTTCAGTTAACTGAGAATCCAGATAAGTGGGGTCTGGAAGGTTCCACTGTATTTAGGATTTCATGCCATTTGTCCATTGTTTTGTTTTAACCATACTGGGTAAATTTCATGCAGGTTTCGCAATAGTGACTATAGTATAATCCTCTAATATCCTATATGTCATATAGTTTTTGAGATTGAAAGGCTGTCAGTATATAGTGCACTTGTATGTACTTGAAGTGTGTCTGACACACCAAAAATGTTGCAATATATACATACTTGCACATGGTATGTATATTGTGACATTTTTGGTGTGTCCTGCAGACACACTCTGTGTGTGTGTGTGTGTGTGTGTGTGTGTGTGTGTGTGTGTGTGTGTAGTAAGAAAAAAAATCCCTCCAACCCCAGGATTCGAACTGCAGGTCACCCAATGTCTAGTCGGGGCCACACTCATGCAGTCTTCCTCCAGGAGGGATGGATTTTCTTCCTTAGACCTAAAGTATTAACACTTTACAGTGACCAGCACTGAAGGTCTGACAGCAACATGTGCTGCAGCCTTAGAATCATGGCAGTTACCTATAACCTAATTTCAAGGACTCAGACTTATTGACTTGACATAGTGACTGACTTAATGACTGATAAGGTGTAATGGAAAAGGGCCAAAGTAAGGGGAAAAAATGCAGCTTACTCAGCTATGTCATGCAGCATGCAACAAGTACATTCAGTGTAGCAAATGCCAATTGCAACTGTCCATGTTTCACCTAGTTCAGGAGAGACTTGGGTATCCACATGCATAATATACACTTTCACCCAGTAATGCACCAGTGTCAGTCTTTCAAGTGTGCATGTGTGGCTTTACATGGCAGCAAAATTAAGGGTTATTTTGTGCGATTTTGCCTGGTTGTGTGGGCATCGTGTGCATATATGTATATGTCTGCAAATTCATAATTTCAGTTGTCCTTGCATGTGGCAGTTTTCCACAATCAGTGATGCTTTCTATCTGAACATGACATTAACAACATGCATGCACAATTGCAAATTACGCCTACATGGATTACAAAGCCTATGCATGGTTCAGATTATGTACTGTGCGGAATATTTTAGACTGATAGCATAATAGCAAATAAAATAAGTCATAAGTTTCTTTTTTTATATACAAATGCTCTATTAGAGAATTCACTACACTTACTGAGAGTGTGAGTTCCAAGTATATAATATTATATATATATATCAAAAATGATATTATAACATATAGAAGCTTGGTGCATGCTGTCAGAGAAATCTTGAATGGCAACATGCAGGATTCTATACCATAAAGTGTATTTTCCCAAGTAGTCAACCACTATAGCCATGCATGCCACTGGCCAGTCAGTGCACTGGGTGTTGTTAAAGCAATTACTGGCACAAATTGTGACTTTGTTAAGAGCAAGAATGGCTGTACAGGAAATGTAGCCATTGTTGTTTGTAAGTAGAAAAATATCTGGAATCAGGACGCTCCAATAATGATGGCACTTTCAAATGGTCACAAAATGCTGGAATTTAGTATAGTCCCAGTGCAGTGTACAAACACTGGAAGGTCACATCTAGTTCAGCGGATGGTTGTCCTGTCTATATTACACAACTCCATTCTGTAATATATTAAATATCACCAATCTTCCGTAAAATTGTTTCCATAATAAAAATATATAAAAATACACTCCTAGATATGATATTTACAGTGCTCTACTAATATGGTCTAAAATAAACTGCATTGTAGGTCGCTCCTGGTAATTCAACTTGACAGAATCTTTAATCACCTGTATCAAATGAGAGCGTGGCGGCTCCCAATTTGGTGCAGCTAATATTCCTGCCATGGAAGGATAGTCAGGGAGTTCCCCCGTACACACCTCTAACAACAGTACACCATAACTGTACACATCCATCTTGGGGGTGTGGTTGACAACAGAAGAAGCTTCAGGTGCAGCATATGTAGGACATCCAGGTCCGATAGTATGACTTCTCCAGGCAAAGTTAGCAGAACCATAGTCAGATAACTTGGCCAACCATCCTCCAGCTGGCAGCGGCAAGGAGTTTAACAACACGTTAGAGCTACTGACGTCTCGATGGATTACTGGATCAGGAGTTAGGTTATGAAGGTAATTTATTGCCATGGCTACATCACGACATATTGGCAGTATATGATGGTGCTCAAGTGCCTGTTGTTGTAGTAATGATCTCAAGCTGGTCTCCATCAATTCTGTAATTATTATCGGGTTGCCTTGTAGGGTGGCTCCAATAAACTGCAGCAGGTTAGGGTGGCGGCACTGTGATGCTATTACCATTTCCCTGTGGAACAATCGACTATTGTACACTGAGATAATTTCTGTGTGGGAACACTTTGCTGCCACAGTGCGGCCTCTAAATGTTGCTTCTCTGACATAACCCCATGACCCTCTGCCTAACTCATGGTCACCGATAATGATCTCCTCAGCACTTATGATCCAGTTTGGTTGCACCAACTGCAGCATGGCATGAAGACTGGTCACTTCAGCCCGCAGTCGTTGAATTGTATCTGCTTGTGCCTGTAGCTCACTTTGTAGCTGACAATTCTCTTTCTCACAATTACCCACTGTTTGTTCCAGTTTTGTCAACCTTTGCTCCATGGTTGCAGTTCGTTTCTCTTGCGAACTGATCTTCCCGCCCACGCTCTCTTTGTACCCTCGCACCTCATCTTCTAGTCGGTCCACTCGCGCACTCCTTGTATGTAGCGCATCCTGGGATGTTCCTACCTCAATTGTTAGTGCTTCTAATGCTTTCTGTAGTGTCGCTAGTCCTGTACCCAAGCTAGACACTTGTTCTGTAATCTTCCGTTGATTAACCTAAATGAACCCTAATCCTGAAATGGTTTTAATCAAACATATCACGAACCTGAATTGATGTCGGAGATCCTTCGGCCATCGTCTAGTAATTTCTAAATCAACACATGCACTCGCAAAAATGCTGATCGCATTTTTATTTTTTTTTTTGTATTAACTCCGCTTCACCATTTCCGATAATTTTCCGGAAAGTACCAGATAAAATTTGGTTTACGTAATTGAGCGTAATTAAATATAGTATGTGTCTGCTGAGTGCGCATTCGACGTTCAAAAGCAATGGAACTAGGTTTCGATAAATGTGGCGATAATGCTTACAGGATATTCTTCCAAACGCTTCAGAGGTTGAAGGAGCAAATCAATCCGTCAGCTACGCGGCTAATTTTTCTACGTCCAGGCGAGTACCAAGAAGACTCGGTTAGTCAGGAGAGGTTGTCGGTTATTATTCGCGAACAGTTGGGCGATGTGAACTTGGTATTGCTAGTTTTTGTACTGGTGTTACAGTCCGCGGCTAACCAGGACACGCTAGTAGTGTACCAACAGGCGTACAATGATGGTCAAGGCACAGTACAGAGAAGACCGAGTAGACGCGAGGAAGAATTAGAGCAGCAAGTTGTGGATATACAAAAGCGACAGGTTAAGCTACAAAAAGAAAATGAACAGGTATGAGGGTAACTAGGTAGTTGTTAGGTCTATTTGATGTGTTGTTCAACAGTTCCGACTGGCCAATCAGCGCTGGGCACAAGATTACGATGATTTGTTATCTCAGAGCAAAATGGCACCAAGTGCGCGTGAGAAAGAGTTAGAAGAAAGGGCAAAGATGGAGAGAAATAACTTTGAAGTACTACGAGGGAAATACAACCTGCTAGAGCAGACTATGAAAGAAGAACGGCAAGAATTAATGTCTTTAAGACGGGAGCTACAACGACTCCGTCAACGCACCAACACAGACGATGATATTACAGACACGATGGCTGAACTACAACAAGCGGTAAGTGATACAATAGCAGGGAGTTTTTGTGTAGTGAAATAGAAAACTAGTACAGACAACGGGACTTCTTTTGGTTGAAATAGAAAGTTGTAGCTATCAATGATATTATAACCTGACACTTGTTTTGTTTCATAGTTTGACAATAACAGCAGGGAGGTGGAGGAGGTGAAGAAGACAAAGGAGAGATATCGACTGGAGAGGAATCGGTATTACCATGAGCTTGACAAACAGAGGCGTGCTCACGAGACAGAAAAGAAACAACAAGCAGATGCCATAAAGACATTGGAGAGTCAATGTGAACGAATGAGAACTGCATTTGCTCAGGTACAATAAATTGTGGGATAGAATTTGTGTGAATGGATACTTTGTGACTACTTTTTATATCCCTACATAGTGATAGTGATAGTTTAACTGTGAAATATTTGAGATATGATTGTTTTGTGGTTTCTTTGACCAAAAGTGATGATTAGTGGCCTAGTAGGGATTATTATACTGTACAATATATTCCCCTGTATGACATCAAGACTAAATAAGATTATGAACTCACTGCTGTAGTTAACTCATGTCCATCATTATCTGTAGATATCAGACATTGTTTACCCACCAAAGACTGCCACCACATCCACTGCTAAGCCAAAGAGTACTAGCCGTTCATCACAGAAACCTCCTGGTCATGTTGCCAGAGCCCCAATGGTAAGCTGTGTGAGCTAGGAAATTAATTTAGCAGTGCTTAATATAACCATAGTACTGTATGCAATTGCTAACAAGCTTGTTTTCTGTCTTGTTTCAGCATGCCAGTGATGTTGAACATGACAAACATCTCCCTACAAGCAGTCGTCGTGACGAACAGGTTACCGGAGTTACTCAACTTAATAGTCATGATTTTGCAGTCACTAGCCATGCCCTTTCACCTCATGTGATCCCCTGCACTGCATGCAATCAGGAGATCCCATTGGATAAATTCCTAGAACACATGGAGAATTGTACTGCTAACAATAGACTATGACATGATTAGGGAGGAGAGGCAGTATTGTCATCAATCATATGACGATCACAAAATGATCGCTAAATTGATTGAAGTTTCACCATCGATCACTTAATCTGTAACTTGTATATAGATGATTGACAGTCTAGCATTTGCTATTTGTATTTATCACGAGTGAAGCTGTATGTGCATGACAATATAAAGGGTGTATATATTGACTTGCATGTGTGGTTAATTGTTTTGTATATTTACACTGTGTGTGCAATCAGTGAAGCCACCATACTGTATAATGTCAGGGTAAGCTTACTGGAATTTCCCTTCATGATGACTTGATAATGATCTAACAGTGTCTGAGTCACCAGCAGTGACTGCTGATATAACACTTTGTGATCATTGACTTAAAGAGTGAGAACCACTACCACTTGCCACAATGTGTCATTTTTGTGTAGCAGTCAATCATTGAATGGCACAAAAATCACCTGCAGTATTGAAGGATTTCAAAGAAGTTTAATTCCCATGTGGGTGTGTGTTTTGGGACCAACAATTACCACAACTACATAACTTACTAAATTCCCCACTTTATAACATTTGTCCCACAAACCACACTACCTATCCTGTTATGTGTACATTGACTAAGTATTGCAATTCCCTCCAATGGAGCCATTCCAGCTACTTGGATGCTATGTGTAACCATGAAGGTGTGAAGCCACAATTGAACTTTACAGCATTAGTGGTGGAATAATACAGATATTGCTCACTAGGTGAGAATTTAGGAACTCTACCAATAACCAGATTGCAAGCCAAGTTTCAATACACTAGGTGGTTAATGAACAGACTGAGTAGTTGTGAATCATCAAGAATGCACTGATCTTTCCAGTAGGTACTGCAACATTTTGGAATGACCTTTTATATGCAAAACCAAGACCCTCCCAGGGGTGGGAAATATTTCAATAATATAGAGAAACTCAATATTTTACTGATATTGATACACAAAAATGATAGCAAGATACACTGTAACAAGCACAATGTGTTATAGTCACTGTTACCTAGGCAACATATTGTATAAATTAAACATGGTACAGTTCAGGCATACAATACTAGGTATTGACAATCAGCTACTATGAAATAAATCAGCATTCTTGGAATTTGAAAATTGGACATTGATATGTTATACGAGTTATTCAAGGGACATTATGTGCCAAAAAAAAGATAATTGTTTTTGAAGATATTGCCAACCCCTAGCCTTTGGTCAGTTATGTACAGCCTTCCCTGACAAGAATGTCACATTGTGGATGATTGACTGTGCAATAGTGCATGTCCTGCTAGTGTGGAAGAGTAATACAGGTAACATAATTCATTATAGGAACTACTGAATAATTACAGCACCATCAGTGATAATGTGTATGTAGGAGCGGAAGCAATTCAGCTATAACACCATGAACTATTTAGAGTAGAACAGATGGGATGGTAAGCCCACCTGTCCCTTCAATCAAATAACCACACTAACCAAGTTTTTCATGGCTTGATTAGCTGGTTTAATGCATGACCTATAGTTAGTCAACACATGACCTGCACAATGGTGTTAAATTTTTCTGCATGTTGGTATTGTACTGGGTCACCATGTACAACATAACACACCTACTGGTAACAAAAGTACATAATAATGGAGGAGGCAGTAAGAAATTTCCCTATAAAAGTAGCTACTTTACACATTCATAGCCATAATCAACTCTTTTCTGATATTATGCAGTGGCAGTGATCTCAAAATGGAGCTGGCTTAGCTATCCATCACCCTGCAACACTAACCAGTTTACAAGAAGATAGAAAGCTAAAATTAAAGATGATTATTTAGAGGTGCTGGGAAAACATGTAATTTTGTATGTTTTGTCACAAAGATTTTATATATCTTAGTGATAAACACTACTTGATCACAACTACTGATTGTTCTATTAGAAGCCTTAAGACCTTCCTCCTCTCAGGTGTGGTTCTAGGGCCAGTAATCATATAAATTGAATACTAGCTACCAAATTTGACAAGATTCAAGCTACACATGCAAGGAACGTAGCCATTCTACCCACATGACAATACTGGAGATGCTATGTATAATGAAGTAATGATCATGGTACAAGATGTGATTACGTACAAAAAGAATTTCTTTTCAGTTATCATCATACAGCTTGTCCTGTTGAGGGATAAGGTGTGGTAATGAGTACATAACATGCAATGAATGGTACATACCTGATGTGACACAATCGGGACAACACTCTTGGGGTGGGGACGTGTTACAATCACAACCAACATGTTCACACTTCACAGCACCTTCCTAAAACACAGATCACAAACTTGTTGTGTGGAATGACCAGAAACATATAATTAACTTTGCACTGTCTAATACAGTGAAATAGTATAGCAGCCAAAATTAGCAAAATCATGCACACCATGAAACTTTCCACACAAATATGGTATTTGACCTTTATGACCATTTTTACACAGAAATTTGTCTACCCTAGGCAAGGCAACAAATAAGTTGGTAAAACATGGTATCAAAGTAAAGGTCTTAACAATTTTATTTGAAGTCAATAGGCAATTTCTATGATCACTCTTACTAGCTGCAATTTTTCAAATTTACCCTTGGGATGTAAATTTCAAAAAAATCATCTCTAACATCGTAACTTTGGAATGAGATCTAGACTTCTAAGTTGTTCTTCCAACAAGACCTTTACATTGTTACCACCATGTTAATTATTGCCTCAGGGAGTTAAAGACAAAATGATAATTTTCTGTGCAAAAATGACTACAAAGTTCACCAAAAGTTAATTTTGCAATGACACCATATCTAAAAATACACGTCACCAGAAGTACTATTTATGTAAAAGTGCACAAATTTTGTGTTGTACTCTTAGGCCTATAAATAGCAGATCTTATTACAAGTGATATCAGTAACTCAGTAATATACATATGATGCAACATGATGTAAGGTCAAAGTTGTAAGGTCAAAGGTATAACATGATGATCATGTGGTGATCATAGGGTGATAACTCACCTCACATACACAGTGATGACATGGGGGAATACCCCAGCCATCTCCAGGATAATAAGTTGCACCATTATAGCGACAATTCTTTTCCATTTTCATCACCTGTAAGATGACAGTAGTCAAGTGTGCAGGTGTGGTGTGTGGATCATGTGACCTTATCACTGAGCAGTTGTACTGTGTCCTGCAGTTGTTGATAAGCTGTGTTGATTTGCAGGTTACCAAAATCATATGGTTCTGATCCGACACTTCTCCTCTGGTCATGTTTACACTCTACATTAACAACACATTGCGTATACAGTGATGTGACATTACATGGTGTAACCTATACACTAACTGGTCATTGAGATATAATCAAATCAGAGGGAGGTCATGTGTGTCACAAGTCCATGATGTAACACTTTCACACCTCAGATCAAAGGAGCCACCAGGGTTACATTTCATATGTAGCCTAGCTAGCCGGGCTACATACGAAATGTAGCCAGGCTACAACTGGGCAGTGATTATATAAAAGTTGATGCCGAAATCGATTGTGGGGATCGATTAATACTCACATGATTAGGATACACAACTTGGATTTCACCATGAAAACTACTTAGTCGAAGAGTGTTTTGTTATCCTCGCCACCCTACAACATTAAACTCGTGTAACCGAAATTCTCCATGATATTTCTAGGATATGTCCATTCATTGTAATCGAATGTAACCAGAACATACTAGCTGCTGACCCATAATCGAAAATTTTAGGTATGCATATGTGACCGGATCTATGAAAACTCAACATAATGATGCAAGCCTAAATTTTCAGTATAGGCGATTGATTGCAATGCGTAAAATATTTGCGTAAATGAAAAAAAAATCATAAAATTTTTAAACGCTTTGTTCTTTATGAAGAAAGGGTGCAATGATAAAAACATGGGTACCATCGTATTCGCCTACTCAAGAGGAGTTCGAAAATCTTTGTTTCGTAGCAGTAGCCTAAAGGATATGTGAGTTATGGGTATTTGTTCACGTCATGTCGAAGGGGTCATACGCGATCGATTTTTCTTCACTGATTTGGTCACTGTATGTAGTGAAGAAACGTGGTAGGAGAAAAAACTCACCATGTAATGGACTCCCTTATTCATGGCAAACATGATGGTGCAAGTGGCAACTCTGTACTGAATTGTGCTTGTAAGTTACAGTCGTTTTTGTAAGCACCTGTAATTTATTTTCCCTATACTTGCTGTACAAATTGATCTTTCTGTTACTGCTACTTTGTAGGGCTGTAAATCCAAAAGTTGTTGACATACAAGGCTGAAACATGGCCAGAGCATGCACTCGGCTAAGTAGATTATAAATATTCAATAATAAAGAATTTGAAAAATGCTCCATTATGTCAGGTTTTCGCAGATCCGGTCATATATATAATACTGCCAGTGGCTACATTTATATTGGCTTGGGTGATTGGCCGCCCTGTACAGGCAATAAGTGTTACATATTAGCTGTAACACAGGGCTTTCGGGCTTTGCCTGATATGTATGCCCATGTATACCCTCTGCCCTAGGGCAGTTGGGCATACCTACTATACTGAAAATTAAGTGTGTTGAAGTACAATAGTTAGGTTGTTTCTGTATTTGAACTGCATAAATAATGGACGTATGTGTATAGAATTGTGTGCATTCACAAACCCGAAGGAAAAGTTCTCACAATTCTCTTACATCCATGGATTAACAAGGATTCTCAGTAGGCATACAGCATAGATGAAACGTTTGTTACAAAGGAACTGATGCAGAACACAGACTGAAAATGTTCCCTAATGACATCACAGTATGGTCGGGCGACCACATAAATTAGTCGTGGTTGAATCAAATTACTCCACAACAATACAAAATATTTCCCTCGTGAACCAAACAATGCAAACAATACCAAATTATGGTGCATATCAAATGAACAATGATTGCCACACACTGACCTGTGAGTAGAGTACAAGGGTACATACCTGTGCCACCAGTCTTACAGAAATCTGGTGCATCCAATCAAATTGCCTAGAGATCAACTCTATGACATGATTTCTGCTTTAGCCAGCCTTGAATTAATTTGTACGTGCCATTAGAAACTAAAACACAATGTCAGGCAATAGCCTCTTGGTGAGTTTTGATATAATATATATCCAGCATAAATATGTGATTACACAAACAATTTGAAATTTGGCTGAAAGTGTGTAATACAGCTGTCATTAGACAGCTGTGCCAGACTACTACTACTACACTTGAAGTAATCAATTCATACAAACAAATCACAGATCCAACAATACATGTACAGTGCACTGTGGTCATGACAACTGTGGCCATGACAACACAACAACACTCACCACTGCACTCCTTCCAGTAGAACAAGTTAGGTGTGTCCAGTTGATCACATGACACAAACTGGTTGATGGGTTGATGTACAAACACATCACTAGGGTAACTGGTGATGTTGTCTGCATTGGAACATATCACTTTAGCCAATGATGTCTTCTTAATCTCCACCAGCTGCTCTGGAGTGAACAGGCCAGGCTTCTCATAATAGAACCTGTGAGAGTGATAGGAACTGCATATATGTAATGTGTGGGTAAGGGAATATATTATAGGGGAACACAGGAAAAACATATTAGGAGGGGGTGCTTTCAATAAACATTTGCCATAGGAATATTGAGTAGTTGTTTAGAGCAACTACATAATTGGGGAATTTGATGAAGTTGCTACATTAGAAATATAAATTTCCCACCAATTTATTTTGGAGGGGAATTTATCTACTAACAAATACACTAAACTTTCCCACATTATGTGATATACTTTACTGCTTGTAGAACAATGTGGGGAATCTTGATAACCAGTAAAATGGCTACACTAGGGATACTGTGTCATGTCTAATGTGACACCATTAAAATTGCATACAAATTTGATGACATACATTTTTATATGGCAACAAAGGCTGCCTGACTAGTTTTACATGCACCATGTATACATACCTACTTGCATTGCATCACAATTTTTGCCAGAAAAAGTTATTTCATGACATAATGCCCATGACATGACACAAAATAACAGTCATATTCATTGGTAACACATTTTAGAAGTGTTCCTTGTACCTGTAGCTATGATATTTTCAACAATGGAAACAGTTTACTATTTCACAATTATTGTTATCAAAATAATCTTAATGGAATTTACCAGAACACATAGGAAAGGTTGTAATTAGGTAATTTACAGAGGAGGAATGACATACTCATAAGAAAAGCACTTTTAGGGTTTCATCAAAAGCCTTTCTTATACACAATTAATGGTGTGGTGAGCCCCACTTAGTATACAGAGACGTCATCATGTGATGAAGAACTTTACCGCACAAGAAGGCAAACAATGGGAGAAAATAGTACTGGAAATTGTTTTGAGGTCTCCATATTCCCGTAAAGCCAGTATTAAGCATCAGTTTAGAAGTCAAAATATGCAGTTAACATGATTTCTTTTCAATAGAACTTAACATGTGTCGTACCTCTTCTGCAGAGAAGGCAGTGCTGCATATTTTAGTCACATAACTGCTATGGAATTTCACGCAAGTCTCAATAGTCATAATACCAGCAAACATTGAAGTCTAATAGGGCTGAGTAAATCTTCAGATAGCACTTAATTAAACTTCAAGAAAATGTACTTTGTTAGGCATGTGAAACTTTTTTTTTTTTTGTATTTTCACTGCAAAATCCAAAGACCCTTAGTAAAGCACTATCTAAATATCTAGTGAACCTCACTATTGGCTAATTTTGTACCGCAATTATTGAGATACACATGATAGTATATTCAGTTAAATCAAGTGGAGTGAATATCCTATAGCTACCTCCTCTGGGTAGCTTAATTCTACTCATGCACACTTAAATCAGGTGTAGGGGTACTCCATCAATAATACCCACCTGTCTCCATCCCTCAGTCTCTGGAACTGAGTTCTGATGATACAGGTAAAAGTTGGTCCCAGTCTACTTCCTGGAATAAGATCTTCTAATATTCCACCCACAAACAAGTCTATGTTGTTCACATCTGTGTATACTTCTGATAGTTTCTGTCGTACACTTCGTCTTGAGATCACCCCAGCGAGGTCATTAAAGTTCCTGGCCACACTCAGTCCACAAAATTCTCTAAATCTGTTGTAGGATGGCAGACCATGATCCCTGCCTCTTTGAATGTTCAGAGCACCAAGGTCAAGTGCGATATTGTTAGCTTGTTGAAACAAATGTTCTGTAATCTCTGCACTTAAAGCTTGGTCGCTAGCTCTCTCCTTTGACTGCTCTACTACTAATCCTCTAAGAATAGGGTCCACCCCTCCCTCATCTAATAGTCTCCGAGGAGCAAAGAATGCATTACGAAGAGGGAGTGGTCCAAACTCTGCTGTTTGCCATGTTTCATTTAGTCTTAAAAACAATGGCATGATCTGGGAGTGACCAAATCGGAAAGCAGCAGTGGCAAATGAGTTAGTAATTGACACATCAGCACTGTCATCGTAACCTTGGTAACTGCTAGCACCCTCCCACACATCAACTCCAAGTATCTTAGGAATGTACTCAGTGAATACAATGTGTTGCCATTCTGCTGTAACCACCAGTCTGGTCTCTTGGTACATTCTCTCTTCGTCCCAATGAGGATTTAGTTGGGATAACAATTCTGCCACACGATTGTGTTCTCTCATCCAAATTGTGTGCATAGAGGTTAGTCCCACTTGTTCGTTGACTCGTACATCTCCTGCTAGGAAACATCTCCCACTGTTAGTGCCCACGTCACAGTCCACAATAGATGCTGTGTCATAGGGGAGGAAATAATGTCCAGGAGATGACTGATCCCCTTTCTGTAACATTCCTTTACCGATACTCTTGTCTCGTAGCAAGTCAGCTTTCTCTTGTGTTGAACCATAAATGTTAGAAGCATCAACATAAGATGTTAACTGGTTGATCTGCTCCCGCCGGTATGCAGCTCGGCCAACTAGTAGAGAACTGGTTCCCGTTCCACATACTGCACTAGACCGTGTGAGCGGAAGACATTCCCTATTCCTGATCCGTGCGTCATCCTTAGGAACTGGGATTGGAAAACATGGAGAGGTATTCTCACATGTCTCTTCACATGACACTCCATTCTCAAAACTCTCCCGGCTAGGTGTCAATGGAGCAATGTCAAGATCATGATCAAGGAATTGTCCGATTTGCATCAACATCAAAGTAAACTCAGCATCTTCTCGTAGTTCCCTCCCTCGTGATGATAATATCTCATGAGATATTTTCCTTGCTGAAGGTAATGATTTGATCCACCCTCGTGGTAGGCTGAGGTCATTGTCATAGTCACTGTCAAGTAATCTGCCAAATGGAGTACCAGATGCACCTCTCACAGGGTGACGAAGGTTGTTACATGTACCATCAGCAGAACGATATCGTTGATGAAAACAGTTATCAGAGCAGTTTGGTGCAGCATGATGTGTTACACAACCAGACAAGTTAGCCAGTACTGCTAGTTCACAATCACTGAGGTGTAATGGTATTCCGGTCACTCCTGTGCCAGTGAAGTTGCCCTCTAGTCTCTCCACTGCTTCATCAAATATCTCAGTGGCCCTAGCAAGATCCACTGTACCATTCGATGGGAACTTTAACAATGTCAGTAGGTCACTCGGAGTGCGATGTCTTTTAGCCATCAGTGTGTTTGTAGTGTTTTTAATAGCAGTATCCACTTCACGAGCTATCTGTTCTAATCTAACCTTGCTGCTAATATCTGTAATTGAAATTAAACATTATTTCATCAAATGTTACCTCACCATTACAAGACAATACTCCAGTAGTTACTACGACAACAGCAGGACCAGTTGTTGCTGACCCACCACCAGCACCAAATGCAGAACAGCGGTACGCACCAGAGTCATCATATGTGATGTTACGTATTGTCAATGTGTCCCCAGACCGTGACACTGTCACCTAACATGGCACAGACAACATTGTCACACATCCCATCGTTAAATAGTAAAACCTGGCCACCCACAGGTGATTATGCTTGACTTTATTACAACTGCTACAATAGGCAAGTCCCTGGTGACCTCATTAAACAGTTGTTACATTAGGCAAGTCACTTTCTGACACATTATCAAGTTGGTTGGGTTATACAGGTGAACAACAGGTCTCAGTGTACTACCACAAGGTGATTCTGATTCTCTAGTGGGATAGCATTTACAATAAACTGAGCTTTAGTTTTCAGCTGAAGAGGAAATCCAGGTTACACTATCACATTATAGTCACTATGAACACTTGAGGAGCTTACCCTTCCCCCACTGGATAATAATGTTCCATTGTGTGTCCATTGGTTAGGAGAGATGTAGCCGATTGCTTTACACGAGAGCATGAGGGTGTGTCCCACTGCAATGTACTGCGACTCTGGACGTGTAATGAACACTGGTATTCTCAACCCTGTTTGTGATAAAATACTCTAATAGTACAGTCAGTATATTGTACGTAGCAAGCACTCTGTATGTGATCAAAATAGTGCATTTTACAATAGATCATTAGGAACACTGCAGGTCTGTATGCATGTCATATATTATGGCCACATAATGGAGTTCATATTCCTAACACAAAAGATTATGGAAAGTTAGTCATCTGACTATTAAGGATGTGTAGATACCAATAGCAGGCACACAGGTGAGATTATACAGCTCCATGTGGGACAAGACATTCCAGGTAACATTGCATGTGTGTAGTTGTCAAACAAACCACTGTTTCACTTTTATCTTGTGACCTGCTGAGCAAAGCTTGTAATTTTCTTGAGCTTCATTTTATCAATCCTTTGTTGACTAGAGAGAAAAACCAATTGGCTGTTAAAAGTTTCAGCCTTGTCTGGTATGTATTTTTGGAGTTATAGTAATAGACAGCAACAAGAGCAAAGCAATTGATTTGTTACAGAAAATAAATTACAGGCACTCATATAATTGATTGTAAGTCATGAGTGCAAAAAGCTACAGGAGTTGTGACTTGTGTCAATGTGTTCACCATGAACTGGGACATTCATCAAGGTACAGTTTTTGGCTTAATCCACCTATGACATCAAGCAAAAAGGCTGTTCAGGTTTAGAACAGTGACGATAAAGTTACGTTTAACGCAACGTAAACAAGCACACATAACTCACATGTGCTACAAACAAATATTCTTACTATCCATGAAGAGGAAAGTGCACATGGCATATTAAATATTTAATTCAGGTTTTCTTTCACTGTTTACTGAAGTAATTAAAACGTGCGTAAAATTGTTTTAGTAGCACATGTTTTTGAATGGCATTTATCTAAAAAAACAACACAGAATTATACAAACTAGTTGGGTTTTCACTCAGCAGGTCACATTTGATATTTGCAATCTTATTGATGCTGACTGCATTATTAGGATATTTTATCAGTAGAGTGTACTAAAGTATTTTATCACCACTTACTGTAAAGCAATTAAATTAGACTTACTCTCATAACCAATTAATTCTGCAATAGCAATGTGACCCATGTGCTCAACAACATGTCTGTATACTGTATGTGACATAACCTACAAAACTGCTTTACTTACTCTCAATGAAAATAGTAAACCTCCTCCGATCAAACCCCAGTTTGTTTCTAGCAACACATGAGTATGACCCTTGATCACTATCTCGGAACTGTCGGATCTCCAACTGGTCACCTGAGATCACATGACGTTCGTCAGCAATTATCATCACATCATCAAATCTCCAAATAAGGGAAGGATTTGGCTTGCCAACAGCTCTGCATGTTAGGATTACATTGCTACCAGAACTTGCTATTATGTTCATTGGAGAGCTGTGTTCAATCAGTGGTGAAGCTATGGATTTAAAAAAAGCAGTGCTAAATTCACAAATAAAAACATTTCAGCAAGCAATGTTGAATTCACAAATGAAAATAAAACACTACATTGTAGTGTCTCCTCACACACTAATATAAACAGTTCAATGGTCAGTAGTCCCGTGCTTTCATAAAATAAAGTGCATTTTGTGACTACATTGTCAGATATTAAGTTCAGCTACTCTAATAGAGTCACTACCTAATGAATATAACATGTAATTCATTCAACAGAGCACTGTAAATTATTAAAACATATTGTGGGACAAAGCTTGTGGTTGACTGTCAATCTGTTGATTTCATGATTTAAATATTTCCAATATCACATTCACTAGTAAACACTAAAGGTGGACCGATACCGATACCAGTGATATCGGATCGGTATCAGTAATACGAGGTGCAGATACCACCAGTAGACACTCACCACTTTTATTACACCATCTCTAGCTAAGTTTCCAGTAGCAAATAACTTAGTTGGGCTAGCAAAGTAGCGAAAAAAGCCTTTGTTACTCTTTTCCAAGTATTTCTACAATTGCTCCGTGTGTATTCTAATATATTAGAGCACGTGAATACTTTGTAATTAAATGACAGTGCAGTTGTTTCTCAAAGAATAAGTTTATAACTACTTGGCTTGTTTTTTCATGAAAAGGTTTGGTTGCAAGGCTATAACAAACATTGTAGAATTATTGGTCACCCACGCAATTAATTACCTAATCAATAAGCTTACAAGAAAACTAGCTAACTCAAATCAAGAAATTAGCTAGTAATCCACAATGAGTTTATCATGTTTAGACAATGAATATTTTGAAACTTGATTGAACTGAGATCAATCAAACTGAACAATTACCGTGATATTTTAATAGCTAGCTATGTATCACAACAGTAAAATTTCTATAATAAACTTGTCTAGGCTTCAATGCTTAGTATCGGTATCGGAATTGGCAGATAATTTCAGTACAAATACTCGTATCAGAAGTATCAGTAAAAAGTGGTATTGGTCCATCTCTAGTAAACACACTCACAGGTGACAGTTAATTGTATTTCCTCCTGATCAACTCCTTCAGTGTTGGAAGCTTGACAAATGTACAGGCCCTCGTCCGACAACTCCACTGCCATCAACTAAAAACAAAGACAATACAATACAGTAGATCATCAGTTATCTGTACCTCTATTTATCTGAAACTGGAAATGACTGTTCTATTAGAGTATTTTGAGTACAAGTGTATGTTCTATTAGAGTATTTCAACGGACCTCTATATGTAAATGTATGGGCCTCAGTTATCTGAACAATTCACTTATTTTCTAAACACTTTTACCATTGCCTTAGACAAATTGGGGTTCAGATAACTGAGGGTCCACTGTAATATGTTTTGCAGCAATGGGTCATATGATTATGACAATAAACAACATGTCCTCCCTACAGTTAAGCACACCATGCCCGGCTCTACATCAGTCATTCCTTGCCTTTAAACAAACATGCCAGATGTTGCGCACAACACAAAACATGGCGTGACTATGATACACACATAACAACACCATTGTGCCCAGTACCATTAATACTAAACCATCAACAGTTTGTATTATCAAGACTCACGGTAAGTCGCGCAGCTTATTATTATGGTGTTAGAATCTTAATATACTCTAATAGGATAGTAGGATCATGTGATATAGTGCACTATGTGCATCATATGATACTGTATCACAATACCATAACAATGTGGTATGACTGGTACTAGCAACCATTTCAGCTAACCTCTTAAATTTCACAGGTAAGAGAATACAATTGTGTGTAGTTAATGGTTTAAAATGATTTATTCACGCTATGCTTTCTTAGTAGTGTACAGAAAGAGGATAGTATTAACTGCACGGTCGCCTGGTTTTTAGAAGTAAGTAGCACAGCGTTAACTGGTTTGCATTGTAATTGCCATTCACCTTCCTCGTATTGTTCTGAATAGCTGGTGGCTTGAAAAATTATATTTTGTATAGGTAAACACATCCATACTATTCTGTAGGGATCTGCGATACATATCAGTACAGTAAATGAATATCATAATATGATACTACACCTAGACAATATCAATATATTGAATACTCTAATAGAACAGTCAGTGAGTGCTAGCTATATTAAAGCATAATTACAACACAGTGATCTCTTTCCACAGAAGCATCTTCTCAACTGATTTATTGCATTGCAAATTGTTAAGAGAATTTTTGTTTCGTGTAAGTATGGGAGACACCCCCTTTCACCTCAAAGATATTCATTATTCCTGCTGGCCTACAAGGCTAGATACACCATGTTCGGTTGTTTTATGCTAATATAGCCCATTGTGAAATGCATTTATAACATCTTTAGTAATTTACTTTACCCATTTTTCTGGCATAAATGATCCATCTGCAAAGTAACAGCTTACCTACCTGGAAGTTAATACTGGCGCTTCATTTCTTGGATAAAAATGGCAATTACATGTTGATATGGAGACCAGCAAAATATATTCATGTGTTATTGTACATATAAAAGGTTCATTATTGTAACCCAAACATACCACACTACACATTCCTAACACACAATTGATCATGGCAGACATTCCTAAAAGCAGTGATCCATTAGTATTGTTTGTTAACAACCACATTCTTCACCACAGCTCACTATAAACAAACAGCTCAACAGCATTGTACCCCAAGTTCTGTACAATGGAGAGACACTATCACTAACTGTGGCTAGAGTTGGGTTAATAATTTAATAACAACTAACAGTTACAATGGATATTTTATTTGCCTGCTCATGCAGATCATGAATATCTTTTGTTTCGCTTTTACAAGCACAACGCAGTAGATAATGTCCTTAGCTTTTACTGTTCTAAATAATGCAAAAGCCATAAAACATTTGAGAAATATGCAAAATTTAATATAGCAGGTTTTCACTCAGCTGGTCACAAATACTACTATTACACATATTATACTAACTTGTAGTGAAGAGGTAGTTGGTTGAGTAACCCTGCCATCAACTACTATAAGTTGACCATCCTTTAGCCACGTCACCATAGGAATAGGATGCCCACGAGTGGCACAACGCAGAGTAACTGTATCACCTCGACGTACTTCATTGTCTGCACTATGTGACGTTATCTCTGGAGCAACTATAGTGAAAATTTATATTAATTAACATGTAAATATTGTTAAATGTATACTAGCACCTACCTTAAAAGACATTGGTTTTTATTAGTGAAGTATAAATAGTTATACTGGAGATTAGCGATGTGAGACAGTGTCAGTATACAACATATTCCCGGTAGTGAAATGTGTTTGGGGAAGAAATAAAATGACAGAGCTCAAACAAGTTGTTCACCGAGCATGAATATATGGACACATTGGACAGTAAAAATACAACCACCCAAGGTCAATTTTCATTGCTATTTTGTCCACCCAAAATGTCCACACACAAAGTGACTCACTCACCCCCACCCATATGCACACGCACCATGCACACACAAAGTGGCACACCTGCTTCCCCACGATAGCTGACTAAGACATTGTCTACAGAGGAGCCCATCAGGTTGACTGCTTGACACTGATACTGTCCAATGTCATCTGTCATGACTGTCATCACTATTAGTGTAGCATTGGGCATAACCTGCAACACAGTGAACACACAGGGGGTAGCACTAATATATAAACTATCACACACATAGGAAGAGGAAGCAAGGACAATAGCAATGTAAGAGGCTACAATGGTCAGTACCCTGGTTGGCAATTGTACCACCACAAACTCACTGACCAGAACTAAGTGCAGTAAATATTTCTATAACAACTTGTACATGAGAAATGTAGTGTAAACACAGTTAGTTGGGTAAGATAATTTTTGATACGTAATATATTACTTTTAAAGTAAGTTACATATAGTTACATGGTTTCTATATAGTAACTATGCAAAATGCCCTGTACCATACATGTACTAGTAACACTACAGCTAACATTCTGTGTACTGTACTCCATGGCAGAATTTTAAAGCTGAAGCTTAGCTGAAATGGCCATTTTGCTTATTAGCAACTAATATTTGGGAAGTGCATACATGTATAGCTCTAAGCATATCTGAGTGGAATAATCATACAATCTCTTACCTGTCACTCGGATACACGTTGATTTAACCACAAGTTCCACTCAAGCATTTACAATTTCAAGCTTGTTACAGTTGACAGCTATGATATTAAATATTATTCAAGACCTAGCTTGAAAATGCCAAAAAAATTCCTGCAGCATGTGGTGCTACTCTTACAGGATCACAAGCAACTGTAGTGAATATACCAGGAAAGTTTGGCAAATTTGTTGCGATAGGATTTGATAAGAAAAAGTTTGGTGAATTTGCCATTAGCAAATACAGAAATACAGATTTATATCAGACAAAGGATTTGGAGGATTTTGGTTTGGCAAAACACCGATCATTTGACTGGTACACAGTAACAGGCAAACTGGCTTGTACTGTGGTGATGGTCAATGCAAAAGAAACTCTTAAGAAAAATTTACACAAAACAACAGTGTTACACTGACAAGATATGGCTCACAACAACCAATGCCCATGCATTAAACTACTTGCATTAGTTTAACCTTTAAACCCGCAAAGAACTTTTGGGGAATGCGTGTCTACACAATATGGGAACACATGGTGACAATATGTGGGGCAACTTAATTCTTACAGTCTACAAATACACATCGATTGAAAGTCTGTTCACTGGGCTACATGGTGAAGGTTAAATGAACACTGTAACAATAGTGGCTTACTTGCTATGAAGCGATGAACAACAGTGAGTCACATCTCTGTGTTTCGCCACGTGTTATAATTTCGATTGTGGGTTTACTAATGTGAATTATATAGGGCCTGATAGAAAATTTAATGGTGAATCAAATGGAAGTTGTTGCAAGGTGATAGGAGCAACCACCACCAAGTTATGGACCATTTTATAAAGGTATGTAGAGGGTTTGTGTGTTTCCTTACTGAAAAGTTATTTACACGGCTAGTTTTGGCCTCACCATTTAGCGTTAAGGTAAAACCCTGAGTATCATTTTAATCCTTGTTACATCACAAGTAGAATGATGTACATTGCATAGCCATAGGATGGACGCTTCAAAAGTTACAGCACTTTGTGTAAGGCACACATATTATTAAGTTTAAATCCAGTTTTCTGGATTATGCAGATTTAAGGGTTAATGGCGTCCCCATTGTGAATTCTACCATTATCAAGAAGGATGACAAATACCCACCAAACTGTACTAGGTGTGCCATGAACATATGTCAGCTGATGGAGTGTTTTACTATAGAAACAGTGATGCCAGCTTACCATTTGTTAACAAGGTCACAATGTGTTCAAGTCTAAAGTAAAGCTCATTAACACAAAATGTACCACTTTCACACCTCAGATCAAAGGCTCAGACTGTTGTATATAAATGATATACCACAGCAAACTGTGGTATATAACTGATATACCACACTTTGTGGTGTCCCACAGCATTCCATGTGCAGGTCTCAACAGTCAACAAACTCTCAACATTTACATTCCATAAAGTCCAGTAAACAACATTATGCAACTTGTTCAACCCAGGAGGTGATACTTATAAGAGGCCTGTTTCTATGGCAATTATAGTTGTATTAAACTTTGAAATATTTTGATTGATTATTAAGCAATAATTGTACATTTAAACTTTGTATATAATCACATAGATATAATCATATAGAGAGTCTCTCACTGTCTCTATAATGTCCTTTATGGGTCAAACAGCTGATCAACTGATATGTCTTTTAAAAGCTCATCAATGTCATCTGTACTGTCTTGATATGAACCAGAAAAAGATATTGGACAGCTTGAAAAGTTGCAACTGTTAAAGATAAATGTTGGAGCAGGGGGTGGCAAGTGTTGCTTTGTAACAAACTGATCTTGGCTAATCAATGAACTTCTATGACTTACAGCTGTGGTAGAAGAACCATATGCCACCAATTCTGTGCCACTACCATTTTCACTAAATGACTGGTCATCTGTAAATAATCGCTGTGGCAGTCAAATTGAAACCTCTTGCCTGGTTGATCCTTGGGGTGATCCAAGGCAGCGAGTGCGTATCGGGGTGTATCACGCGCTTGGACTTCCTGGGGTTGCTGCTTAGCAGCCTTTGTACATTCTCCAACAGTGTTCACAGCACTAGTTGTAGCACTTGCCTTTCGCTTCAACATCAGGCGGTATGACTCACGATTCATGTCGCACAAATTGTCTTTAGCCAGCAGAGAAACGCTTGGTGGTGAAAAGTCGCAGCAGTTAATACAGGGACACCAGCCAGGCACTTGTAAACAATAATGGCTTGCTAGTTCATCTTCAGGTAACAATCCAACGTTGTCTTTAACAATCAATGTTTTACTTACGACTGTATTACTACCGGGAGCAGTAGACATGACAATGAAAGTAGTACATAACAGTTATAACCCGGATACTCGGGATATGACAAAAATATATGCACTCGCGCCCTGCGGGTGCCCGTGCATATATTTTTGTCATATCCCTCGTAACCGTGTTATAACTATAAAATATACCACTTTAGCGTGGGAGTTCAAAGGCGCCACTAGGTGTTTAACTCGCATATTGCCTAGGCAATATCATGGGAAAGCGGTTTGCCAATGACTTTGATACCCAGCCAGTTCAAAGAATCGATGCGCTTTGACTCGTTATATTGAGCGACATAGAGCTTTGTATTGTGGGACTCGGTTTTGTAGAGGTTGCTAAGCTTAGTACATAGGCTAAGATAGAGTAGTTGGTTGTTACTAAAGGATAATGAAGGCACAAAATAATTGTTTGGGTGATTGTGGATGCGTATTTCTACCCACCGCGTATCAGCCTTTGAACAGACCATGGAACAGCAAAGCTACTACTACTACGTTGAAATAGGTTAGTAACTTACAGTTCTAAGTACTTAACTTAATATAATAACTTACTTACTGTCCCAATAGCGAAGTTAGTTGGCTTAACTTAGTACAAAAATGATAACAATATAAACTCCATCCCACAATCGAAAGTTTTCTAACATTGCGTGTTGAAGCATAGTAACGTATTAATGACGTTTTAACGTATGGACAACGTTTTGATGGCTATTAGCCCACGCTATTAAAACCACAATTGATCTTCAGATGCTACTGTATAAAACAAATGGGATGAGTTCTCGTTAGTTCTTTCACCTATTACGTGAGTACGCCCCAATACCATGGCTGCTTGGGATTTTGCTGACATATACACCCGCAGCCCTCGGGCCTGCGGCCCTTGGGCTTTGGGTGTATATATCAGCAAAATCCCTCGCAGCCATGGTATAACTATTACATAAGGCCTGCACTTACAACCCATCTAACATAACATATTACATAATTCCTGGATCGACAAATTGTTAACATCAAAACTATACATTATGGTACAATTGGGAAAAAGATTGAGCGCCTGTCTACCCACCAGTTACCAACCTCACAACACCGCCCCACCTCATAATCATAAAGTGCACACTCACACACAACACATAGACGGTCTATATTAGTATTGGTAGACACGGTCACAAACTGAACATATTTGACAGGATAAACAAGTTTACAGTGACCCCTGATGTTTTCAAGCCGAGACTACCATAGCGTTAAGGTGAAACACAAATATTATTCTATCATCAGCCACAACAGGAGATGACAGTATTCTATACAAGTGTAGTGCAAAGGGTGACAAGTATGGAAACACTGACTGAACAATAACTGAGTGTGCAAGTTGTGCTATAGTGGATATTGTAGACCACACAAAGGTGTTCTGATTATCAAGGTTTATGATACTTTAGGACCTAAATTAAGTGTATGGATTATGTAGATGTCTTCATGCGTTAGCAATCTAGCTGTAGTATAGATACCTTGGGACCACGGTATCCTGATTATCAAAGTGCGAGGTCAGGAATAAGAAATATTTGGAAGTGCCTGGTGCCATCCTCAAGCGTGAGCATTAAAGGTACACAGAAAACTTAACATACTACAGCACTTACTATTGTCCTGGAGGAGTTAGTGATGACATCATCATTATGGTTCCAGACCACTTGAGGGTGGGGCTCACCAGTGACACTGCAGTGCAGCATGAGCTGTTCACCTGCTCCTACTGTCACATGATCCCCCGAGATGACGGCTTGTGGGAGAGCTAAGTGACAAGAAGACCATAAGGGATGGGATATACTGATAACATGGTACTGTACTGACACTACACTGTACTGACACTACACTGTACTGACACTACACTGAGTTATATTACACTTCGGATCAACTGGGCATAGAAAAACACCAGCAGGCTACTGTAAGTATGGGAACCCAAAGGCATAGAGAACTCATTTGCATTTACAGGACGACACTCACCATCACTACATGTCTCAGCATATTTGACTGAGTTACGTTATCCACTTGTTGTGTCAAGTTGTGTATTAGCTGTACCACCACAACACTGTAAAGCTGATACATTATCAACTGACACAACAAGCCTATAACACTATACACTGCTGATAAATGAGACACTTATACTGGACACACTTACATGTAGCACAACTGGGTTACAAGAAGTGTATCCTGTAGCTAATATAATAATAACAAGTACCAAGAGCTCAGTATGTAGCTACTGATTAGTGTACTGAATTAATGTACATTCTAATGGTTGAGTGAGCTGGCATTTGGTCTCTGGTTGACAAAACTGAACCATTAAATACACCTTTTGTTAACACACATACACACACACATTAAACTACACACTGCTACAAAACATGAAGTTATGCAACACTTAAAAACAACCAGGTGGCTTGATAACAATAGTGTTTATTCCATTCACATCCATCGTATGCTCGTATAAGGTATTCCAACTGACAACACACCATTAGAAAATCCTCACCATACATGCCACAACTACTAACATCCAAATAAAGAAACATCCTTCCCGCAAAAAAATTACCTATGTGTAGACTAAGGAGCTACTTAGATTTTACTCAGGAAATTATAGTGTAGTTATCCCATTGATAAGCTATTTTCTATGAAGACATTGGTAGTATTGGTTGATTTATATTTTCCAACACGTATGATACGCAACAAAATCAATGCCAAGTACATAACTTATGAAGATACATTCAGTGCTAAACATCAAAGGATTTTGTGGCACCAATAATGACAATGACGACTACTACTACACTTGCCACTATGTCATTGGATACACAAAAAGTCCAATTACTATTTTACAACAGCCTTAACACCTACATGGCTTTAGGCAAGTTTATTTTACTACAATCACTTTACTCATGTTACCAGCAGACAGACACACAGACAGACAAACTTTATGATATTCATTTTTCACATACAAAACTCAGGTGTGCCCCCTGACAGTACTCCACAATATATGAATGGCTACACCTCAATTACAACAATCACACATTAATGGGGCATACATACATAACACCACATTGCTGGGCAGGTTCTAACCCATTAGAAAAACTTTTTGCTAAATCTTTGATCTCTAATGGCCTAATAATTGTTACATAAACAATGAAGAGGTGGCTAGCACCATCACCTTACATCACTGAGAGCAAGAGATTATTACCAAAATAGGTAATCTATTACTATCCACACAATACAAATAGCTCACATCACAAGACACGTTTGCATAGAGTGGAAATGGTAAAAAAACCCACCTTGATGATAGGGCGCTGCCTATGCATGGTCCCATAACATAAAAATATAAATAGCTCACATCACAAGAGAATTTGTTATGCTTATGGCACACTTGTCTATGGTCACATTTGTATTAACGTACATTTAGATCCCTGCAATCATGCCACCTCAAGACTCCACATATAACAGTGTGCAATAACTCACAGCATCCAAACTGGTCAGGGCTCATCTTCATGATCAATCTTCCAGTCAGGTTACTGGGCTGATCACACACCAGTTGGTTACCACTAGTACCATTGAGAGGCTGGTAACCTGGAGCCCAGCCCAACTGACAGTCACAGCGTAATCGGTTACCATCAAGTCTCCTAGCAACAGAATCAGATATGACTACAATTCATGGAATCACAACTATAAGAAGAACAATTACATGCTACATGGCAAAAGTATGTTTAATGGACTGCAATTGCATATCTCTACTTGGTTTTTCATGTTTCATGTGAGATTTGACAAACTAAGGAGTTCACACCTTTGCAGCATTCTGATTGTAGGGATTAAGGGTGCTAGTGGGTTTTTGAAGCTATTCAAGGGACAACCCACATAACCACATACGGCTATTACATCATAATTGGCAATATTACGCATACTCAAAGTATCCGTGTTAGGCGGCCATGTTTTGTGCCAAAGGAATTGGCCAAGAAACAGCCTGTTTCGTTTGAAAACCATCACGAAAATGATCGTCTGGGTGTCCAAGAGTGACAGTAGAGTGAATTAGCCTGAAAGTTAGTGCTAGTTAAGCGAGACACAAGCTGATTTGTAGCCAACACACGTTCTTCCTGTAAGTTATATTTGTATTGTACACCTGTTCTTAAGTAGTGATGATGTTCCAGCTGGATTTATCACACATAACAAGACACTGGCTGTGCATTACGAGGCTTACCTATCGAAGAGCAGACTTGGCGACTCCACAAGCAACAGGAAGGTATCCCAGTGTGTAAAGAAAAGGAACAAGAGCTTTTCTTTTGTTCAGAACTTCATTTATAACTTGTTATTTGATAAAGTTGGCATTTGTGGTTTATTGGAATTTGTTGTAATAACTGGTCGGCATGCGCATGTTCTACACTGCATTGTAAAAGGCGATATTCTGGAATACAAGATAGTCGGATCTCTATCAAACTTTTGGTGGACCATCAGTGATAAATTTGCAAACTTTAAGCGCATGGAATTATAATTGTTGTGATCCAGCACGGAGTTACAAGGCCCGGAAGTCGAAATTCGCTCGCGGGCACTCGCTCTTGTTTTATAACTCAAGAAAGAAGAAGTGCAAAGACAAATCCCTACGCTAAGTTTCCACAAGTTTGTTGAAGAATCTTCACAGCGAATTTGTTGCCTGTGCAAGCAGCCAGTATCTTGGAATAAGAAAAATGTATGGGTTGACTTTGAGGGACTATAGCGCGTAAATGAAACAAGGTACAATCTTATACTTTTGTCTCTGTATAGTAGAAAGTTAGGTCAATCTTCGAAGCAGTAGTTTAGATTCCTGTAGCTTCCTTTTTGCCTGTATCAAAGGTAAAAACAACAGCATTTGTGTGGCTTCAAAAAGGCGCTAGCACCCTTAAGTAGTTGTGGCTGTTTACATTACTATTTGCTAAAATGTGAATATATCTCAGTCACACTGTACTGGCCGAGGCTCAGATTACAATTTGTTATATCAATCTACTGAATACTTTCACATTGCACTCTAGCCTGGGCTCTAATCTCATTGTGCTGGGCAAAGCTCAATCAATTCACATTTCGAATAGTATCATGCTGTACTTGGGATAGACAGTGGTTATGAGGTAGCGTGAACAGAATCTAGCTAGCCACCTAATTGTTCAATCACATTTGTCAGTATAAACACATTCTCCCCAAACAATGAATATTACAGTAAACACAACATTTCAAGGATGTGGTCAAACTCACCCAGTGATATAACTATATTAAATTACAACAGACTAATTCATTGATATCACCAATCAATTACCCTAACCACTACTACTCACAGTTTAGTCAGATCACTAAGAGAGGAGAAGGTATCATCACTTACACTGGTTAACAAGTTATTATGTAAAGAAAGTGTGGACAATAGCCTCAGACCAGTAAATGCTGTCTTGTCCACTGAAGATATTTGGTTGTTGTTCAGATGGCTGTGATGTGGTAAGGACATATTAGTGAACTAACAATGTGTACTCTTACATGATCTGTACTTTTGTGAGTCCAAGAAACATGTTATTTGTTAGTGAAGAGATCATGTTGTGTGATAAATAGCTATAACAGTCAACACATTACACAAATAATACATTTAAAGTTTACACTTACAGAGCTTCCAGGTTGGTTAATGGTTGGAAAGTGCCAGCAGCAATTTCACTTATCTGGTTAAACTGCAGCAACCTGTAGACAGAAACATGATCACTCTAGTCAAGCATGACATACAGCTCATTACTAGAGCCCCAGTATAACACCAGAGTGTCTATAATCTATGATAACACTTACAGAGTTCGTAAAGATGATAGGCCAGCAAAGTCCCCAGGCTCCAACTTCTTTATGTTATTATACCTCAGGTCGCTGTTATGAGTGTAGTAACGTGTGAGTGTTATATAAGGGTGGCGGCTTACAGTAGAAGTGTTGAAGGGGGCACGCGAGGGACGCCAGATAACTGCAACCCATAACATCGTATGTTATCTACCGAGCAGATGCAGCGGCGATGAAGATGAGAGGGGCACAAGGCGGTCACCAATGGCAGCACTAACAACAATGCGCTCAGTGATAGCATATTTCGGTGATCAATGGCACACGTGACACGACGACAATAGCGCTGCAGATATGATCACTTCCAAGTTATGAGGTCTAGGGTACAGTTCAGTGATGATTCGTCACGGCCGAGTAACCAATCCAACTCCGTTACAGGACTTGTCTCGTTACACATGTTTGCAGTTATTTATAACACCATGTGCTCGTGACGTCACTTACCTGCTTAATTAATTATGACTACTGGACCAATATAAATCCAAGTCATACCCCCAAAACTTCCCTTATATAGGTCACTATTTCGCTGATTTTCTGTTTTTCATCACTGAATGTACATATGCAGCTATTTCCACTGCCACATACATTTCCATAAAAATAGCCATAATTTAGTATTAGTTGTACAGGTAAGGAGGCTCAGTAAAGCCTGATCTTTATAAAAAAATTATTGCCATGCGGCTATTAACAATTACAATATAAAAAATGTACAGATTACACAACAAGAATTAACTAATTAGTAATCATTAAAAAGTAGACCAGCTACAATCAAGTAAATTTTAAAGCCATGTTATGCTGTCCCTACAAAGTCATAGGGCCGCCCCTTCACATAAAGAGGCAGCACCTTTCCTCTTTTGTGCAAAGGGTTGGGTGTTGCTAGATTAACAATGAGACATGTATGCCGGACTGCTCTATTAGAGTTAACCTGCTTTTTGTGCTCCAATTCCTCTTAGGGTTCTTTAATCTGTAATAATATGAAATGCATGGAGAAGAAGTGAACACTAGCTGGGTAGGCAGCTACATGTGCATACAGTAAAGCAAAGCTGGCACAAATCAGCAATGTACAATAAATGTGTGCATGGTCGCTCCATCATGAACACGTTGAACTGGCAATGAGTCTGACTCCTTCAGTTCCCATGCAAGGAATAAACTATGCCAGAATATAAACACTGACACTCAATTTCAAATTAAGTACATGGCATGTTCACCTCCTCATTGTTACAAATCTATGTCGGGTTACATCATAGATTATAACCTATGGTTACATCCTTTTGCTAAAATAGTGCCCTCCAGAGATTTATTTCCTCTGGTCCTAATGGCACTCCCTTGTGCAGACTAGACCCACCAGACCCATTTATGTTGTTACCTTTCATATTATTCAGGCGCGCCCAAACAGTAAAATCTGATAACTTAGTCACGTGCAAGTCACGTGAACCGAAAACTACTTCTTATGGGAACTCTTTTGCACAACCGCGACAAGCAAAATATGTCACACTTTTTTGCAGTATATCATCCTGTTGGGTGGTTCACTCGGTCATGGTTTTATCAAGCGTAAAATAAAATCCCGCGAAATAATGACAGCGTTGCTATGACAATTAAAGATGGCTGCATGGCCTGGTCTTGTTAACGACTAGAAGTACATCTTATAAGCACGCCAGGATGAGTGGTGCGAAGTCGGAACGATACGAAAAATTACAACAGCGATTTGAAACCCTAACTTCACGTGCCAAGACTGGTCAATCGTTAATACCAGATGACGCAAAGAAAGAAACCAAGTAAGTTCTGTATAATAGTGTGAAACTCGAGGCTTCTCATCACCTCGCATGGTTTTGGTCGTTTACGGGCCTATCTGTTTGACTTTCCTAGTCACTTTGCGCAGGCAGTTCGAGCACCTGCTGGTCCGGCCAACCCTCTATAGCAGCGCTAGGCTTGGGCCAGGCTAAAATATCTCAAATGTTGCAAAGCCTATCATTATTATCATGCACATTTAGCATTATAAATGTTGATCTGCAGGGTGAGGCCAAGGTCAAGTGATCCACAATCAATTCGGGAGAGGGCTCAGCAAAGTTTGCAAGATACAGCAAAAAGACTTAAAGTGATTGAGGTAATTGTTTGCTTGTTGTAATGGTGAAGATATTTGTGGTCAGTGGGGGCCATCAATACAACATTTTAGTGTAACTTTGCTGTAGGCTACTAGCTCCTATTTCCTTGTTTTCTCTGGGATGGATCGAGAGGGTCGTTTATGATCATTAAGGGGCTGAGAACAAGAGGCCACCACTACTAACTTGAGTATTACCAAAATGTTATAGACCAGACCATTTTCCCTGGGGTCACAGTGGCGACACTTATTCTTTAGAAATTATGGCGTGTTTTATCTCAAACCATTAATACGATCCTGGAGAAAAGGGTGGAGAACAGGACTAGTAGCTATATCTTATCAGTGGTAAATTCTGACTCCTTGCGTTTACGGGTTTTCAAGCCTTCTTCTCGCTGGCTTCTACCATACAAAATCTCTCTAGTCTGATAGATTTAATTGATGATGAATTATGATGGTCCCAAACATTGCACACAATAGTGTATATAGCTATGTGTACATGCTCGCTGTTCCATGGCACATATAAATGGCTGAATTACCTAGAGAGGAAATGTGGTTTTTCAAAAAGTTGTGACATGGTCCACTGGATATTGTCCCTTCAGTACCAATGACATGTTGCCATATAGTGTAGTGAGTTTAGTGAATAGTGGATTTGTTGTATATAGTGTTTGTGGATTTATTAATATTGTAGTTTCCTAGCCATCACATTTAACAATTTAATAGGCATGCCTTAAACATGCACAAACTGTATGATCACGCACTTATTCATGAAATCCTTTGTATGCCTAACAAACTAGTTCACTGTTAGTAATAATTATGGGCTGCTGGTAAGGTTGAAGTGACAAGAATTAATACCAAGCTGTGTATTGAAAGCACGTTAGCACAAATGATAGTGGTTCGTTTGCACGTTACTTAGCTTTAAGTGTTCTCATCAGCCATTACTAGTTAATGTAGTTATTATACTACACAGAGGTGATGCCATATGTTTTGTAACAAACCTGAGCAGTATTTCCAGCATCTTAGGCTAGCCTTTTAACAAGTAGTGTTTAACTGAGACAGGCATTTAATTTCAACAGGTCATAGTGATATCCAGCATTTAATACTGTAAATTCTACAGTATGACTGGGAAGTGACTTAGTACTATACATTGTAAAGCCAGAATGAAGCGATACTTGTATTATAAGTTTTGGTGAAATGATATTATTGCTATATTGATACTAGCACTAATCATTAATGGAATGGTTGATTTTCTTGCCAGAATATTAGTGGTATTATTTTAGGCTAGTGTATATTACATTACATGTTGCTATCGAGCAATGGGGTTGTAGGTCAGGTACTTAAAAGTGAAGAAGATTTTCTAATGGAATACTCTAATAAAGCAATCAAAAACACTCTAATATAACAGTCACTTACTCTATAAAAGTATCATATACTTTCCAACTGAAAAAGAAATTAGCTATATGAAAATGATGATATATTTATTATGATATAGTGATATTTATTCCATGATTATTGTACCGTCATGTAGTTCAGCTGTATTGGCTGTTATTGAGATCTCTATCATAAATGTAATCCAACCTTAGGCCACAATTAGCTATAATCACACACATACACATGGTCACTGGTAGGTACTTCATATTGAAGTAGTATTGAGAAGTAACAGCAACAAAGAAATGTGTGACAATGACGAATGTATAAACTTATAATAGTATAGTAGATGTTTATGTCCTTGAAATCTAGAACCCCTCTTCTGATCTTCCGATGACTTGCATGCAATTAAGGCCACTGAAAATAACCATAAATTTTTAGTATTCCTGAGCTTTCCGGTGCTGAATATTGAGTACTGGGCCTTAAGCAGTTTATAACTTTTCAAGCAACATAGTCTCCATGTAAATTAGTACAAGGGAAAATTGAACATAAATTGACCAAAATGCCCGTTGTCAAAATGACTGTTCAATTAGAATAACCCTTTCCCCGTAATAGTTTGTATAATCTCCTAATGGCTGAAGACCAAGAAAGCAGTCACCCTAATACAACAGCCAAGTGTGGTATTTTAAAAGAATAGTCATAGCATCTATCATAGCCAAAAAGTTAACATTTAAAAAAAATCTGACAGAATTAAAAATTTATAGCATTTGGAAAATTTTCACTGAAATTGTCAAATTTTATATCCACCAAATATCCGGCTAGCTAAAGAGATCGAAAATACAAATCCAAGGGAAGACCAGTGAGCCTACACAGCTTATTCTGACAAAGATCTAGCCAAAATTGGAAGACATACTTTTCTAGCTACTAAGCATGGTCCAGCCTAGTATAAAATACACACTGTGACTGCTGTAGCAGTATCTCAATCTTACCAGCTACGCAGTAGACTAAGCTGGGGTGCCTGGTACAATGCCTTGTTTTTTATCATTGAAGGGTGTGGTCTCAGCAGTGATTCTTAGAGGTGTCTTGGTGTGTACTGATCATTTAAGGGACCATGAGTGGAGGGGACCATGACCAATTGCATTCATTTTATAAGTCTAGTTAACTGCTGCCCAATACTACCAAGGATACTACAGTCCATTAAGCACCTCAAATAGTTTTGTGGCATCTAAATATGCTTCTTCAAGGAAAGTGTCAATATAGAAAATTAATGCCTTGGTATGGTTTCCTGGCATAAAGAAGACAGCCATTTAATTGAAGATAAAAGGAAAAGCAAAACTCAAAAGGTAGAGATTTGTTGGAACCATGAAAAGCACATCCCACCCATGAGTTTGTTGTGATGTAAAGTGGTAACCATGCGCTGCTTTGTTTGACCTCTAGCCTTGCAACTGTGGTAGTAAAGCAGACAGACCAAATTATGGTTTTGACAATTTAAAAAAAAATTCTATATCTGGATGCCTATAAGTGTTTTCTTGTTTTTAATGCTGTATTTGATGTTCAATGAAGTAAGAATATTCCATTAAGGTGATTTTGTAGTGTGTAATTTTTCTATGATGGGTTTTTAGATGCAGCATTTTTAATAGCACGAGTCACTTTAAAGGGGAACAGTAATACCGTATTTTAAATGTGAACAACAAAATTGTACCTCTATTAAGGTTCTGCTTAAACATAAGCAGTATGATGTATTATGAAGAAAGCAAAGCATTAGCATGCCGTGTAGTGTACTGTAAAAAGATAATTAGTTATAAATGGCTTCCTTTTTGCATAGTGTATATATGTGATCCAGTCTGAGAAAATCAGTCTTATCGCCCATGTCAGCAGATTCGATTTTTCACCCAGGACACAAAGCTACATGAATAAACTATCTAATTCCACAATCAAAATCAGCTAGACCTGAGTGGTCTGGTTTTGCTGGCTGCTTTTCCCAAGCCCAGTGGCGATCTGTACGTGCGGTGTGGGGCCTTAATGGAGCTCTGGTCAGCCTGGGGATGACTGTATGTGGCTGTACAGCTCTGTGGTGTTGGATAAGTACCTCTGCTGTGAATTTCCTTTCATTTTAACCAATTTTGAGACCTCAATGGCCCAAAACTTGGCCTAATTCATATCCCTATGCCTTCCTTTTCAATTTTTGAACACCATCTTGCCGCCTTCCAAGCCCCTTCACCTCCCACCTATTTTGCAGCTCGCCTGATACAGTCAACCTCAGTTTAAAAACTATCTAAAGTGGCGGGAAACATAGTTGTTGGCTACTTGCACAGTGGATGCTGTGGAAGGTAAGGAATTGGTGTAAAACGTGTGAAAATTTGGTACACATAGCTCCAACCATTGGCGAGCTACAACACACTAAAATACTTAAAACCGGTGTTTCTTGATACTTTTAAATAGGCGATAAGACCAGTTTTCCCAGACTGGGTCACATATATAGTTTTGGTTTGTTTACTTACCACTGACGAGAATATTCAAACACTTTACTAACACATCACTTAAGGCTGAGTGTGGATATACAATGGATGGTGCTTCTTCACTGCTACATTACAGTACGCTCAGAGATTTTGATGACATGGAAATTAAAATTTTGAGCCCTCTGATATTAGTTATTCAGGCACAGTTCTCACAGAGTCACCCTCACAGTTCAGAATGTGTACGAAAAGTAAATAGTGAAGAAATTTATGGTACCGTTCAAATGTAATGTCGTCTCGCAAGAGTGCAAATGTTGCTAATTAAAGGGTATGGCATCTATTTTGCTCACGAGTATTCATCCCTTTTCATTTGGGATGAATACTTGTCAGCGAAATAAGTGCCACGCCCTTTATTAGCAAGTTTTTTAATTGCTTGCACTCTTGCTAGATTACATTACATTTGAGCAGTACCGTATTGTGGTAACTTATGCATCTGTAGCAGCTGGCTTTAGCTACAGAGAAGCCATCACCAACTATGTGAAGAAGCCATGCTACAAGTGACAATAGACTATTAATTGCACACACCTTTTCATGCCATAGCAGTGGCAGATCTAGGATTTTTAAAAGGGGGTTTTTGAAAGTTGGTATAACTGAATAAGGCATCTGATGACATTTCTCCGGAAATTTTTGAGGTTTTAGAAGCACTTAGATCGGATTTTAGGCTACTTTTAGTTAGCAATTACAATAAATCCAATGTTCTAACTGTAAATACTATAGCTAACTATAGGGAAAATATGGTGACTACAAGCTGTAGCTTTGATTGCTCTATTAGAGTAGTTACTTGACTGCTCTATTAGAGTATCTCAATCGTTTTTAATGCAGTGGGAGATGAAAAGTGAAGTGTTGCTGAGGGTTTAATAGCTATAAATGGTGGTAGTTAAGTGCAACTGCATGCATGCTACTGAAATACAGTAGTAAATAGTTGTTTGCTATGACAAATTGTCAGTACAACAATGTTTATGTATTTATACTGCCACTCTGTTAAATTTAAAAGGGGGTGTGTCGAAACCCCAGAAACCCATCTAGATCCGCCACTGCATAGGTAAACAACATCTGTTCATTGTCTTTGCTTTTGTATAAATGTTTTACTTGTTCACATTGTTATCAGTGGTTGTCCAAGTCATCATAAGAACACACTACCTTCACCTGCAGCCGATCCTTCAAGACCTCGACACTCGTTACCTACACTTCCTTTGTTGGGAACTTCTGCACGGAGTTGTCACTCTATTCCATGACTTCTTGAATCAGCACTACCTTCAGTTTTACTGATTTAGTACAATGTCATCTATGCATCTCTGGACTTGTCCATGTGTAAAACTAAATGTGACTAGTTCTAGGTAACGTCTATGACAGCAAGTTTGATTTTCACTGCAGACACCTGCCCAAACGCAACATTACACTCGCTTGCACACCCAATTTTGCTCGAAATTTTAAAAATCACTAATTAAGGGGCGTGGAAACTTTCACTTGTGAAGCAAGCGTGGCAGCTGTTTCGCTCACAAGAATCACCAGCGAAACAGTTGCCACACCCCTTAATAAGCAATTTTTAAAATCTCGAGCAAAATTGCATGTGCGAGTGAGTGTGACATTACGCTTGGGCAGTACCATAGCTACATGAATACATGATTAAATTTCATTGTCAAAATTAACCAGAGTTAAGTAGTCTACTTTTGCTGGCTGGTTTTTCCAAGCCCAGTGGCTAGCCATAGGAGTGATCTGTGGCTTACGGAACTCTGGCCAGCCTTGGGTCTGGATAATGTTTAATTATTAAATATTTAGACTTTTAGACTGATGTAAAAGTTAGGATTATAAAGTTTCATCTATTGTAGGACACAATTTGTAAAATAGATCACATCTCCTAACAATATTTAAATGAATAATCAAAATTAATGCCTACACATATATGATGCTTCATCCTGACACTAAAATTCCTGTAATGTGCCGTATTACTCGTATTATAACAAATGGAAGATGTACCTTTGCTGCCAGGTTCATTTCTAAAGTTTGCTTAGCTCAATATACAGATGTGTAGCAAATTGTTTATCCATCTCTACTACCATATAGTAAAAAACTTTGGCAGTAAAAAGTGTGACGAAACCCGTGTTGAAAAAATTAGCAGAAAAAAATTTGGCAATTGGAATAATATTCGCCAAAGTTTTTACTGTACGGTATGTAAGGATAACGACAAGGTGTCAACTCATCAGTTAAGTAGTGTAGTAAGTGTATAGGTAGCTAGCGTTGTTGTTGTAGCAGTACTTTTGTAGCTACTGATCTAACAACGTGGTAGCAAAGGCGTGTTTCACTATCTCCTGCGATGCAGAGAGCGACCGTATTTACTTTTTCAGTGAACTTTAGTAGTAGAAGTTATCACGTATATCAAAGTATTTGGCCAATCCATCGCGAGACGATGAACTAGTAGCTGACATGTGAACGGGAAGCCGGTCAGAAATGCTATCCCAAGGAATGCTTACAGCAGTGGGCCTAGGAAGATCTCCAAAGTCAGCTCAATCTTTATTGCGTGGTGGTACGAGCTGACCTTCATCTCAAGTTCTAGTCACACAATGTGCTTGTGTAATCATCTAAAATAATTGGCGATAAAAGCTTTGGCGAATTGAATGCTATTCGTCAAATTCGCCGAAGTGTTTTACTGCCAAAGTTTTTTGCTATACGGTATGGTCGAGGACTATTTTGCGGACTACTCACACTTTTGACGTAGTGATTTGCGGTTATATGGAAACCATCCTTAGCACCTTTTTGATCCTCCCATAAAACATTATTTCGGGTTTTTGTATAAAACTCCTCTGGTCATTGTGATACCTATAAATGGTATCACTTTTTACATAGAAATGTGGGTAAAAATGTGGGTGGATACAGAATAAAGCATTGTGTGTGATTCAGAACTGCACACAAATAATGAAATAACGTTTAGAAAGGAAATAGGGGATAAAAACGGCATGCAAATTGAAGCTTCAAAGCTGTATTGTTACAATTTTTATTATCATGTTTCAGTTGTACTGGAGGATAAGGTGGAGTAGGAGTTCCTATTATACATGAATTCATCAACGGATAAATATTTTACTACGTGTCCTAATTTTAATAGTAATAAATGGACATGTGTCATTATTTATGCAAGTGGGGATATTTCAGCTTGGTTTTAAGGGTCATTCATTTTCCATGGTAAATCATAAAAATTTCAAGGGAATATTTAAGCAACGTCCCTCGATAATTTGCATATGCATACAATGCCAGTATATGGGTTCAGCTTAAAAAGTACCTGTGAAACAAATGCTTTGACTTTCATGTATGACTATAGTTTAAATGTTCAAATACATAATTTGAACTAATTGCCTTTTCATCCTAGTGTGGAGTTAGTTGGCACACAGTACCTCTTTACTTTAAAACAAATCTTTTGTAATTTCGGACAGCTAATAAAGACTTGATACATTTGTTTGTCTGGCAGACACTTTTTGTATAATTGTTATGTCAAGCTGTTAAGAGTTCATACAAATATTATGAGCTTTTATTCAAACTGTCTATATTTAATTTTAAAAGGATTGTAGTATCAAGTGTAACACACCAAAATCCACTGCTTTGTGTGATCTTTAATGTTCATCAGAAGAGTCGGTCAGTTTTAGGGAGTTGGCAAGACCAGAAATATTGCCTTATACTTACACTGGGAGGTGTTCAGTTCTAATTGAATAATCACGAAATCATAAATCTGGTCATCCGAAGTGTCGTGTTGTAGTGTATCAACAAAACTTATTATGAATTATCTGTAGTCCGACAAGTGAAAAGGCACACCTTGTTGTGCGTTCGGGCTTCTTTCACTTTAAATTGTCCTTGGTATTGTTTTCTCTGCAAACATACTGGCTTCCGTACTTGCTAAACATCGTGATGATGTGTTTAATGTAGCTTGTCACAGCCCACAACTGTGCGTGCAAATGAAATTTCACCCAAAATAATACACCTACATGTTTACTAGCTTTCAATGTGTATAGGAATGTATATACGGAAGTGTAGCCCAAACTTTACTCTTCATGATTTCATCTACTGCTGGTGGGTGAGCTGCATACACTGAAACCTGTGTAATCCGACAGCTATTGTTTCTGAAAATCATCAGATTAACAAAGGCTTGGCGGATGTAGATGGTGTTACATAGTAAAAGATTGATTGGTACAGTAACACTGTCAGCTTATAGAAGTTAGAAACACTTCACTGTATATGCAAATATTTAAATATCTCTACATGTCTAAGTTTGAGAGTTTTATAGCTGCTCTACTGTTTCAAAACTTCCATCTTTGGATTTAGTGATTGGGATTTCACAAAAATCCCATACTTCTGCATTATATGCTAATTTGCATCCATAAGATATTTAGAATACATGTAGTCAAGAGTTCATAATATATATATCAGTTATGAACTCTTGATGTAATGGACTTGACATGCATCCATCCGTAAATTTTAGTGCAAGGTTTCTGTAATACCGTGAAAGTATGAAGAAGTAAACTTGGAACTTAATTTGCAGGCAGTCAAACTGTCATGGATTCTACAAAACAGTTGAAGCACATAATCTTAGGGTTATAGCTTTAATATAGAGACTGCTGTAAAGTGTAAACCCTTTATTGCTATTTTTTTAATACTGTACAAAGCATCGTGACGGTGCAATGTCTATATTATGTGTGTGTGTAGCTATCCTTGTGATAATTATAGAAACTAGATAATCAGCTTTTAGGGCTTGCATCATAGAATAGAGATTCACAATGGTTACGTCATTCACATAGGAACTAATAGTTTTGTGTATGGGTAATCATTGCTATGGCTTTTGTTTTATGCTGCCATTTATGCTGTTATGTTTGATAAACTTAGGCTGAAACTGTCAACTACTGGACACATTTATTAGTCAAGTTGATTGGTACATCATTTTGACATACGTATAAAGTCTCTTATTAAGCTCTACTTCCTTTTTAGCTAGTGATAGTGTAGTTAGCTATTAATAGAGATTACAGTATTGAATTAAGTCATGTATTCAAAGTATGGATGCTTCAGTTTACAATACAATTGATTATGAAGCCAAAACATTAGCTTCCTGTTGCCACTACAGCTGGTGTTAGCCTTACATTTGTGAACTTTTCTTTATCACATACTATGGGAATGAGGGCCGACTGTTACATGACAAGAATGGTTTATGTACTGCTACAAATACTACCCTTGATTATTTTAATTGATAATGTAGAAGTCAGCAATGTTATATTAAACTATTGACCTATACATGGTCATGGCAGGAAATTCATATATCACAATATACACACCTGTGTTTACCTGTTTGTTCTTAATGCTTTTCTTTGAACAAAAGTATGGCTTGTTTCACATGTTGCAACCATTTGAGCATGATGAATAATGTGACGGGTGTGTACAGCCATGATGTAATGATCTATATGGCTAACTGTTAAAACAACAACTGTCTCACACATAACACACTCATGCATACATGCATGCACACACAACACATACGCGAGTGCATGCACATGCATGCGTACACACGCATACAATTTAATAGGGTAGCCTTGCTAGAAATTTTGTAAAATTTCGAATGACTGTGGACTCCTTAAGTAATGTTGATAACATGATATCATTGCATTGCCACTTTTTCTACATTAGTTTCTACATTAGTTTCTACATACATAGTATTCATGGTGATGCCTTTAATTTACATAGTTAACTATTCTTGTGAATCCACAATGTAAATGTTGAAAACAAGGAGGGATGGTCATACTGGAAGTTGCCACAATGTGCATCCACTAAGGATGCATCTTGGGCTTGTGAGATTGTGTGCACCCCCTCAGTGTAGTCTGTGTCACTGGATTATGTACACTCCTGCACTGTAGTATGTCCCTGGACAAATCACTGATAAAGTTTTACTGTACTTTTGAACTTTCAAACACTTGACGTAGCTCATGTCATAGAGTTACATTACATATGCCCATGATTTAGTACCATTCAACCTTGCTGACAGTTCGGAAATACAGTAATTTTCCTGCACTTATGTGGAGCAAAGAAAGTAGATACCACACGATGTGTATAGTTACCTTGGGGATGTGGTGTAGTTGTGTGATGTCACATTGACACACTATGCAGACATAGCTGCTGATCATGGGTAGTGATGTGTAACTGATGTTATGGATGAATAGTGATGGTAGTTGTGATGCGTGTGGCCCAAGCCATGTAATTACCATGTCTATAAGTATTCCTATTATTTCTGTATTGTTTTTATATATAGTAACGTTTCAAGACTATAGTTAGTAACATAATTAACATTTTAGCATCCATGACCACCATGCCTAACTATTAAAGTTGATAATCTTAGATACTTAAAGTTGACCATGGTATGTGTGCAGCTATGCTAGTGGGCTGAGATTACCTTCTTATGTTCTCTTATTCTTCTAGTAAACACCTCAAGCTTAATATTATATGCTGCTGCTGTACAAATGCTTAATAATGTAGTTTTACAATGCACTACTATAGTTTTTTGGTGATCCTGTATATATGTAGGAACACATGTGGCAGCATCGACAACAAGAACGAGAGCTCAAGAGAGCAGAGATGGATTTGGTGAAACAGCAGAAACAAGTTAGACAGGCTATGAGGCAAGCTGAAACTGGTAAGAAGATACTACAACAGCAATGAATCACTGCAACACCATATAGATCTAGCTCGTAAGGAAGGCGACCAACTGCAGTGGTTACAGGAGCAGGAGAGAAAGTTCGAGAGTTTTCAGGATAGTGAACGTCACAAGAAAGAAGAGGTGATGTGATGATCACATTATATTATTAAGAATTATATACACTGCTGCTGTTATTGTAGATGTCTTTGACAAAGAAACAGCAATTGAAAGAACAGTTACAGAGAACCAATGAACAAGTGAAGCGATGTATTAGGAATGAGTAAGTATTCTCTTATTGTATAATTATAACGGTTGTATGGGAAAGTTTTATGTGTCTAAGAACAGTAACCGACATAAGTTGTGTTGAAAAAATGTTTAGTAGTTAAACTCTTCCCACCTACTGAATTTCCCACTACATAATGTTTCCTGCACTTATGGCAGTCTTGAAGAGTAGTGTGGGCTTCTTTCTATACAAGACCAATTCTATAGTGAACATTTTTCAATATTAATCTGTTTCATTTTTTCATGTTCAACACTGTTCAAAATGCTTTTTTTGGAAATAATAACATTTGATTTTAGTTATCTGTGAGGAAATGTTATTTACTAATGCATGGTAATTTTCACTGAGGATTTTAAAAAATCTAGAATATTGTATGTGGGCTTCCATTAAAACCATACATTAATATATAGAGAATCCAGTTTTAGGAAAAGCGGTATGGAAATGTGATTGTCTTTTGTAAGGGACTGTCTGTATATAAATTATGGGTTTCCCAAATAATTTAAGAGGAAAAGAACATTTACATAGTAAAGCATTGATATGGTAAATTGTAATGCTTTTTGCAATGAAACATCACTGTATGTATGGGACCTTTACTAATAAAAATAGAGATCCATGTTGTAGTAAAATTGTTTTGATATAGTAACATACAGTATCAGTGTTCATCTATGTGTGTGTCTGGCACAATATGCAACATCAACTTGTTTCACCTGTGGCATCAATTACTTGGTGTGGTTTAGTCCATCATTGAAACAACAAACACAGCAAAATTTTATTATGAAACTACACTACACACATTTGTACTTATAGCAAAATTTATGCGAGTGAAATACATAGGGAACTTTGCTTTAAGCAAATGATTACTGACTGTTCTGCATAAATAATACAGTACTTTAAATGATACAGTACTTTGCATTTTTTTTGTTTTGTTCTGGGAAGGAGTTTTCTGCATCCCTGAGCGTAAATTATTTTTATTAATAATTCAAATGTGCGTGGTAGTTCACTTATACAAGTAGTGTGTTGATCTCACTACCAGAGCAATTAGACTGTTGACTGTCTCATTAAATTAGTCATTTCCCAACTATACATGTTTGAGCATCAGTGATATAATGGCGTTATATGCTCGGTCCATGTATGCCATATAAAACTATATTTACTTGAATTGTGCCAAGTGTGTACACTACACCCTCCAATAGTATACTGCACTATAGTACGTTCACATTGAGCTGAATCCTCAAAAACATTTAATAACTCATGGATGCAATTACACATGATCTTGAAATTTGGCTCATTTGTAGTACTGCTTGATCCGCTAAAAATATTTTGAAATCTTGTTGTTCAAATGTTTGACATAATATTTACAGCCAATCAAAGTTTTCACAATACATTTCCTATTGGGAAGCCATATAAGTACAGCGTCCGTTACCGCCCTTTCCCTAACTTGTAATGGAGCCAAACCGTACATGTCTGTTGTTGACACCTTTGCTGTTACCGATAATCATCTGGTTGGCTGAAATGTTAACTCTGTTGAGAAAAAATCCACTTTTAATTTTTAGCTGTTTTTGAGGATTCAGCTCAACGTGAACATACTATACACTTTTGTAAATGCTTAATACTAGTAACTAGTATGTTAAGTAAGAGGCAAGCCTAAACAACTGCCCGGTCAAATTATCAGATACTATAGTTAGTAAACTAACTTCCAATCAATCATGCTGTGGTGACTTGGGTGACAGATTAATAGTAAATAAACAAGTAGCAATATGTTGTGTTTGTTAATGTTACAGAATGGCTATTAATATAGGCAGGTTTTAGTGTGGCTATAAACTTGGAAGTGTCTTGTCCGTATCTTTGGTTTGCAAAAGAGATGGATATATCAGTATTTCAGTATATAGATTTGTATACAATGGTAGGACGGAAACATCTTGGAGATACTGCCAGCTGATGAAACAATTAGAACTGCGACGGCATGAGGTGGAGCAACTCAGTAAAGACTTTGAGAACAAGATCAAAGCCAAGGAGGTATATGTGTGCATGTGCAGCACTACATAGATCAGAGAATTTTTTATACAATCTGCCAATAATAATGTGATAGGATGAACAACATCATTTGAAACAGCAACTAGCAGAATTGGCCATACAAATCAACATGGACACGCACAAGGTGCATCAAACAGAAGTTGAAGATCGTAGACTGAAACAATTTGCTCAGAATAGGGAAATAGAGGTATGTGTTAGGTCCTCCTTCAGTGTGTCAATTGGCACCATTCCGCATCAGGTCACCAAACAACGTGAGGAATCATTACAAGCAGAGGAGGCCACAAAGAATCAAGCTGGTGCTCGTTATGAGCGAAACATTACTATGATAGCTCAAGGCGTCGCCAATACAAAGGGATCGCTGCAGAGAAAATCCAGAAAAGGTATGATATGGGTAGCCCAAATATAGGGCATGTGATATCACATCATATTTATGCACTATTTGACCTGATTACATAAAGTGATGCAGTTAAAAGTGTTTTATTGAAGGTACTTTGCTATTTTAGTAGCAGTCATCCAGGAAAGTGGATCATGATCATACACTTAAGTAGGAATCTGACAACATACACACACATTAATTAATTAAATTCCAGATACTCACATGACTTAGGTGTCAGAGGATATACACTTATATATAGTCCCAAAATGGTGGGCTGGTTTGTGACAGTGCATGCACCAATAAGTAGCATATGGGAAACATAACGTCACTTGGGTCAACTCCCTAGCTCTTAATTGTATTGGTCATGGAAACAAATAGTGATGCTGTAATATGTAGTAACTTGTTTTTGTGTGCTTCTAGTGTTGTACCACCAAGCACATGATGTATGTGTTGTAACATCCTTGAAATAGTAATCTGATGGAAACAATGCACTAGAACTTTCTAACATACACAATATACTGTAATGCAGTATGCAATGTGTGTATTACATAGTTAGTAAGTATGCTATAGGAAATGCTACAACAGTTTGCATATCAACATGATTACATATACCTTTTTGTGTAATGGTGTAATGTGTTGTGCCGTTTGACAACTCTTTGAAATATAACATAAAAGGTTTAAGCCATCATATTAGTACATGTACGATCATATCATGCTGACTGCATTTCATTGCAATAGGATATCTACTCACACTTCTGTCTGTCTGTCTGCATTCCTTTGTTATCACACAATCCTATGCACATATTGAAGTGGTTGTTGTGCGAAATGAAGTGCTCATCATCTGAGAATGAAGTCACTTTTAATGAAGCTTCTAACAGCCATAATTTGTTGTATATACAGAACTTTGAATGCAACAAAGTTGCTGGAATTCTTTGTGTAAACCACACGCAAACTGCAAGTAAGTACCTAAGCCATTCAACTCATACAAGCCTTTACATACAAGTTTCACTGACCACAATATCCTTGTGATTTTCTTTGGCAACCTTTTTGGTTACAACATTTTTGTTCTTTTAGCTTGCATCCTTTTTTCTCTATTTCTAAACCTTTTTGGTACAACAGTATTTCTGTTATGTGTCTCACTGCATACGTATATGAATTTTCATACTATAGCTTACTCTCTCACTGCACACTTACCTACCTGTTTCAAAAGCCTTCAAGCCTAGCCTTTTACTGCCACCACTTTTAATTTTGTTACATTATTAAATAATAAAACGTTTTCAAATAATAAACAAAACACTGTTGTAATACATTGTGTAGGCTTAGTGCTATACACAATTAGTAGAAAGACTAGGGCAATGAAGTACTACATGAAGAGCATGCACGGGTTCTAGTCCCAATTTATCACCCTAATTGAATGGATAACATACTTGTTAGGACTAGTCCTGCACTGTAGGGCAGGTGTATGTCTATGTATGTCTCTTTTCACTAAAATCTGATGTCTGCTAGCTTTGATTTGTAGCGTAATGTTTTTCCTCTAGATGGTCACTTGCTAGCTGGTGTTCAGAACAAACTGAAGCAGAATTTAACTGTACAGAAAATGGGACAGAGAGCTGCTGAAGATGTTGAGCTTCGGGCACTGGGAAAACACTCTCATTATCGTGTTGAAGTGAGTGGGTTCTATAACATATCTGATTACTAGTAACCAGTTGTTTGTATGCAATTTGTGGTATTTGTGGGTAAAAGTTTAATTAAGAATGATGTGATGAAATTTACAAATGGTCAATTAGGTAATGGAGTTTTGCATAAGTTATGGATGCTAAGACCACATTTATAATATCATAATAAGACCATTTAGTGGCCAGTTACCTTTTATTAGTGTAGTCCTATTAATGAGTGAATATATACTATCATGTGATGTATAGTAGTTGTATTTATCAACCATAGAGCATCTTTACAATTTCCTTAACAACTAGCCATGAATAGCCTTATTTGTGCAAGTATGTATGTGTTCTCTTTTACTAAGCCAGTGTAATGATGCCTTGCTTGTGAGGTCAACCATCTTCATTGCAACTTTTAAGAATTCACAGTGTGTAGTTAGTTTAGGGTAGCCGTTGCTAAGACAACTAAGGATGTTAATGGCTATAACATTTGCTTAATTTGGTACAGCAGCTATATTATACAGTAAAGACAGACATTCCACAACTGTAGCTATACATATGTTGTCTTATATTTGGCTATCCCAATTAATTATATAGTCATGTCTGTTATTGTGTCATCATTGAATTTCCATGATGCACATGCACAACATGAGGTAACTATCATGCCTTTATAGTATGCAGTACATATTTCTCTATAATAATTACAATTTTGTAACTGTGTCTGGGAAAACTGGTCTTTTTTGATTTTATTGTTATTTTTTGTTATAACTTGCCAATTTTAATGCTACATCTTAGATGTTTTACCTTGCCTTCCAGGTGGTACCAGGAGGTTATGAACTGCCGAAGGAGCATGAAACTGAGTTGCACGACAATCCAAATTACGTCACTGCATTTGCTTTATGTCATGCGCAAATGGCGTTCCTGCCACACTAATTGAAGTCGAAGTAGAGAAGAGTTCGCCACCATTGAGACCTCCAGGTAGACTCAGCCAACTTCACCATCGCCATGTGTCACTGGTCAAGCGCAGTTTCATATACAGCTTCAAATAATGAGATTATACTTTCCATATATGGAAACTAATTGGCAATTGATTTGGATTGTGATGGCACCCAGCAGGCAGTGTAAGTTTCATGCTCCTTCGCCGCCTTTGGAGGCTCATAAGCTCCTGATGGTACCGTATAGCTAGGGACAAAACTTTCACGAAACTATATGATTTTTAATTCACAAAACGTACATTGTAGCCAATAGCTTCAAGCATTTCACAATTATATATTCATGAAGCCACCATTTCTCACAAAATTTGCAAAAGTTTCGTCCCTTGAAAATTTCCAGTTATACGGTAGCTACACAATAGTTACACAACAGCCCTATTTTGTGTTACATTTTTATTGTAAGGTTCTACCAAGAGTTAATGGTTCTACGTATTGGTAGAGTTGATTTCAGGAAGGAGACATTACAATAAATTATGAGCTAGCGGCTGAAAATGATAGGAATTATACGGTATACAAGTATTCACCAACTCCACATAGCCAGACCCAGCCACCTCCTCATTCCACCAAGACTCAGACCACTTGCATGGCTTGCCACAGAGCTTAGAAAAGGCAGCCAGCATAAGCAGACAACTTTGGTTCAGTTTGACATGAAATTCAATATAATGTATTAGTGGTGAGACCGGTTTCCTCAGATGTAGTCACAATGTGCATGTAAGTAAAATGAATAACATCAGACCTCTTTATTCCCTGTTAATCATTTAAAATATTTATTGCACCTTACAGTTACGTATGTAGATAGTATAAACACTTACAAAAATTTGTGATGTTGACACTGGTTATGACTATATACATCCAGTAGTCAACAGTTTAATTAACGAAACATACTACATTTACTTGATTTCCAAAAATAAGGTTAAAATTCCCGCTACAATTTTAAACCAGCCTACTACTACTGCTGCTACCTATGCTGTAACGTCAAGTTTTACCTTATGCTTACCACAACCTGATCAATTATTCACATTACATTTGTTGTGCTATACGGTAAGGGGAATTTTGATTATTTGATGGCTGTTAGGTTTTTCTAAGGCAGTGACTTAAGTACTTTAAGACGAGATGTAGGTGATGTTTATGTATGACAAGTGTGCATGGTATACTTTTAATTATTGACAGAAACAAGGACAAAACCCTTCAAATTATACTGCATTGTGGTAGCTTTGTAACAACACGGTTGAAACTATTAGCTTCAATGAGAATGACATGGCATCTTTGTTGTGAATCCCTATATGATATTTGATTGTATGCAACCAAATGCTAGGCAATTACTTACAGTAAAATCTTAATAGGACCACAAATGTCATCAAATGAGGTCACAACGTTTATCCTAGCTACTGCACAGTAGATTAGTTATGTGTACAAGATCCCATTTTTTTTGTAGTAAAGCAGCAAAATATCCTCCAGTACAAATTTCTGCAATTGGTAAATCCGTGGCATTGGAACAATTTCATCTCTTTGGATAACATGGCATTAATATTGTGAGAAACATTTTATTATTAACAAGGAATTTTAGTAAAATGTCTTTCACAAAACATAAGAAATATCACCCTTCCAGTGATTTTTTTTTTTTTTAAGTATGGCTACAGTTCACAAATTTTGCACAAATTGAACCTAAGCCACTGCACAGCATGTTGGAGACTCACTTGACATGTTGTGTGGCAATTGGCGCTGCTAAGAGGGGCTAACTGTAACATAAAAATATGTATTTTCTATTTTAACTGCTGAAGATTGCCTGTCTACAATTAATAAAATTTGCTGATGAATACTGGAACAATTTGTAGTACAGGACACTGGTGCAATAAACTTAAGCTCAGTTTAGATGTCACTTAGTTACATTAGGGCACTTAATTGCCATATATAATAACAGAAACACAACACACACTAACTATAGCTATACACAATTGTTTCTCATTATCGGAGATGTTCTATAGTTGTGTAATAAACAAAGTTGTTAGCATGAATATCATGCAGATAGCCACCAACAAGAGACAATCACTGATGGAGGATTATGAGGAGAGTGTGAGGCAAAGAAATGCTGTAGAGCTACACAAATGGGAGGAGCGTGTTAGCCGACAGCAAAGTGAACTTAAGAAGAAACAACATGTCGATCGCCTTAGGCAGCTACAGGTGATACCTTGCCACACATAGTGAGCCATAGTATTGATAAGGTGTTTACAGAAAACTGTCAGTCGGTTTGATGAGAATGAACATGCAACGTATGCACAAGTGAAAACTGCTGAGGCATCACGTAAGAAACAGGACCAGGTAGTCACTAGATTGCAGTCAGAACTGGAGACTATGAAACGAGACAATGCTCGTAGGCTAAAGGTACATATGCTGCACTATACTACTGCTTTTACCGCTAATGCCTGGGACAGGATGCAGCCATGAAGGCCAAGAAAGCAGAAGTTGAGCTGGAGCAGAAGTTGCTGAGAGAGACTGCAGAGCTGACTAAGGTATGTGGCACAGGGCTGTGGATATGTGTTCTAGGCATAAGTTAATATTAATTCCCATTAATGCAGATCACTTACTAGTAGTAAACTACCTACCCAGGTATCTACAAATTGAAAACTACCTAAAAATAGAAACCTAGTAAATGGTGTTTCCAAATTGTAACATTGCTGGTAATTTTGGGACAAAAACACTAATCAAGGCCTCTATTTTGAGATTACCTTCATTCATGTACATTTATGGTGGTTAGTCAAGACCACTGTAATTTGTCTGTTTGTAAACAACACTGCTACCACTAAATTCATGTGTGTAGGTTACAAATTGCTAGAACAAAGAGTTTCTGCTTTGTAACTGTGTTCTTTATTAGATGAACACACACAAACCTTCTGAGCATTCGGTTGTCTTGCAGTCATCATAACTTACATTATAGTTAGTCAGAATTTGGACAACAGTAATCTGTAAAAACTCAATCAAGTGCTCACTGTAGTTTAATTTCCTTACATCATTGTCATTACAAACAAAGAAGCGCTACTTACACAAGGCTGACCTCAAGCCGATTACATCACCTGGTATGCGATGTTGCGTGGAGGATCCATTTATCCTAGTAACAACAGGAAAACTGTACTGTCTGCTAAATTAAACAGTTGATATAACTTGTAAAATGAAGAAGTACACCGCTTGGTTGCTATACTTTGTTTGGTAAAAGAGTCAACTTTGTGCACATAGTACATGTCATTGTTGAGTATATGGTGTACATCAATCAGTCAAACTTCTTTAATGCACTTATACAATTAACTCTCAAGTTGGCCCTCCAGTGTGATTATTGGATGAGCTATCGAATCACAACATACCTTCATGAAAACTCCACACATCTTTTTGTAATTAACATGCCAGTTCCATTACTAACTAGTACAGTAATTGTTCTACTACCACACATCCATGCAATGATATAGTCCATGCAATTGGCCCACATAACTTAAAACGGCTATGCCTAATGCATACACACCGTATGTTGCATGTCAACACACATCACCTAACACAAGTACAAAAAATATGCTGAACATAGAACATGGTTGGAATAAACTAGGACCACACATTACAACTCAAGTTACAGTGTTATAAAACATCCTTGTACTATGGCTGTATATTTTTGATATTGATGGGCATACAGTGATGGCTGTTTGTAGTAGTGGATCTGTGATTATCTGTCACTGTGTGTTTTGGTACCAAACTGGTCTGTTTTAATTTGTTACTACATAGAGATGGCATAAAAAAGATTACAAAACTGAGGTTTGAACCCAGCACATAAGCAGCCAAGAATGACCTGCCCATTGTTCTACCAAGTCATTCAAATACTTATAGGGTTTGGCTAGTAATAGTGCTTTATTGAAACATACATAGGACCATTTGGTATTGATACTGATATCTATATACAGCTAATCTGATGATAGGAGACAGTAAAGCTGATGTATTGGTCGTGGCTCACTATACTATGAGACCAGACCACATATTTGTAAGGTGTAACAAGTTAGCTACAATTGTTGTGGTCGCTAGATATATTAGACCAGTTTGTCACCATACAAAGATAGTACAATTACACGGAACGTGTTGTGTATGACTATGTAACACGGGCAGATTACACATTAAACAGTAACCATCCTTTGTACCTCACTAGTTTAAACACATACCACATTTCATCACTACAAAAAGTATAACTATTATATTATTTGTATAAGTATTTACCCCAACTTTGGATTTCCACACATACATATACATTTTGAAGGGGTCAGTAGAAAAGGCACATTTGAAAAATAAAATGGGTCTATAGTAGGCATTAAATAGAATTTTCAGACCTTCCTGAATTGTTGTAGAATATTGCAAATTTGAATTTGGTTGTGACTTGAACTGTTAAGTCCTGTTGTTAAATTTTGTGGAAATATTATTAACATGCCTAACCAAGCAATTTTGTTTTTACAAAATGACAAATATGTCAAAATGTGGGTTACCCCCTTTTTCCGCTGACCCCTTCATTTATATTAAAGAATTCCATACAAACAACATGTGATACAGCAGAAGTACATGTAATGTTGTATGGGTATCAGAATTTAAGAACTTTTATATGGACAACATAGAGATTTAAGCCTATACTGTTCCACTTACTTGCTTGGTTACACAAGAGGCTACTAAGTTGATATCATAGTTATAGGACAATAACTGTTAAGGGGTGACACATGTGTGTATATACACATACACCGTATTTCCTTGGTTATATAAACGCTGCACCTTCAATAGTAACCACACTTGAGTGGTATCACAATCAATTTGAAAATAAGGGCTTAAATGCTGATTTCAAGTATTGAGTGATGGTCAATTATGAATAGTTGCCGCTTTGATTTTTGGAACTAAGGTAATAAATGCCGCAGCATTTAATACAGGTATACCCATAATGTGGAGGGTGTGGGGGTGGTGTGCCAGGGTAATACCTGAACTGTCACCAGCACATACATCACATTCCCTATAAGGATGGTGTCTACCTTATGTGCTACTATATATACTGTAACATCATAACCTCGGTACGTAGTTCCATTACAGCAGTTAGTGTCATAAGTTAATGGATTGGGTGTCAGTGGCAAATCTGCAAGTGTTGCCTTGTCCTTATTGTGCTGGTGTATTGCAAGTATTATACTGGCCACACTATGAACTAGCAATAGACCATCACAATATTGCTGCATGGAAGAACTATCACTGAGTGAAACAATAGTGAACACTGTATCATCATAACTGTCTAGACACTAGCTATTTATGGTATGAACTTTTATATTCGTAATGGTGGACTAGGATACCATTAGGATACATTTGTTCTGTCTGTGAATGAATGAATGTCCATCCAATGAATATCATCAATTAGTGTGAATATCTGCCAACGCGTTTACTTCCTATGAAGCTCAATCACTACTAAAGCAATACATTCTGTTCAGTCCAACGCCAATGCATTTATTATTACCACCAACTGAGCTTGAAGAGCCCTTGATATTTTGCAAGGTGTGTAGAAAGGTGCTACACACCATTGCCGTTATGATAATTTGCACTAGCAAACAGCTAAAACTTTCATAGTGGACAAAAGTTTCAGTTGAACTTTCAAGAGTCAAGATATTTACTAATGCTCAAAACTAGCACAGACTTTTTGTACTGTTTAATCATCATGCCTATCTTGGAAATGCTTTTATAGAAAGTATTTCCGTAAGTTGAACTTCAATAGTTTTGTACCTTGAAATTATTTAGCCACTATTTACTGTAGTATTTCAGACACATTATACACTTACAATTATTTTATAGGCACTCAACTTGAGAGAGGAAGGGATAAAGATGTTAGCCTACCAGCGTAACTTGGCCAGAGAAGAGAGGTGGATGTTACAAGAGGAGCGTAAGGTAGGTGTGGCTAGTAGAGGAAGTGTAGTTGATCATGTGATCTAAAACAGGAACATCAGAGGCAGCACCGTATCATCCAGCAAACTGATGTGTTGTCATGACATTTCATAGCTGTTTTGGTTTTGTAGAACTAATTTATTTATTATTTTATGTGTTGGTGTAAAACTGTATATGAATTTGTCTAGCAACACCAATTAGTCTGTCCGATATTAGTCTATCTAATTGGAACTATGCCATTTTACATCCTCAATTTCTAAACTTGATGGCAATTAGTTATAACCATACAAGTGGTGATGTCAAGTGTGCATGTGTGATGTTAAAACTAGATAATAAGTGATGCATGTGTGGTTATATACAGGGTACCAAAGGGCAAAATACCTTTACAACATGGATGCTTTGAAGAGAACAATACTGTTTAGTGATATTTTTTAAGTGTTGGCAAACCCAATGAATAGACCATTATAGTTATCAGTAGGTAATTAAGACTGCAACATGATCCATGACGTACTATCGGTTATAACCATACAAGTGGTACATTCTAAATGTCAAGTGTGCATGTGTGATGTTAAAAAGTGATGCATGTGTGGTTATACAGGGTACCAAAGGGCAAAATACCTTGACAACATGGATGCTTTGAAGAGAACAATACTGTTTAGTGATAATTTTTAAGTGTTGGCAAACCCAATGAATAGACCATTATAGTTATCAGTTGGTTATTAATAGGTAATTAAGACTGCAACATGATCCATGACGTACTATAGGTGATAGCTAGAATGGATTCCCAGTGGAATGTGTATATAACATTAGTTATCCCCTGCATGCCACTGGTAAAAAAAAAACTTTCCCTAGTGGTGATCATGATACTAAATTTGATACATGGCAATGAATTTGTATAAGAGTTTGCTGTTAGCCTTATAAATTGCACAAAAATAGATGCTGTACACAGTGCATTCCATTACATTCTGTTTGCCACACAGCTGAATTTAGGAAATTACATAACATAACTGCTATAGTTATGAACTGGCACACAGGCAAGAGGGTGTTGCATCATTTCAAATGCTGCTATATATAATTGAATGTAATTGGCAGGTAATTAACACTCATTTGAGGGGAGTATGACTGATGCCATACTATATCCATTGAGCCTCATACCGTACTGTACAGTGAAACAACACAGAAGAAACAAAAGTATCATAATGGAGTTCGTAGAATATGTAGATCGTAACCAAAATAGGTCATTATAAAAGTGGTCGGCTTCTGTTGTTAGACCACCTAAAGTACTAGTTATTGAAAGTGTAGCTGGTAGCAATAGGTTAGTGTGCACACATTTTAACTTGTGTGATACAACAGTTATAAGCAGCTAAGTGCCAAGTAGTTGTAAGGTGTGCAGTGTGTATACAATTACATTTGGTTTAATGCACTTACATGTTTACACGCCCCAATAGAATTGAATTACTTAGACAGAATCCTTTTGCTAGCAGCAGCCGGGATAGCAGGTTGTCTGGCATTGTGTTTTAGCTGATATCATACCAAACAATGACCGCAAATAGCTTCATTGTGGTCTGTTGCTGGTCAATAAATGGATTAAGTGGTATTGATAGGATAATGGCTACATGCTGCAGGCTGGTATTGATGGTCAATAGAGCATGTACAGCATCCCATACTACAAATGATGTTTTGCAATTTTGTGTATGTGTGTGTGTGCAATGTGTTAAATGATGTGTACACACACACACGCCCACACACTTCAAGTTCTCGAGTGTAGGTAAGTCCCTCAAAGCCCTTCCAATTAACATGTCATGAGACACATACTTTACTTTATAAAAAGCAGTTTCATCCTCTTTCTTGATGTGCATCATGCATGGAAAGGAAATTAATCCTGGCCTAAAATATGATTAGGGCTTCAGTGCATAATATGTACCACTTACCCTTATCACACAGCAGAATCATAGATACAGTATCAATCAGAAATTTATGGCAGAACAAAGGTCAAATAAGTGAATAACCCCCACTGACTATGCTAGCTGTGTGTGTCACTTAATGGTGCTTACAGATAGCCAGCACAACAACTTACTCACAGTCAACAAGTTCATGTGTGGTAGAGCTGTTAATATTATTGGCTATATAGCTGAACTTTGGCGACAGGCTAGCCGTCTTGCAATTAATCTGTTGTGTCGTACGGGTCAAAATGTTTTCACCACCATACTATGCATGCAAAGTATTACGGTAACCACCTAGTCAATGACAATAAAAGACATCAAAGCTAAAACCAATTTCTCTCACTACCATAACAGGTACACTCCTCTTATTTGATCTAGTCGGTCATCACAGCAACTTTCTCAGTGTGCACTGCAGTTTAATTGATATCCAACAAGCACTACTCTTGTCAGGCTAGCATAGCCAGAGGCATCAGAAGCTGCTTAAGTGCTTCCTGCTCTATCATTTGGCTTCTTAACTTTCACCTATAAAATACACTAACTACACCTCAACATCATTCAAACAAACTTTAAACTAACAGAGCTACAGTGACCAAAAAGAAACAAAGAAGATGGAATCAAAGTGGATCGTATCAGTTATTCTAATTCTACTGAAAATGGCAATTGCTGAAGCAGTCAATCATGATAGTGTTACAAGTGATGTGCACATCCCACCATTAATCAGAAAAACTTATCGCAAAATGAGTGCAGTGATGGAGCAAGGAAACTTGGACATCAGCTTGAAGTACCTAAGGACCGTGAAGACCATTCACTGGCTGGAACCAGTCACACATGGTGAGAAAATGGCTGTTAACTGATTTATGCTCAGACCACACACAAGTTGGTATAGGGCCTAAACTGTTGTAGTGTAATAAGATCACTGAATAAACAATTTTGATGGCATTATTTCTTCCTCTAGCAAATTACTGACCAGACATTTTGCAGTTGTAGTTCTCAGAAACTTTATACATGGCACTGAATTGGTTGGGTTACTTGTAGTAGTGCAAGTATGGAATTCTTTGAAGCTATTAATGGGAATTACAGCATGAATTTCACATGAAATAACCTGATTCTTGCATAATTCCAACCACAACACTGCCACCTTTTTGGGCAGAAAACTGTTAGTAGTGTGCAGTTGTATACCAAATTGAATAAGAGTTTTACCCACATCAGCACAATGGGAACACCCTATACATGTTGCATGTAATGTTTGCATGTGTACACATACCACTAGCAACCCAGCATGTGCTAACAACAGATGTGTGACTATTTCTGTTTTCTTCTTACAGTTACAGATGGTGATGGATCAAATGGCTATTACTACACCTTCACCTTCAACACCTCAGGTCTACCAAGACAAGAGCAGCCAACTAATGTTCAGCTACACTTACGCATGGTAACCTCTCATCAGCCAGCAGTGATCAAAGTCAATACCAGACAGCAGGAGTTCACCTGGCAGCAACCTGAACTAAAGGATAAAGATGCCAAAAAAACAACTGAAGACATTTCAGTAAGAATTAGTCTAAGTTCTCAGTTAACTAACAGCAGCAGTTCACACTGGACTAATGACCTGTTGACAGTTAAAGTGGCTTCTACAAATCCCATCATAATGCCTTCAAAGAAACACCACCAAACTGCAGTAGGACTACTTATCTACATGGGCGGAGTACCTGAGGCAATTGACGATCTCTTGGCAACACCAATAGACAAATCAACACATCTTATTACTGATAAGAAGGAAAGATTTAAAATAGGTGAAGGAAAGAGGGACATCAACACACCATGTCAACTCAAGGAAGGATTTAAAGTGACATTTTCACAAGTAGGAGGTGGTTACGAGTACATCATTCAACCCAAAACATTAGACATAAAACAGTGTATGGGAGAATGTCCCCAGTACCTTCACCATCTACACAATCCAACAGAGCATGCAGAAGTGAGAAACTTGTTGGCTTTCAGAGAAGGTAGTGCAAGTGCCGATGTGACTGCAGCAAGCTGTGTAGCAACTAGCTTCAAGCCACAACCAATTGTGCTATATAATCCTATTAATCACATGATATCATATGAAACTTATCACCAACTAGTAGCAGCATCATGTGGATGCAGATAAACAACATCATGTGGATGTAGATGAACTTACCACTATATTCAAATTTTTAAGCGATTTGTATAACTCACAGAATTTTAGCATATTGTATATTTTTTTAACCAGGCCTTCATGCCTCTAAAATGTATTAATGTAAAATGAATTGTTTTTGTACAGTCTATTGTTTAACAGTTGCTGACAGCTGGTCTGTCTTACTTATACTACAATGAAATTGTCAATAATTCACCTCAAATATAAACACACAGTGGGAATGGGTGGTTGGTCAGATCACTACTAACACTTCAGTGCATGCAGCCCAACAATTACACACATAACCTGCCCATGGCACAACCTTGAAACAGCTGGGTACAGTTAACTAATTGATTGTTATCAAACAGAGCTAACCCAACAGTGTCTTAATAGGATATAGTTTAGCAGCTCAAGGCTACATGACTTCACTCTATACTCAAACTTGTGTAATTGCATTATAACCAGCAAAGCCTCTCAGGACACCATTTGGTAAAGGAACAATTGCAAAGGAGATTCACTTTCACACTGACGTCTTATAAAGAAATTGCATACTAATAGCGGCCATTAAGATTAAAAGTGGTCCGTAACCATAATTTGTATTTCCCATCCCACCTATACACTGCTAACTATGCTATACTATAAGCGTAACTACTCACTAATTGTAAAGAAGAAATAATTGATAAACTTGTATGTCACACTGCCTCCACCCTACATATCATCATGCATAGTTGTAGAGTAGATGACTGGCTTCAACGAACCGCCCATCCCATTCAGTAAAATACATCAGTGGCAGCAGCAGCAGCCAAGTGCTACCAGCAGCCAAGTACTACACTACATTATGATAACAACAATATCATATAACTACAGAGAACATTTACGTTGCATAAGTACCAGTAGTTAGTGTTACCAAATATGGATAATGTCAGGTTGGTATATACAGACAACATCAAATGTGCCACATACCATGGATGGGATCAGGCACTGGGCACAACCAGCCAATGTAGTTCATACAAATTACCTTACAATAATGTGAATAGCTTAGATTGCTTGTTACACTAAAGTAAGTATCAAACTTGCAGTATTAAAATGGTCAAGCCTTTTGCTCATCACAGGTTGAATTCCTCGCTAACATCAGCAATGTTACAAATATGAAACCATTTTCAATAATGTTGAAAATGTGTGAAGTGTTTATCTGAAGTTAATTTAGGTATTGTACACATCACCAGTGATGCATGCCAACTAAATTTCTATTTGCCCACATATGTGGCAGCTGCTTGCTGCAAGCATAGTAAGATATTTACTGGCCACTTGTGTGGCAGTTGTTATTGTAGCAAGTTGTACACCTGCTGTCACCTTGAGGAGACTTAGTGATGTAACTCACTATGGGCAGTGTTTTGCAACGTAAGCAGTGATTACAGTCACTATAGTGACATGTTGTGTCCTTCACTACCAAAAGTGATATATTTTATATCCTGGTGGACACCAGTTGCTATAGCAGCTGAACATCTCCTTCACTCCATATATGATCAAATGATAGAAAAGTGAAGATGCTTAACGTGTCATGTTGGCACCCATTCCATTGTGGAACTGAAACATTCTGAGACTTGTTTAACAACACTACAACATTCTATTCCTCAAACAAGAACCACTGAAATCACTTGGTCATTGTGTACAAAGGCAGTCTAGCCTATATACATTGACATATCTAAAAACTTCAATTAGTTTCAAAAACTAGTTATCATTTCAACATCAAAACCATACAGCAATTCTTTTTACTTAAACATAAGCAGAGATGGATTACACCTACATCAGTTTATGTAACTGATACCCTACACTACCACTACAGGCCATATTTGGGTTAAAGGTTCTCATTTGTCAAACAGTATTATTATAAGCCTATAGGTCTTTTTAAAATAGCTATATGCTTTTATACTGCATGGTTTAGTACATATTATATTCACCTGAACAATGCTTTTATGCACATCTTGGCTCACTACAATACACAACTCATAAAAGTACAACCACAACATCGAGTGGATTCCTGTTTCCTCTTTAAAAAACTGTGGTCAAGACGTGCAGGACAAAGGAAAAACATGACCACTATATCAATACTACTTTTTCTTGGTTATTTCATCCAAACTGGAAGGAGTGGCAACCCAAAAGGCTTGAAAGATGATCATGGCGTGAGTTTAATGATGGCCATCCTAAACATTGATCAGATGATTTGGTATAGGTAAACACAGAAGGATCCCACCTGCTAGTCTGCTACAATGACCAGCAAGACAATGAATGTTTACCAGTAATTGATGTCCTGTACTACAAAAAATTCAGTACCCCCAATCCCTTTGTGAAACCTTAGATTTGCCCCTGCTTATCCCACCTACTCTCCTAACTTTGAAACATTATGGTATTACATGCACGCAACATTATTGTGATAATCAATGGTGGTCAGTTCATTCCAAAAAAGTTCACAAAATAATTATTGCTATGCAACTACACTGCAAAGAGTGTGAAAGTAATTAGACTTCACAATTCCTCAGTGCAACCACAAATAGTGCCATGTGGCATGCATGCTGAGTTAGCAAGCTGCTGTTGATGCCACGGCAAGTCAGGCAAGCCTATTCGGTGGAACACACAAGTGTTACAAACTAGAGTGGCACAACAAGTTATCATTATGTAAGCTTATAAAATTGGTTTCAAAAAAAACAAACACTATTTACATAAGCCTACAACATGCCTCAGTGTATATAGGCTATGACACAATTGTAATGTGTATAAGAGCATTATACAACCTTGCAATACAATAAATACAGTCTTGTAGGGCTTACAATTGAATCCAGTTTGGTATTAGTCATAACACTCAGTGCAAAGTCCATTTATCATAGTGCAAATTATAAAATGAATAGATAGTGAAAACAGTGGACTAAACCCTATGGTGGAAATTTGTCTAGTTGTCATAGTGATGTATATCAACTGAAAAGGAAATCTTGGAATTTCTGTCAGAATCTGATGATGGCCACCTGGCCGATACACAGGTAACACATTCAGCTGGAACAGTAACTCCTTGAGACTCATTCAGTTTATGATCTCGACAGAAACAAATGGAAAATATGACAGATTGTGTCTAATTGCAGTCGTTTGTTTGTTTGTTTGTTCTGTTGAATAAATGAGTCTTCTCATGAAAGGAAAGTCCTAGCATGTTTAGGCTGCCTAGAACTATTAAATATCTCCTTGTGTGGACCATAGATGTACCACAATGTATATAATGCAGGGACTGCTCCTTAAATAATAACATTATACACATACGCACGTACGCACAAAGTAAAGCAAAGCCTGCAGCTGCCGTACACAGAGAGAGCAAAGCCTGTGGCTGCCATATACACAGTCACACTTACATAACTAGTTTAATACCGGGGCACCTGTGCACTGGAGTCAGTGCTGGCAAATCCTCTTGGGGACAGGATAAGGAAACTGTCCCCCAATTAGCACCGGATCCTCAGCTCAGGTAGACTGGAGCAATGTGAGTTAAATAACAGTAACTAAGCATCAAACCTGTAACCTTTCGATTAACATGCCAGTGATGATAGCAATAACACATTCCAATATAATTTATTGTCACACACAGCCACAGCCTTCAATGCCACCGTCGTATTGTGGAATTGAATTAATGTTATTGACTTGTCTATCTTCATAATGGCACTCAATGCAATTATGATGCAACAATTCATAAGGTGTGCCGTACACAATGTATTTAGACGAGCCGTAGTGTATAAATCGTACAGAACCACACTACAGTGGCTGCGGTATACAATTCATATACATCCTGTAAAATCTGTATGGCTGTTGTTGGCTTGAAAGTTGTCTGAAACTTACCTGTGTGCACATTTGTGTGTGTATCATACAACAGTGTATGTGTGTGTACACCGTTGGTTGGTGGTGTGAACAATGGCAGTACTCTGTCTTTGAACATGTTGAGTAAGACCAGGCAGAACCAGGGACCCCTCATGTAGCCTTGCAAGCCGAGTACCCTACACATACATTTCTTTTATAAAGAACAAGATGGGGCCAGTGAATGACAGCTGGACCCGCATAGCTATCCCAACTGGTCTAAAATAACGGTTTCTAAGTGGTTACTCAACATCCTTTGACCAGGTAGCTAGGCAGCTTCTATGGGGTTTGGGTGCATAGCATTCCCAACTATAATTAATAGGCATAACAGTTGACTGGCATTCATGATCAGCCTGTTAACAGATGCAAGGCTTCCCATTCAAATACACCAGGTGTACACAAGCGCTACAGCATGTTCAGCTTGCGCTTGTTCAATTTGGGATGATTTTGTTGTGGCAAGTATATATCACAGAGACGATCGAGTGTATTACTAACAGGGCAGCAGTCGATTGTGCAAACCTCAGTGGGTGTTCTGCAGTTGGAACTACTCCTAAAGGACCACTGATCTGAATACAGGACATCCTCTTTTTAAGGAACAGTTTCTGAGGATCAGGTGGTCAGTCTGTTTACATTCACCCAAGCTTTTACAAAATTTATTATTTTATTTTCCACAAATATACCAGTTTTAACAGGATGTTAGCAACACGTTCCCATCTAAATGGTCCACCCAGTATAGACACAAGTGTCAATTATATGTGAGAGCAGCACTGTATTAAGTCAGCAAGAGCAATACTGTTGTAAAGAACATGACTGATCATTTCGAGGATAACTCTATGAGAACCACATCTGAGAAACCTATAACAAAGGGGGGAGTATCAATCAGAGTTTTCAACTGTGTTGTCACAGCACCATACTGAGAAATCGCACTAGTCTTTTGAGTGCACTGTAATTGAATAAAATTGTCCATTGCATATCCTAAGGTGGTTTGATGGCTCAGTAAAAGCCAAAACTCAAATCTTTTAACTTCCATGCAATCATTTAGTAGACATTCTTCTCTCCCTGATTATTATTATCTATTGGGAATACTATATCACAGGGATTTTATAGAGAGATGTTGGTGCCGGGAAAAACATTTTTGCATGATTGTAAGTTACTGTTGAAAGCTCCCACTGGGAAGATACAATTGCTCAAACAAAGCTGTCTCCAGTAATGTGAGTTGAAGCATAGGGTGCATATAGGAAAAGCTGCATGTGATCAACCTTACAATTAATGTTCTTACCAAAAATGATAGCAATTTAGCCGGCAGGCTTGCTAGCAGGCTCTCTCTTAATGTTTTCTCTCAACCCACAAAGACTAGTTTTAATCATGAATAAGACACCAACAAAAATGGTGCAATGACTACATGCATGATGCCATGTATAAGCTCTGGACATCTTCCTTGGAGCACATGAAATTAAAGAAAAATAATGTCAATCACATAGGATCAAGAGTTAATAATAGTGGGCCCTCCCCAATATTATTAACTCTTGGTAGGATATTAACTTTGTTTCCATGGAATCCAATCACTGAATTTTGTATCACTATTATTTTATTCTGTGTGATATTTCAGACACTAAATAAATCATTATGCAGTATTTTAACGTCACAAGTATGATGAAAATTAAGTTCGATTAGTGATCACAGAAAAAAAAGTAGAGAAACAATTTAATCCCCTAATTCAGCCTATACCCATGACTGAATTAGAGATTAAATGTCCACTAGTACATATTTTCAGGCGTAGGCGACCTCCCTTGTTTCCCTACCTTTTCTATGATCCCTAATCTAATTTACACTTGTTTACTTTTTTTTTGTAACACTATCATGACTGGTGAACCCACACATACGATAGAACAGTACCTCAGTTATTGTTTTTATCTGAACGTGCCCCCAACTATCAATTACTTATTGGAAAGTGAAGCAGTTATTACGCCTTGCTTTCAGCTATTCTCAAGCACTACAAATGAAGAACAGTAGGAGAAGTGCCTCTGCAATCAATCTGGGAAAATATGGACAATTCCTGTTACAAAAGTAGCTGGGAAGCCATTGTGCTACCACAAATTGAAACCTTGGGCTACCAGCAAAAAGAAATGGGAGGACAAAAGTAAGTCTATGATGCGTGTATTGTAAGTACTGCAGTATGCCAAAAGGCATCTGTCAGGCTGAAGTGATGTCGAACAGTGAAAATATCAAGCCCGTAGCCTTAGCCATTATCGGGTTATGCTTGTCTGAAGGCAGGCAGGCAGGCAGGCAGGCAGGCAGGCAGGCAGGCAGGCAGGCAGGCAGGCAGGCAGGCAGGCAGGCAGGCAGGCAGGCAGGCAGGCAGGCAGGCAGGCAGGCAGGCAGGCAGGCAGGCAGGCAGGCAGGCAGGCAGGCAGGCAGGCAGGCAGGCAGGCAGGCAGGCAGGCAGGCAGGCAGGCAGGCAGGCAGGCAGGCAGGCAGGCAGGCAGGCAGGCAGGCAGGCAGGCAGGCAGGCAGGCAGGCAGGCAGGCAGGCAGGCAGGCAGGCAGGCAGGCAGGCAGGCAGGCAGATAGTAAGCCAGTAGAAAATTCCACTGAATAATTAGAAAAAAAATTGTATCAATCTATTGGAAGCATTTACGGTTGCACTGAAGTTAATGAATATATGGATGCTCTTATACAGTATTGTAACTGACTTTATTGATTGTATGTGTGTAGTTTGTTTTGTTTTGTTTCGTAATTGTGTTGATATGCTTTGGTCATTTATTGTTTTGGTGTTTACTTATGTGTGTGTGATGTGTTCCTCTGGGCAAGGAAGAACGGCTGTAGCCGATTACCTAGAGGATAAATATAAGCCCGTTTACACTGTTGTTATGGTCAAGTGGTTTAGGTGAATCCCTAAGTGTTAATTTAATTTTAACAAGCACCTAAAATCATAAGCACTTTAACAAGCTGTACTTTTCACCACGAGGTTTAGCAATGGAGTTAGTACGTTGTCTACTAAGCATGTGGTTACTTCTCAAGTTGTTACAAAGTAGAAGGCAAGCTGCAAGAAGGTCAGCGTCAACCTGTGTGAGATCATCATCTAGTTGAGTGAGATCATCAACTTGTGTCAAACTGTCATCAAACAGTGACTGCTCTACATCATCAACTAGTATCCTTGACTAATACAGTAATACTGACATCACCATTGCCACTACTCCCTTGTATGCTTTACATCAGCACGTTTACACATGATTTTGTCAAGCAATTCAAAGTGCTTTCACTCTTTCCTTCCCTTTCCTATTTGTCTGTTGGTCAGTTTTCATATTCTTAATCTTTTGTCTACATTGTACCCAGTGTCTTTCATAGCCTAATTCTGCCATTTTTCTAGCTACCTTCTCAAGGACAGTTTTGTGCTCCATCAAGTTGGTGTTGAATCTTATCATCACTCCAGATTGTAATTAGAACTTTTACTTCACTGTTAGTCCACAATAAGCCTTAATAAGCCTCAACTCGCCATAGTTAAACTGGATTAACAGTTGTCACCTGTTTACACTAATATTCTAAGTGGTTTTAAACAGCTTCAAACTACCTGCTGAGGTGGTTTAGCTAAACTACCATTTTGGAATGCGTTTACACTAGCACTTGTAAGGTTCTGAAACCGTTTTAAACTGGTTTAAGACACTAGTGTAAACGGGCCTTATTATAAATCAAATCAAATTGAAGGCACTTTTGGGCTTGGTTATACCTACAATACTGCCAAGGTACCAGGATGGTCTTGTGAAGCAGATTTAGAGTGTTTTTTTTGGCCAAAAACCCCCCAAATCTCCAAGATCCCTAATATACTGCTTTATGATAAACAGTATTATAGTACTTTTAAAATTAATGTTATGATAAGGTGTTAAAATAGTAATCGTTGGATCTCTACTCCTTATATGTCATGTCAAAAATCTTTAATGAATCATAGCTATGGCAATGGGTGTGCCCTAGAACAGTTGGTTGGTTACTATAAAACTACAATGAAATTGTCGACAGCAGCTGCTACAAGAGTCACATGGCTTTAAAGATCTCAGTGTCCATGGTTACGAAGCTCTAAAGTGGTATAACAAAAGACTTTTTGGAAGATATAAAGTCTCTTGAAGCTTTGAACTCAGCCATAGATTATAGGCACACCCTGTAAGTTATAGTAACTGCGACTATTGTCTGGTAAAATAGAATGGATGTGTGTCTATACAGAGTTGTGCAGGTATATAAACTGTGTAAAAATCTCAGTTGGGCTCATCTGAGGAACAGACGATAATGGCCGGCCAGGATTGACCATGCAGTGGTCTGGTGGTGGAGTCTCCATGTATAAAAGAGTGAGGTGGAGAAATTGCAGGAGGTAACTAATTATGTACATTGTTTGGGCTCAACAGAGTTTTAATAATTACAAGAAACAAATTACAATGAAACTCCACTTAGTGACAAAACTACCATTGTTGAAGCTTCAAAGCCCTAACTCACTCCTTAACAACATTGCTGCCTGACTAGTTGACAATTGACGTGTGCTCACTGGCAAAATTGGGCATCCAATCACCCGTTGCAATGACCTGTAAATACGTATTAAAGCCTGTGTAAGCTACTCATCCAGCAGGCTAAACTACTGGTGATGATGGTCTTACCTTCCATTATATATCATTATGTGTCTTACCATTTGCTATAAAGTTAGAAAGTACAGCAGAATGGATAACTATACATAGTTATGTGGGAAATCCCTACATTGGCATGTTACCAACATCTGTTTATGTACTTACTAATCCAAAACAGCCAAGCTGTAAGGCACCAATTTCACTTGAATTGTCATTATTAAATACCATTAACCTACTACAATCACAGCCATTTCTTGGCCGCCACCTTGGATTTCACATCTTTTTTCACCCTGGCTTTATTGGGGGCCACATTCTTTTTTACAGCTTGGCTGTTTTGGATTAGATATCACTTCTTTCTGTATTTGTATACCCAAATTATGGCGGGCTTTGGGGCTTTTTTAACCTATCTTTTTTTTGTTTTCACCACAGGAAGAAGAAAGATTTGAAGCAGATTTTTAATACTTAACTATTTTTGATTTATACAAATTTTATATATATTAATTTTATTACATGCCAATTATTCCCTACAATCTCTCTACTGGGTGACTTGTTTGTAGCTGAACTCTCTACATTGTGTCTAGTTTCTAGCTGATCTCTCTATAGTGTGAAATGTTTCTAGCTGATCTCTCTACGGGGTGATCTGTTTGTAGCTGAACTCTCTACAAGGTGACTCTTTTAGCTGATCTCTCTACAGGGTGACTTGTTTCTAGCTGATCTCTCTACAGAGTAACTTTTTTGTAGCTGAACTCTCTACAGGGTGATTTGCTTGTAGCTGAACTCTCTATACTGTGTCTAGTTTGTAGTTTCTAGCTGATATCTCGTCAGGGTGACTTGTTTCCTGCTGATCTCTCTACAGAGCAACTTGTTTCTAGCAGGTGATCTCTCTGCAGGGTTACTTGTTTCTAGCTGATGTCTCTTCAGGGTGGCTGCTCTATTAGAGTGACTGCTCTATTAGAGTATCTCGATCTCGCTGCACAGAGTTGGATGATGATGATGATTACTCTCTGGCAATCGGCAACTGCCGTTCATCCTTGCCAGAGTAGTACAAAATAAACAAATACACTATAGCTAGCTAACAAGTACAAAATTAAACACACAGATACAAACAAAAGACATGGACAAAAATACAATAACTCTTAAGGCTAATTACAAAGATAATCAAATATACTATATGGAAACAAAAAAGAGAGATGGTCTGCAATTGCAGCAGCAAAATTTTCATCATTAGGTAATCCATTCCACCATTGTGATGCCTTGTAACGGAAGTGTCTCTGTGAAAATGTTAGATGGTATCTAGGCAGATTGGCAAAAGAAGAACTTGTTCTAGTACAATAATGGTGATGTCTACCAAACTGAATAGGTGGCTGTAGTGGTATACATTGCAGTTGATGAAATTGGTGATGCATTAGGCATACAGAACGATACTGTATTAAAGACTCCAATTGAAGCCACCAAAGATGCTTGTAATGCTCTGAAACGCGATCATACTTCTGCAAATTCCTACAACAAAGCTGCACTGCTCTATTCTGTATCCTCTTGAGTCTCTGTAATGAACGAGTATGCAGAGAAGTGCCCCAGATGGGAAGACAATAGTTAAGATGCGATAGTACCAGTGATTCAGTCAAAATTTTTAGTAACTTGGAACCTAGAACATTTCGATCATAGTATAAATAATAAGACATTCTCTTGCAAATGTGTGAAACATGTTGGTCCCAGGATAAATTTGATCAAAGACTAGCCCAAGGTATCTCTGATTTGTCACAACATTCAATACTACATCACCTACCATAATAGGAGGATAAGGTCTTTGGCTTCGTTTGGATGTCTTGAACCACATAACTGTTGACTTTGGAGTAATTCAATCTCATTCTACTATCAATGGCCCACTGATTAAGGAGTTTAAGCTGAGAGTCCATAGCACTAGCGGCAGCTTCAGGGGTGGGTCCACTACAAATAAGGGTGGTGTCATCAGCATAATATTGTTGGAGTAGAAGCCCTTCAGTAATCTGACAAGGAAGACTATTCACATAAATTAAAAACAATAAGGGACCAACCAAGTGCACTCCCTTGAGGAATACCACCTTTCATGGATTGCCAAGAAGAAAACCTATTTGACTCTATGAGCTCTGTTACTTAAATAGCTTTTAAACCACAGCAGTACAGGCGGGCTAACATTCATATCAGTAGTACAGATGGGCTAACATTCATATATTGGATTTCGTGTTATAACGCTGTGGCTTTAAATTTGATTCTTCTCAACTATTGAAGGACCTTTCTAAGGTGATTAATCCTTCTGTACACAGATTTTCAAATCATTCCAATGAGCGGTTTGTCTGGTAGGCGTGGCAAGTATTCGTTTTTTTTATTAGCTAATCTCGATCATGTAATTGCTACACTGTTGGTTTTTTTGTTGTATTTTTGTGGTCTTTAACTTGATTTCTTTCAAGCAAAAAAAGGTTTGAGGTTCAATAGTTAACCTATCCACGTACTGATTTTCAGCTTATTCCCATAAGTGGTTTACGCTGTAGGCGTGACAATATATTGGTGTTATTTTTTGTGAATAATTGCCAATAACTCCTTGATTGCTTATCGTATTCCAGCCAAACTTGGTACCAAGATGCGTCTTTATATCCCCTTTCTTGTGCCAAATTTCAAGGAAATCGGATGTAGCATTCACGTTTTATGGTAAGTGTGTGAAAAGACAAAGAAAAAAAAACTAAGAAACTAAGCCAATTTTTGAAGTCTCATATATAGGGAATGCTTGAAGCGATTTTGCTGAAATTTGATTTGTGGGGTACTAACATTGGCGGGAATGTCCACAGCAAAACAATGTTAGAAAACTTGTGATTGTGGGATGGAGTTTATATTGTTATCATTTTTGTACTAAGTAACTTCGCTATTGGGACAGTAAGTAAGTTATTATATTAAGTTAAGTACTTAGGACTGTAAGTTACTAACCTATTTCAATGTAGTAGTAGTAGCTTTGCTGCTCCGTGGTCTGTTCAAAGGCTGATACGCGATGGGTAGAAATATGCATCCACAATCGTCCAAACAATTATTTTGTGCCTTCATTATCCTTTAGTAACAATCAACCAGTCTATCTTAGCAAATATACTCAGCTTAGCAACCAATACAAAAATGAGTCCCACAATACAAAGCTCTATATCACTCAATATAACGAGTGCCTTTGAACGCCCACGCTAAAGTGGTATCATACAGTACAATAGTACTGTATATTAGGGATCATGAAGAATTTGATTTTCCTAGCCAAAAATTCACCTAAAAATCAGCTTCACAAATCCATCCTGGCACCTTGGCAGTATTGGTTGGGTATAACCAAGCCCAAAAGTGCCTTCAGTATGATCCTAAAGGCTTGGAATAAATAGTTATGAAATTTAATAAAAAATTTATTCAATGGAATTTTCTACTGCCTGCCTGCCTGCCTGCCTGCCTTCAGGCAAGCGTAACTCGATAACGGCTAAGGCTATGGGCTTAATTTTTTCACTGTTCGACGTCGCTTCGTCCCGAGACATGCCTTTTGGCATACCGCAGTACGTACAATGCATGCATCATGGACTTACCTTTGTCCTCCTTTTGTGTCCCATTTCTTTTTGCTGACAGCCTAAAGTGTCGATTCGTGGTAGCGCGATGCATGGCTTCCCTACAGTACATTTGTAAATGGGAATCGTCTGTATTTTCCGTGGTGAGCAGACTGATTGCAGAGACGATTCTAACACTGTTCTTTGCTTGTAATGCTGTGTAACGGGCTGAACATAGCTGAAAGCGAAGAGTAATGGCTGCTGCACTTTCGAGGCAGTAATTGATAGCTGGGGGCGCGCGCGAATCATCGTATTTTCGAGGTGAATGGATTGTTGCAGAGGCACTTCTTCTACTGTTTTTTGTCTGTAGCGCTGTGGATTGGGCCGAACACGGCTGAAAGCAAAGCGTAATGGCCACTGCACTTTCGAAGCAGGTTTGATAGCTGGGGCGTGCGCTCAGACGAAAACATTAATTAAGGTGCCATCCTTTCTTTTGATGCGGTATGCGTGGGTTCACCAGTCATAATAATGTTACAAAAAAAGTAAGGAAACAAGTTAAAGGAAAAATTTGAAATTTTAAGTTTGATTAGGGATCATAGAAAAAAAAGTAATCACTAGTGTATCTGCAGGTGTAGGCGATCTCCCTTGTTTAGACTGGATTAGGGATTAAATGTTCACTAGTGTATCTGCAGGTGTAGGCGATCTCCCTTGTTTCCTTACTTTTTTTTCTATGATCCCTAATCGAACTTAAATTTTCCTTTAACTTGTATATATAAATGTACCACGTACAAAAGTCATTCGATGACGAGTACAATGTTTAGTTGTTAATACAGTGAATTCAGGCTCCAGCAGTGTAGCGAGACGCTACCATGCAATACTAAAGCAGTTGGTTGAATCCCTCACAGGGCGATTAACTTCACCTTCATTCTTATCTCTTGGTAGTAGTTTGAAATATTGCAGGACTGATTTCAATGAAGCAATGTGGTCTCGCTATGTATCTTGAGATATATCTACTTGTGTGATTGCTAAAAAAAATTGGTGGAAAAAAAGTTTGGCGATTTAAACACTATTCGCCATATTTGCCTAAGTATTTTACTACCAAAGTTTTTTACTATACGATATTAGCAGCACACATGTGCATACCACATGTTGCGCTGGTGAAATTGTTAAAGTCAGGGATAGTATCTATCATGCCAAAAACATAAAAGCACAGCCAACATAATAGGATGTTAATTGGAACAAAACTGCTGGGTGCCAGGCTTTTTAATAGTACAACATCAACTTGTTTACTTTGTATTCTAATAGTTTTACTACTTTCTACACTCTAATACAGCAGTCAGAGAACTATAGAAGGGTAGAACCCACAAGTAAGTGTACAGCTGGCAGTGGTAGTGCAGTGCTTGCAGACCGGGATGCTACTTTGAATTGGTATTTTCTGCATTTGTTGTGCAACATTTTATTCTAAACAACTGTTGTTATATTAGAGTAATTTGATTGTTCTATTAGAGTAGGGCCCTATGGTATGGCCAAACACCTTTAATCGGTTCAGTATTACTAAATAGATCTTGTCCTTAAATGGATACAGTACAAGAAAGGACTGATCATAAACATATGAGAAAAGTAATTATTTTATGTGGCAAGACAAAAAACAAAACATTTGACCTTCAGTGCTGGTCACTGTAAAGTGCTGATAATAATAATTTGTACTCAGCCTAGCCACTACTATATATGCTATAAGTGTTTGGCTTTTGCTTCATTAACTCTGTAGACATTTCTCTCTGATTTCTTTTCAACTACATGGTACATGGCACTGCTACGATGGTCAGATGTACTCATACATTCAACTGCCATATAGCGGGTTATTTTCGAAACAGAAATTTTCACACAAGAAGCAAAACCTGAATTTCAAAAAAATTAATTTCGAAGAGTGCATATTTCGAAGTCCGGATGGATTTCAAATAAACAGAAATTCGTGTCACAAATTATGAAGATGTGTGAATGTTTGCTGAAAACTGACTTACTGATGGAATAATCCCCATTCCTGTGCACTGGAGAGAAGACTGAGGGAGTCTCAGGTGGAGTGAATTCACTGGCACGATCACGTTCGATCATAGCTAGCTATCCTACCATAGATTCTAGAGCAGACGGCATCAATTCCCATTATGGATCACCTGTTTTCTGGTTATTGGTACAGTAATGATACAGCTTACCCATTATCATCAGCAATACTGAGCTAAAACTCGAAGAATACATGAACAAATTGCTGAAAGTTGGACGGTTACTTTCACTTGTGGGAATTTATTTTCAAAAAACAACCGGACGTGGGAATTTATTTTCGAAGAGAAGGGCCTCTTCGAAATATCCGAAAATAAAAACCTTTCGAAAATTACCAGCTATACGGTAATTCCCACACCATGTTATACAGCATAACAGAAACTGGACTAAATTTATGTAGATGACTCTGTGAGTCAATGCATATCAAATTTATAGCAAAAGATTTTCCTTTTAAACCTGCACCAAATTTCAAGACACATGATGTTATGTAGCTGAGTGTCCTATTAGAGTATCTTGATCACACACTTGTTACACCTATAGTTGACTTTTGTAGTATAACTCGGTGATTTTTAATTTGATTCCTTGTAAACCATTGAAAGTCTACAATAATTAATCTACCTATATACTTATTTTTTTAGCTCATTTCCTTAGCTACTTTGCCTGGTAGGCATAGCAAGTAATCAGTAGCAAAACTTGATAGTGCATTTTGTTACACGTGGTTGGCTTTTTATAATTTCATGACTGTTAGCACAATTCCACAAAAAGGTTTACACTACAATAGTTGCTCCATGTATAGACTGATTCCCTCAAGTGGTGCCATGACAAAAAAAAATAGCTTTTGACAGTACAGCCAGTGTGGGCACATGACAGACAAGTGTGTATTTTATAGGAACTCGTTTTCATACATCTGTAGCTCAAAAGTGCCTGAACAGAAATGAAACATTTTCACTGTGAAACCCCCCCCCCCCCCCCCCCCCCCAGGGTAGGGTACCTCCTGTTTCAAATTTGAGCTGAATTCACCCAGCCATCACTGAGATATGCGCCTTCAAAGTTCATCTTAGTTTCTTCGCGTTTTATTTGGAGGGCAGTAAGAGCATAATGCAGCACATTTACAGTACAAATTTCATAACACCAGATAAGGAACAAGGAGGTTAAGCGCAATTTTTGAAAATGCAAAAGCTATTTTTTTGTCATGGCACCACTTGAGGGAATCAGTCTATACATGGAGCAACTATTGTAGTGTAAACCTTTTTGTGGAATTGTACTAACAGTCATGAAATTATAAAAAGCCAACCACGTGTAACAAAATGCACTATCAAGTTTTGCTACTGATTACTTGCTATGCCTACCAGGCAAAGTAGCTAAGGAAATGAGCTAAAAAAATAAGTATATAGGTAGATTAATTATTGTAGACTTTCAATGGTTTACAAGGAATCAAATTAAAAATCACCGAGTTATACTACAAAAGTCAACTATAGGTGTAACAAGTGTGTGATCAAGATACTCTAATAGAACACTCAGCTACATAACAAGTCACTTTATTAGAGCGTTCAGCTACAATCAAGTCGCCATGTAGTGAGTTTGACTACAGACAAGTCACCCTGTAGAGAGTTCAGCTATACATAACATCCTGTACAGGATCTGATCAGTTACACAAGTCACCCTACTAGATACATCAAGAGTACATAATAAAAATAGGGAGGGAGAGTGTCTAACTAGGACACTTTCAGCCAAAATCACTGTGTAGTATAGAGCATCCACACATTGGTATAACAAAAGCTTTACCTTATTCAACACCTGATCAACAGCACTCAACACCTGATCAACAGCACTCAACACCTGATCAACAGCACTCAACACCTGATCAACAGCACTCAACACCTATCAACAGATCTCTATCATCAGTAAAGTGTTAATTTGTTCAAAGATCACTGTCTTTTCAATAATATGCAGTGATTTTGTACTCTCTCCCTATTTTTATTATGTACTCTTGGTTACATGGTAATCATTACAATAGACACATATTGTAGTTGTAAGAAGGAATTTTAAGCTGGATTAGGGATCAAAGAACAAAAAAGCAGGGAAACTAGGGAACAGCTAAAACGTTGTGAGGTTGCCTATATATTTATACCTGCAGATATACTAGTGGACATCTAATCCCTACTCTTCAGTCTATAACCATGACTGAATTAGATGTCCACTAGTATATCTGCAGGTATAGGCAACCTGCCTTGTTTCACAACTTTTTAGCTGTTCCCTTTTTTTTTTTGTTTGTTCTTTGATCCCTAATCCGGCTTAAAAATCCTAATTTTTCCTTCTACTTGTTTGTTTACTTTTTAAATTACACAATTATGATTACTGAAACCATGTGTACCAAATTAAAAGAAAAAATGGTGCCAGGTGAGGTGCCAGGCATTCCATAAAATAATTTTGCGTCTGAACACACACCCCAAATAATCAATTACACACTGAAAAGTGAGGTGGCCATTACGCTTCGTTTGTAAATATGTTCCGCTCATTACACAGCATTCCAAACAAAGAACAGTACAAGAAACTTCTCTGCAATGAATCCAGTCGCCAGGGGTGTAGCCAGACTTTTGGTGATGCCAGGACCTAGCTGTAAGCTAAAGACCAAACCTACTGACAATATCTCCAAGAGCGTAGCCAGGATTCTCTTGAAGGGGGTTCGGATTTCAAGTGTAATGTTCTTGGGGGGGGGGGGGGGGAAGGCCAGGGTGCTTCTCCCTAGATTACGTCTGAATGAAAATGACGAATACACAAAATGTGCCCTTAGGCAGTAACATTAAAAGGTGCTGTTTGTGTATCTAACTAGCTAAAACCTACCCACTGCTGTTTATGCAGCTTATAGAAACTATAAACCTATTGTAGCAAATACTTCACTTCCAGACAGCCAACTTCAAATTTTCTAGCACGTGGGAACCCTCCACACTCGAGTCCCTTAGTTGGTAATAATTCCTTCTGGGTATACATTATTCTCGGTCGGCCCTCCTGTTGATGGTCAGTAACTTTAGACTTGCTTGTACTCCAATCTATTCGAGACATCACGTGCCCGCAACATGTGACAAATAAACAAACCATTCATCTGATAAATATACATCAACTATTCACAGTTTGTGCTCACCTGACACATGTATAACACGACCACTCAAGTTTATTGCAGCTGCTGCCTTGTAATATGTCTGCCTCAACCAATCAACATTCTTTCGCCATTTCCACCATGCATCACATGTGCTACTGATCACGTGATGCTATAAAACTCAATGATTTGCAGTAGTTCAGTATTAATGCAATGCGACCCTCAAGAGTAGTACAGAGGAGTGCTAGTGTGCAAGTAGCTACCGGAGAGCTCCAGGGCTGATGTGATTTTTAGTTTTAATATTCTGCTTCTGAAAGGGGGTTCGTCTCGGGGTTCATCCAAACCCCCCCCCCCCCCCCGGCTACGCCCTTTATCTCCCCTCCACCTCCTTATTTATAACTACATAGTGTAGCTTGCTACACTACTCTGAATACTGAGACTGATTTATCTCCTGACTGCTCTATTAGAGTATCTGAAATTATTGATTCCCGGGTGCCCAGATTCTGGCTATGCCCCTGCCAGTTGCTATGGAAAATGCAGAAGAAAAGCATGACACAGCCAGAGGGAAGCCGTGTCGCACTATCGCTAATCGACACCTTGTATTGTCAGAGAAAAGAACTGGAACATAAAGGAGGACAAAGGTCAGTCCATGATACGTGTTGAGTTATGCTTGGCTGAAGGCATCATTAGTTAGTTAGTTAGAATAAAATAGAAAATTTTAAAATTCCGTAGAAACTTGTTGGAGGGGTTTGGGGTCACTCTGAAGGATTTTTGGACCTGGCTATGCCTAACCAATACTGCCAAGCTGTTATGAAGGAAATTTGAGGCTGGTTTTAGGGTGATATTTTTGGGCAAGAAAGCCCAAAAATTGCATGATCCTTAATATACAGTACGGTACAACTCACATGCAGCATTGCTTCATGTGAGTACTGAGTGAGAGCAATTTAAAAAGCTTGCAAATTAAAAGGTGCGGCACTCGTTTTGTTTGTGAGTTTGCATCCCTCAAGAATACTCATGAACAAAATAGGTGTGATGCCCTTTAATTAGCAAGTTTTTAAATCACTTGCATTCACACAAAATAACATTACATTTGAGCAGTACCATAATAGCCTTTCCTTTTTTGGCGATTCCTATAGTAAAGAGAAAAAAATACAAGTTAAAAGGAAGCCTCAAACAGCCATCCATAGGCTGGCTTTTGGGCTTGCAATTACAAGAAAGAAGTGATATCTACACCAAAACAGCCAAGCTGTGAAAGAAGGGTGCAGCTCTCCAAAAGGACCGGGTGAAAAAGTTGTGAAATCAAAGGTGGCAGCAAATGGCTGTAATGATGCTAATGCCAATCCCATTCCCCTACCTTTGATTTCACAACTTTTTCACTCTGGTCTCTTTTTTGGAGAGCTGCATCCCCTTTTCACAGCTTGGCTGTTTAGGATTATGCATAACATTAAAGCTAGATTTTTAGAGCCTTTTAAAAAATGAAAAAATTAAGCCAAACATTGGAGGGCCCATAGTCAGGAATGCATAAGGCCATAGGCGGTGGAGACGGGGGGCCATGGGCCCCCACTTTTATGGGACAATGTTTGCAAGAAAAGATCAAGATTCTCTAATAGAGCAGTCACAGTATTCAGAGAAGCAGTGTAGCAAGTTACATATGTGTAGTTATAAATAAGGAGTACAGTTGGTAGAGAGCAGCTATTACCATTTTTTGGTCTTCAGCTTACAGTTGGCCTGGCCCCCTCACTCCTTGGCCTGCTCCACCGCCCCTGTGATAAGGCAATTTTACTACGTGGACTGTTAAAGGTGGAAGGGACAGGCTATATAGCTGTGTTAATTCACAACCATTATAGCAATAAACTGTAGAAGCATTTACTCAACAAGAAGCATCTAAAGTGGAATAGATGTATGCCATAAACAGAGTCGGGATAGTTACTTCAATAAAGAACCAGCTACTTTTATCCACAATTTCAGTTACTTTCTAAAGGTATAACTAGAAGTTACATTATATGCTTGCTTGGGGCAATTACTTTTTAATAGTAACTCATTACATATTACTTGCAACTAACACTATTTAGTTAGTTACATATTACCCATAAAATAAAGTAACTATAATAATAATATTATATTTCTTTATGTCTGCAGCCTTAAGCTGTCACACCACTTTATCACTTGACATGGTTGCGTTGTTGGAATCTTGGTTATAATTGTATTCAAGAGAAAGAAACTGGTAAATAAGTTACTCAGTGGATCAGTAACAAGATTAGTAACTTTGTTACTTGTAGTAATAAAATGATTACTTAATATTACAATCATTACAGTAACTTCATTACTTAGGTAATGCATTACATTTGTAAGTAAAGTAACTTGAGTTATATTACTAGTTTCTACAGCATATTTTGTTATATTACTTAGTTACCACAAAAAGTAATAATATTACATAAATCATTACATAAGTAACGTACTACCCCCAACACTGTGTGCACTTCCTCAAACTATAACAATAATTCTGTGGCCATTTCAGCTCAGTTTCTGTTATGTCTGTTACTCATGAAGAACAGTATAGAGAATGTGTCTACCTAACATAGCTGTAGTATGTATGGTACATTGTAACAAAAATTGAAGACTGTTCTGAGTGTAACTAGCTTGTTGTTAGTTTCTTTTGGGAAGTTATTCCTGACTTGAGCGATGTGACTATTGAACATTGTGCTGCCTCAGCTCTCAGCGAAACATAACTAGAATGCACTTGTCCTCCCAAACTGACAACCACACACTACACCATGTTCCCATAAACTGAGACATGTTGTATTACTTAACAACCAGACACCTAGCTGATAGCTACTAATTGTTACTGATTTGTTTACTAATTGCCAAACAGACTATGCAAATTAATTGGATATTAGTAAACAAATCAGTCACTAACTTACTTGAACCATTCCTGTGGTTGGAGTTCAGTCTAAGGCCTGCAACCATTGGGGAGGCGTAGTAGTGGAGCTCACAGACAAAATGCACAGTAGGGATATTCACTTCTTACTGTTTTATTTGACATTACATACTACTCCAATCCAGCTTGTTTCAGTGCTTTTTATTCTATTCCAATCCAGCTTGTTTCAGTGCTTTTTATTTGCATACTGTCCCTAACTTAAAATTCCTAATTTTTTCTTATACTTGTTCGTGAATGTTTTTTGCAAGCTCATGACTACTAAATACTCTGGAAACCAGTCACAATATTATTATAGAGTTAATCACAGTACTATGCATTATGTAAGCAATCAACTAGCATAACACATGTGCACCACTATATAAATTGCTAAACTGTAGTTATCTATGGTTGGATTCATGTAACTATAAAACATAGTGTTGGTCACAGCAAAGAAATGCGTTTAGCTTGGCATTTAGAAACACAAGCAACTTTGTCAGTTGTATGATAGCTACCAATCGAATGCAACATTACTAAGTGTAAGCGAATAAGACTTGCCAATTAAGGGGTGTGGCAGCTGTTTCCATCGCGAGTCATCATCCCTTACTGTAAGGGATAAAGACTCGCGATCAAAACGGCTACCACGCCCCTTAATTGGCGAGTTGTTTAATTACTCGCACTTGAGTGTATACAGTACGTGATAGCTACGTTCTATCATAAGTTGTAAAATAAATTCAGGTGAAGCGCCATTCGCCATTCGCCAAAGTTTTTGTTGTTGCCAATTTTGCAATAGTGGGTTTTTGTCAAACTTTTGTACTGCTAAAGTTTTTACTATAATTATGGTATCAACTGCCAACTTCGAAAACCACTGAGCCACGTGTGTTCAAATAGGTTAGTGCAATGCCACGTGTATTCAAATAGTTTGATGCAATGTACACCCGTAGATGGAAGCCCTACTGTAGTTTATTAACACTATCAGCGGTAGAACCTTGATTGATGGCCATGGTAAAGAAGGATAAAAGGTAACACAATAGCACACTCATTGTATGTTTATCAATATACCAAAGGCTTTTCTTAAGCGAACTAGAAACATTTCTGTGAAAGAACTAGGACTGTAGCTGTAGCCAGTTTTCCGCTACACTTGACTGAAGGCGTCAGGCAGGAAATTCTGTTAAATAATCTAAAAAAATTCTGTAGCAACTTGACAGAAACGTTTCAGGTTGATCTGAAGGCACTTTTGAGTTTAATTTTACCCAACCAATACTGTCTTGCATATAAAAAACTTCGTCACATTTCCTGTACATTTAATTTTTATGAATTAAAAATTACGGAAAATAACACCCTATTTCAAACAACGCATCATAACTTCTGCATAATTCAGTTTACGGAGATGGGGTTGTATTTATCAGAATCATTGATAAATTACGCATCGAGTGATATGCAAGATTTTGTATAGCGACCAATGGAAAAGAGAGGAGAGAGCCTTGTATGGTGAATTTACACATCCAGGTACGAAATTGTACTTGTAGAATGGCCAGTTAATCCATTGGTCCGGGTGGATTCTTAATCTGTATGATTCAACTCATCAAATGAGACCAAGTTTAGTAAATTTAGGTAAGGGCAACTCACCGCACTATTAAGGTTTGCATGCTGAGGTAACGAATTACTCCTATAGAAAATTGTATGGAGTGCGCATATGCATCATGGTGGAGTCAACTGCCACTATGAAAGTGTTACAACAAAAATTCGGATGCCACTGTATGGAGAAATTCATGGGCTTTGTTTTTATGCATAGTTTGTGGGGCAAATTATGGATTCTATTGGATGCACTTTTGCCTTATTTGTATATAACGCAAATACATGTATTTTCTATTGGGAAAGAAACAATGGCTGTCCAAAAAATTCTAAGGCTACAAAAAGGACATGAAGTAGTTTTTAGGCTGTTTTGATGCATATTTCAGGTTAAAATTTAGTGCTTTGTAAAATTTTCCAAATGTTACAATTTCCATTAGCCTTTTTTGATATGGTTATGAAGAAAAATCAAGGCAGGTTTTTGGGTTATATTATATCACGGGCCACGCCCACACTTTTCCCATCCCTACTATACAGTACTATTGATTACTTTTGTGGTAACTAAGTAATATAACAAAATATGCTATAAAAGCCAGTAATGTTACTTTACTTTAAAATGATGAAGTTACTGTAATGACTCAAACATTAAGTAATTATATTACTACAAGTAACCAAGTTACTAATCTTGTTACTTATCCACTGAGTAACACCTAGCCACAACGAAGTAACAAAGCCCACCTCGAATTAATGAATGAAGCTTAATTGAGCAGTTACTTAATTCTCTTGAATACACTTATAACCAATTATAACCATTGTCCAACCTTGGTCCAACAACACGGTCATGTCACGTGATAAGGTGGTAGTCGCGCACATGACAGTTTAAGGCTGTGGACATATAATATGTAACTGTAACTAAATAGTTTTAGTTGCAAGTAATAGCAATATGTAATCAGTTACTGTAAAAAAGTAACTACCCCAACACTGGAGGGAAGCTACTAGTGATGCCACAATAATCGTGATGTGTGATATACCGTGATATAAATTGTGGTGATACAATACAATAGTGCAATGTTATATCGTGATACTAGGGAATTTAATTTAAATGTCATTAATTAATTTTGCACATGTATACTTGAAAAAGTTGCTCTAAATTATTGTTGGTTGCTATTACTAATTCACTATAGAATATCAATTATGGACAAAAATACATACAATGTCTTTAGCTTTTATTTGTTTTAATAAACCAACCCACCAAAGTTCATAATTCTGCTTCAGTAAGATATTGAAATCTAAAGAGATGTAACTCACTTTGGATCAAATTTTGTCTTAACATTCATGATGGCATGATGGTAGGTGATAGGATGTGTCTACAAGCATCCAATCCAAGTTACAGCTAGCATGATTCTTCTATTAGAGAATTCCAATATAGTATTAAAGATGAGATGAGATAGCAAGCTACACGGACCTACTGTAATTTTGTGCAAAAATTTTCATAATAAAAATATTTTGTGTAAAAATGATTTACACGAATGACTGCTCTATCAAAATTTTTGTCTATGAAATTTTTGCATGCAATAATTATTTTACAACGAAAAAATGTGAACTACAGTAGAAACTTTAACCTCAAATTGTTACAAATCAAAGACATGGCTAGTGATTATATAGACGTGCAAATACATTTGAGTTAAAAAACCTGATATTCACTATATTGTCGTACATATAATTATTGTAAATGATGATAGTACGACAAATCGCAATTCAGTTAATTGGCTTGACAACTTTACCATACATCCTTAACACATACAGAACAACTTGACTGATTTCCTTGAATTTGCTAAATTTACATACCAAACTAGCAAACCTTCAATCTTCACAATAGCTATTTTTGCCATTTTAGGTGTGTAGTCTTAATACAGACATGGAAATAAGTCTACACATTTCACTCAAGACAAAATTGTCTTGGATAGCTGATTGCAGTACATCATATTATACAGGAATCATATATATCTTAGCCGTTTTCTTTAAATCTGATATTTACAGGAAAATAGATAGTGATATCAGTAAGGAAGCATTGCTCCTGACTACTCAACCATACCCGGCAACCATACCCGGTATATTATTATAATTTCTTATTTCCTACGAAATGTTGTGAGCATGTGTTTATCAAGAACTGGTGATCTAATTACAATGCACTGTTAACTCTAATAAAACAATCAGCAACTTTTTAACAAACAGGTTTGGTTGGCAGCTGTAGGTTTGTGAGTTGCTAGGAACTAATTACCGAGATGCAAAGAGGTACACACATGCACACGCACGCATGTACACACGCATGCACACGCACGCATGTACACACGCATGCACACACAGACACACAGAGGCTGTTGCACCTCTGAACTTGGTTACTACCAATAGAAGTGTACTTATTACAGTGTGCATTACACAAAAATTAACAACCATTGCTAGCCTGCCATTTGTTGTGATGATATGGAATGAACTCAGAGGGTAGGACAAGACCATGTGCACTACGAAGCGCTAACAAAAATATTGTTCGTTAAACATAGTCGTACTACCTGCTGAAAATAATAGATCGTACAACCAATGATTATATTATAATCACTGATGACCACTGTAACTATTGACATGAAATCATGACTGCCACACATGGCCAGTCTAATTACTCCATAACAACAGCATTTTCCAATCATGAATCACACCATTGTAAACAACGAACTAAATAGAACTAAAATATGTAATCGAGTCCCTTCGTCTACTTTTTGTACAGTGTCTATTCAGCTCATGTGTAATATATACTTTCAGTACTTGAGCAACATTATTATGCATTCACGTGGTCTTGTCCTATCCCCTGTGAACAGGTTACCCACCATGTACATGTGTATCAAAAGCCAGTACTTTTTTTTTATTTTCAAAATCAAATAATGGAATTCATCTCTTCTCCACAGACCAGTTCTAATAACATTCCTCCACCACTGACTGGCACCATTACAGTTACATCATAAGCCTGTATCACAAAAACTACAAGACTTGTCAATTTTTCAGAATACAAAAGACACAGGGCAACCAACCAGACATTTCAAGAGGGGGGGGGGGGGTACTTATGAGACAAGCTCAAGGGCTATGCATCATGTTACCAAGATTAATATATTTTAAGAGGAGTAGTAAATAAGGTAAAGGGAATAACATGGCATTCGTCAAGAACTTGTCAGCACTTGGGAGAGATAAACCTTGTATGTCCTTTGTCAATAGACATTTAAACCACGCTTATACACATGGTTACTTTTGGGGCTTTAATTGCACAAACAATAGAAATGTTCAAACCATTCAACACTTTTGCTCCAATGCAATAAACGGAACTTGTACATGCAATGCTGCATAATGGTTGACACTACATATCCTTCAAACTTCAAAATAACTTCTTTTCTAAACAGTTTCTGGAAGATGATACTGATTTCCTCTCTAGAATCTGGGGGAAAAGTGTCTTTAGGTCTGAGCACTGTAAAAGCTCCAGGTACTGTCTACCCTGTATTATACTAACACTGCCTTATAACAGAGCACCGTGTGACAACAAATTATACAAACAGGTCTCTTTAGTACTGTCCAACCAATCTCCAAAGTTATTTTATCATGATTGTCACTACAGCCTCACAGTCAATATTTGACTACACTGGCCACTGGGAGCTTCTTGTAATGGTCAAAGGTCACATCTCCAAATACAATCAGAAAATTTGATTCAATTGTTTAATAACATTTTAAAGAAGACAAAATCATTGATAATTGTAATTGCAAACAACACATTATATTAAGAAATTACTGTGTCCAGAATTACACAGTGTTTGTAAACCCTTAAACGAACTTAAGCTACCTTTAAAGTGACCATTATACACAGGAAACACTATAAATTTCAAATCGTTATTCCCATGGCTACCAGTGCAGCCCATAAGTGTTACCTGGTGGTGGCCATGGACAATGTAAAAATAGTATATCCATGTGTCCATACTGCGAGCCTCTCAGCACAATACTTTGCCTTCCTAGCTGCCTTAACAATTGTCACCTTAGCTGCATAGTTGTATATACATCAAAGAGCTATGAGGCATAACCAACCCTCCTCTGGTCCAACACAGTACACAGCCTTCCTAGCTAAGAACCATGTGCTGTGTTATCAGTACTTCTTGCGTGGCGATGAAATGGTAGTGACAAACACTGATACAATGGATGGGTGACTCACCAATAGATGCATTCTACAACACTCCATCATCTAATAACTAAACCACACACTAAGGAGTATGGGACAGAGGCATCAGGTATCTAATATGGTTAATGATGAGTTTGTAAACTATGGGGGAGTCATGCTATTTCGTCTGAAAACACTATTCCCAGTCTAGAGTATGTGAGCAGGAGAACTGGAGCATGTAGTGGTAACCAGTTTGTTATATGAACCTTTCAATAAAGATTCCTAATGCTCCTTGGTAGAGCAATGACTAGTAGTCTCTGGTTAGTCTTGTGTGGCCAGACTGCTTTTTTTCATTTGGTCGGCAAAAAGAGGATCAAATGAAACAGACTTTTTCCCAACCAAATGAAACAAAAAAAAATGGTCTGGCCACGTGAGACTAGTCTATAGTTTAGGTGAAACCTCCATATAGCAATTATAGATTCAGAACTTTTGTCCCACAGACCAAGGACTAGTCCCATATTTTTACCTCTTAAAAGGTGTCTATATGCAAACATTACTGCCCATTTTGTTTCTTGGTAGTTTCAAAGCCAAATGAATATTCTGATTGGCTCATCAGTGCACCTGTGGACATCTTTGCAGTAATCCTCAGACCAAGACACCATAAATAATTTTTCATTATACACAGAGGCTTAGACAATACCCACCCACCAGCAGACAATACATTCAAAGGATGCAGCCCCTGAGCTTAAATCTTGCATGAGTCGTAATGTAGTTTGTGCTGCGGCAGATGTCTCTAGTGATTCATATTGTATTGATGTCTAGTACATTCAGTACAATTGAACTAGCCCCACCATCCCGACTGACGCTGTACAGTTTCTCAGGAAATAAACCAGCCACCTGACAGCAGTCTGGCTGTAGATAATACACACATCTATGGTCTGACTGGCCAGACTATTGAACTGCAGGCTTTAATCTTTTTAGTGAAACCCTGCCCATCAGGTAAAATTGTAATACTTTATGAATCATGCTGGTATTGCTGGCTATCATTCAACATGATGCTCTAATATATATCATAGATATACAGACTTGGAAGTCTATATTATCTATGGAATCATTGGTGAGGGAATAAAAGAATTGGAACGGTACCCACATGACATATATACACAGAATACAGACATATACGTACATGTACAACTACTCACACAACACGTTCCAGCTAGAGATCCAGGACCGGCTGTTGGAAGGAAGCAGTACACCATCTCGTGGAATATAATTACTAAATATTTCTAAATCCATACGTAATTCAATAAATATGAGAAGTAGTTGCCATGGGAAACGTTAGAGCAGTACATAGATAAGAGCAATGAGTTTGTGAAAGTCATATAGAAGCATACTGAAGGACGCTGCTATGGCGCAAGAAGACAGTCAGGCGGGACAGCAAGTATCAGACAATATTGTTAGCGAGTTTGGTACCTACCAAGAATTCTTGGACAGTCAAATAACCAGAAAAGACTTATTCTATTTGGAGGTGATCATATTGTAGTATAGTTGTCTATTAGACCATAGATGCACACTAGACCCATCTGTACTATAGTAGTGGAATACTGACGAATACGGAGTTATACTAGAATATGATATTGTAGTGGCTTCAGTTGTCTGAACCACTTTGTATTTAGTGAAACCTTCTCCAAATAAATTCTGTTACACATCCACCATGTACATTACCAAGGGGTAGTCACTTCCATACCGCCAATTGATGCGTTTGCGACTGGGACCAAAATGTTTGATCGCCAAAATATTGCCTTGATCACTTGATTTCATCTTTCCAAGAGCCTTGATTCTTGATCGTCAGCCATAAAAACTTAGTAAATTCTCGTGTTGCTCAAAGTTAGCTTTCCAAAGTTAGCTTTCTAAAGGTGCTTGATCGCCACTTTTCGGATGCCTTGATCACTTGATTCACTGCCAAAATACTCCTTGATCACTTGATAAAATCTTGATCCCGGTCGCAAGTACATCATTTGGTGGTATGGAGGTGACTACCCCTTGATTACCAATTTGGTATTTATTTTATTTTTATTTATTAATGCTTTACAGCACAAGTGCTGAAGGTCTGTAGGACACCTGGTCCTACAGCCTGCTCAAAGACTTTAGCTACTTAGACTTTAACTACTTAAGGTGTGTTTGAAAAGTTGGAGAAAGGAGAAAAAATCCATGATTGGACCTAGGTAGCCTCGAACCTGCAGCCATCCGATTTACGCTCGAACGCTTACAGGAGTCTACCGGTGGTCAGGATGTTTTCTCCTTGTTTTCTCCAGGTGGTCAGGAAGGGTCTATCTAGGTGATGAGAGTAAACATGTATGGGTATACATGTTTAGTCTCATGTTTAGTCTCATGTTTAGTCCCTTCCTCAAGTTCACCTTTTCAAACACACTTTCTGTAACAACTTTCAGCACTTGTGCCTTAATAAATTTTTTTTTTTAAATGCCCTTACCAAAGCACACTTGAGGAAGGGTCTGGGTTACAAGACTTATACGTGTTATACACTTCTCAAAATGTACATGGTTTTATAGGATTGGGTTTATTTCTAAAGACACCATTGCTTATTGGTAATAGTGACAAATGTCTTATCAATACATCTCTACTTGACACAGACACTATAATGAGGTGGTCTAAAGGTATAGATGTTTAGGCCACTTCAACTGTATGTGTGTCTTTTCAAGGGGAAGACGTTGGCAGGCTTTGTCTTTTGTGTAACCCTTGTCTTTACACTAATCTAATCTAACTGTATTTCCATCCTCCACTCTTACATGTGAGCAGGCAGTCCATTATTTCATTACTGGCTTGGCAGCTTTTCACATCATCGTTTGTCTGGGTACAACCAAACTTTTGCTTGTGTGGTGATCGGAAATAGAGGTGCCAACTTGTTGATACATAAATTGACATGTTTGTCATAGTCTTTTATTGAGCAGGAAACCTAAAAATAATGGAGGTAATTAAGATAGTATAGCAACGTAGCCCCCAAAATTGGCAATATTGTGCACTTTTTCATAAAACCATGAAACTTTCCACATAAATAGTACTCCTCATGACATATAATTTTAGATATAGTACCATCGCTGAGTTGACCTTTGGTGACTTTTACAGCCATTTTTGTACAGAAAATTGATCATTTTTTTCCTTTAACTCCCTGAGGCAGTAATTAACTGGTTAAAACATGGTACCAAACAAAGATCTTGTTGATAGGAACAATTTGGTTTTTATTTGAAGTCATTAGGTGATTTCATTACGAAGTTATGATCATTTTTACTAGCTGCAAAATTTGATAAATTTACCTGCCCTTGAGGTGTGAATTACCTGTGGGCAGATAATTATGCATAAATTTATCAAATTTTGCAGCTAATAAAAATACTCATAACTTAAGAATGAAATCACCTATTGACTTCAAATAAAAATCAAGTTGTTTCTATCAGAAAGACCTTTTGTTTGGTACCATGTTTTATCAAGCTAATTATTGCCTCAGGGAGTTAAAGGCAAAAATGATCAATTTCTGTACAATAATGGTCGTAAAGGTCACCAAAGGTCAAATCAGCGATGGCACTATATCTAAAAATACATGTATTGAGGAGTACTATTTATGTGAAAAGTTTCATGGCGTTATGAAAAAGTATGCAATTTTTTGGTTGTGCCGCTATACTAAGAATGGAACATTGTAGTACAAAAGTAATCCATTGCCAGCAGTGGATGAATATTAACTAGCCTAGATGATAAATAGCAAACAAATGAAAGAGTGAGTGAGTGAGTCTAAATGATAGTCAAAGCTTTAAGCCACTCCATGTTCACTAAACAGTTTTGCTTTGGCTTCTAGAGTGTATAACTTTAATCTGTTTCTTTTGTCTGTTGCACTTCTTCAATTTTTTTAATTCTTAGACTTTTTATCAAGGTGCACTCTCATGGCCTCATTAATAAGATACCACTTTATGATATAATCTTTGTCTTGTACATCAGTTTTTTACCTTTCAAGTGTAAGGAACTCTCTGTCTACATGTGACCACAATCTTTCCAAGCGACTAGCAACGTACCAGGAACTATATAGTCGATTAGTATCAGTGGAACTGTACATGTGTGTCAGCTGACTAGCATAGCATTGATGTAGTAACACATCACAAATATGTCAACTATTAGTGAAGCAGCCATACATATACTTTATTACTGTAGGATGAAGAGTTGGCAAGACAACTAGTAGAGCTGGGTTATCGAGGTAGTGGAGAGGTGAGATACAACCAGTGTGATGTAGTTGGGTTAGTCCCTTGAACTATTGGGTGATGTTGGAGGAGCTGACCTATGTCACAGTGTGTGTATGTGTGTACACTAGTAATGACACCGTGTGTGTCGTTATTGCTGTAGGTACTAAAGAGAGATGAATTTGAACAACGCAAACAAATTGCTGAAGCAAGCAAGCTGTCACGGAGAGAACAAAAAACGTGATCACTACACACACACGCATGCACACACACCACTCTCTCTCTCTCTCTCACACACACACACACACGCACACACACTCACTCACGCAGCACATTAATCGAAGGTCCTTATATAGAGTACTGGCCAGTGCTGGTAAAGACCTGAAGGGTTCAGTGTTCTTAGAGGCTCTTGCTGAACGTGAAGAAGCCAACCGTAGTGGGAAAATGACTGTGAGAGTTTATCACTGTGTCACCATGTGTATAACCTGTTGTGCACATAAACAGACAATACTATTCATCCGTGATAGAAACAGCAAAGGCCAGGTAAGTATAGTAGTGTCAAGAGTTCATAATAAGAGCTCTTTATATTATGAATCCTTGGTGGTGTTTATGTGACAGACATGGGGCCACGTACATGAGTACACATTAACCATGTACTTGGGTAATCTCTTGATAGTATGTGTAATGTCTTGACCGTGTATGTTGCTTGACCTAGTACTTTTCGATAAATGTGACCATATTATTATATTCTTATTACAGGAGATATCAGGGTATATAGATTATGCCCATCGGCTCAAGGTGACTAACTAATAAGGTAGTATTGGTTTGTGGAGATGTTGTGTAGAGTGAGGATTTTGAGCCATACTTCACTGGACGACGTAAGCTATTACCCCGACACACAGACTTGAGGTGAATACTATGTTAGAACTTTTAGGCCTTGTGTATTGTTGTATAATATTGTTGTACTGTACCCAATATTAGTCAGAATGTCTCTCCCATTTGTCATTAGATTATTATTCCCCTGTCAGAGTAGCCATGTGACATATATCATGTATAAGGCTTCCTTTTCTGGGAAAGTAAGGGCCCTAGGGCAAATACAGGGATATATTAATTGATCAAAAGTGTCAATATTGAATTAGTTCAAGATTTCATCAAGATCACAAGATGAATGATGAACCTTCTCTGGTTCTTTATTAGGAGACACAAAGAATTGTTTGGTAGTGGACATTTCAAAACATTAACTTAACACAATAGAAATTGTAAAGAGGCTAGTGGGACATAGTTGATACCATGGTCCCTTTGAACCTGATAGGCTAAATCACATGTTACACTTTGAACATTTTAGTTGTTTAAATTTTGTTTGTTGCTGACATGAGACAGGTGGGGCCTTGCTTCCTTTGAGCTGCCTGTTGACGGTGGGTGGCCAAGGTACAACTATTTGTACTGCAATTTGTAATATTAAATGGTTACAGTTGTAGTGGTTAGGCTAACTAGTTCCCATTTGGTCTGGTTATATTATTCAGCTGCCTTTCATTGTAATTATATTATGTTGTTTTCGTTGTTTGTTCTGTGTAGCTTCTACAATTGGGAAACAAACTTGGCTTCATCCACCCATTCACCTAACTACCAGGTCAGTGTCCCTGTGTCAATGTGAAGCCATTCCATACAGTAACATGTCTGTGCCCATCACTATAGTATGTTGTGCTGTTAATATTATTGATCTGTATTAGTCTGTAGTATAAGTAGGTATCTAGTGGATACTGTGTAATTTAGAAAGTTTGTTGTGGGGGCTAGCTGGAATACATTCAACAACAGTTTTGGGTCATGTATAGTGCTTGTTATTAGTTAGAACACAAAGGTGTGGCCTTCTTTGACATTAATCAACAGCTCTGTGTATATCATCAGTCAGAGGAGACTGGTCATGCGTCATCAAACATCTCTTGATCTCAAAGAAAAGTTTATCCTAATTTTATCGCAACACCTCAATGTTGCACCACACCTCTCAGAAAACCTTGTAACTAGCTAAGAAACAGGATAAGGTCACCTGTCTAAAGTGGCCATTAATATTATCAAGAGTGAATAATATTATATTATTAACATTATTTATTTGGTCCTTTCACTGTAATACATTTTTCCATACTTCTTGTGAATGCAGGTACCAGATACCGTGTGATCAGTAGAGATATTGACTGTAACAGTTCTCCACCTGTAGTTCTACTCTCTAAATGAGACAGAGTGACGTAGTGATCACTATAGGATACTGGCTTGGTTTACACAGTGATTTTCCATTGAGTTGTTATTTCTAACTGTTTAGTCTCATGACTAATAACTAATGGTGCTTATGGTGACATACTAATAGGACACACCTAACCAGCTCACTGTTATCATACCACTCATACTTGTGTTATCACACATATGTGACCACAAAGCATCTGCTGTTGGGTCTAACTTGTTATGTGTCACAATTCCTCAGGTGATCTCGGATAACTCAGCAGGGCTGCTGTTCAAGAACAAGAGAGATCGCAAGATTGTCAATGTTGACCCTAAGGTGAAGTATTTGTTGGTACATAGGTCAACATGATTGGCTGATTGTGTTGTAACACACTAACCCAGTCTACCATTGCACAACCATCCTTGTACAGTATTAGTGTCATTATCACTAACCACCTCGTCTCTCTATAGTCAGTCCTACGCGCTTTCAGTATACATACTTGTAGACTTAACATTGCAATACTAAACATAGAGTAATGTCACGTACTGTTACACAGGCACCCACCCCTGGTGACAATACCAGTCGTCAAGCCATACCTACTACCAAGTATCTGCAAGTTGTCATATTTGATCATGTGACTCGACGAAAAGCATAACTGTATTGTGTGTGGCCCCTCAGGGGTAGTTGTGATCAGCTAATGTCATTATAATGATGGTGATTAATTGTTAATACCAAGGTGATAATACCTGGGTTATGCCATACATTCCTGACAATTCATTCCTGGAATAGTTATGCTAGCTACCCTCATGTGTATTATACCAAGTCAGTGGCACTACCCTATTGGGAAACTGAAGACTGCTAGCGTGGTTTTTTGCTTATTGAATTTTATTACTGACTATTGTTTTGTCTGTGTATGATTTGCTAGCACTTTTGTCTTCTTTCCAGTCAGTCACTCAGTAGTGAACATCAGAGTTGTCCTAACACAATTAATGTCATTAATATTGTCTACCCTAGCCAGTGTTCCCCTGATTCTAGTGATCATAATTTCATTAATATGTGATGAAATAATCAGAATACAATAAAATGTTATCTTAAATATCATGTAAGAACAAAAAGTTGAATTAAAAAGTGTTTAAAATTGTGACCGACCAATCGATTGCACAATCCATTATTATTGTTATTATAGACATTAGATATCTTTTCTGTATAGTTACCAGTGGAGGGGCTCATTGACTAAGAGGTTATCATAGGCAGCTACATTTAGTGGCCTTAGCTGTGGTGTAAAACTTGTATGTAATAACTTCAGTTTTCACGTTAATAAATATCATGGATATTAGTTTGTGCTCTGTTGGTACACAACATCTCTTCACAGCTTCTTGATTGGAGTGAAAATATTGCAGTGATGTGAGCATTGCATGATCAGTAGTTGGCTTAGTCTGCAGTCTGGCACAATGTCCGCCACACATGCCAATATTAAACGGCTTATTAGGGAGAATTAACTTCAAATCACCATTTGATAAAGCTTCACGATCTACCATGAAAGTTTCGAGGTCACAAGACTTGTGTATTGTCACAACTTCTCGGCGACGTCTTTGCGGTTGAGTGGTGATATGGGTTGTTGAGTGTTTGTTCCCCTTCAGGACTTCTCCCAAAAACTTAGAATCATAATCATGAGTAAACACAACTAGTAAAGGTTCTGTGTCCTTTTCGTCTTCTTCTCCTTTATAAAACACTCCATCACATGATAGATGATGATGATGTCCTGCAGTCAGCTTGATCTGGATACCATGGTTCACCCAGCCTTGTTTCCAGCCCTGAGCTATTGGAGTGATATCAAATGTCTTCCATCCAGGAGTGGCATCTATGTGTTTAAAGGTGAGCTTCAGTGGTGACTCAAGATCCTTCTCTCTCAGTATATAATAAATATTAACATCATAATGGTCAGTTTGTAGTGTGGCCTTCTGCAGCAGGCGCAGTTCAGCATGAATGATCTCCTCTCCTTCAATCTCTTGCTTCTCCACATCAAACTTGTAGAAGCCACAGCCACTGGTGACACCTACAAGAACACACAGGTGGTGGATCAGACTGTATGACAAGCCATGTCCTCCTAATGTGAGGTCACTATCCCAACGGTATATTACATGATTGTACTGGGGCTTGGTCAACTTTATAGTTTACCCAAGCTAAGCATACAGCGGTTAAGCAGCTGACTTAATCATTGTACTGAACAACAATTTCAGCTTACCGCTTGCTCTGTTCTCGTAAGATTTTATCGTGTTCACTGCCATCTTATCATTATTTCCCAGTCCGTTTGGAATTGTAAAGTTGATGAAGAGATCCTTCAGATAGCTGGGGATGGATAGGTTAGCTAGAGCTAGTTCGTCAGCAATGTCTTTTAGTGCTTCCGGACCATTTTGTGCACCACTAAGGGATCTATCTGCTGGATTGGCTTCCCTACGAACTGGTGTCTGCACCGTCTTGCTACTAGTAATTGGTATGGAACGAGCACTACCCAGTAGTGGCTGTAATATTGTTGTTACAACTGCAACCATTATAGTAATCATGGATAACTTCATTATCAATTTGTCTTCGGAGCTTCTACCTTTGAATTACAAATTGTGCTCTGAATTGCCTTGAATTAGCCTACGTTTTATAATACTTCTTGCGAACGATTTTGTCCGTTAACGCCTTACAATTTCCGTATAATTTTTAGAAAAAAAATTAATTTCTTGGTATGAGCTACTATCACACGCAACACTAATCACGTCCACTCTGCAAAAACATATATAAGTTGTTGACGGATTGCTTTACTGTAAGGCACTATTTAGGATATAGGATTATTGTTGGCCCAATACTATTCAAATGCAATGACACAGCTGGCACTAGATGAATGGATATGTAAACCTCAGCTCTCAATGTACCATTGGTACTACCCTAGCTAGTATCCCCCTGATTCAAGTGATGATAATGATTTCATTAATGCGATAAAAACATCAGAATACAATAAAATGAGGATGATCATGTAATAAAGGCAGCGTAATAATTATCATGTACAACAAACAGAAAATGTTAAGAATTAAAATTTGAATGAAAAGTGTTTTAAAAAATTGTGATTGTGTGATCGACCAGTCAATCACACAATTGATCCATTAATTATTATATTACTATTATAGACATTACAAATATTTTCTGTATTGTCATAGATAATATATACCTCTGGTATTGTTCATTGACTGAGTGGTTATAGGCAGCCACATTTAGTAGCCTTGGCTGTGCTGTACTTTGTCACTGTATATTCTTTATTCTTGCTGTTGTAATAAATCATATTAATCGGTTCGTACTCTATTGGTACACAACATCTCTTCACAGCTTCTTGATTGGAGTGAAAATATTGCAGTGATGTGATCATTGCATGATCAGTAGCTGGCTTAGTCTGCAGCCTGGCACAGTGTCCGCCACACATGCCAATATTAAACGGCTTATCAGGGTAAAATAACTTCAAATCACCATTTGATAAAGCTTCATGATCTACCATGAAAGTTTCGAGGTCACAAGACTTGTGTATTGTCACAACTTCTCGGCGACGTCTTTGTGGTTGAGTCGGAATATGGGTTGTTGAGTGTTTGTTCTCCTTCAGGACTTCTCCCAAAAACTTAGAATCATAATCGTGAGTAAACACAACTAGCAAAGGTTCTGTGTCCTTTTCGTCTTCTTCTCCTTTATAGAACACTCCATCACATGATAGATGATGATGATGTCCTGCAGTCAGCTTGATCTGGATACCATGGTTCACCCAGCCTTGTTTCCAGCCCTGAGCTATTGGAGTGATATCAAATGTCTTCCATCCAGGAGTGGCATCTATGTGTTTAAAGGTGAGCTTCAATGGTGACTCAAGATCCTTCTCTCTCAGTATATAATAAATATTAACATCATAATGGTCAGTTTGTAGTGTGGCCTTCTGCAGCAGGCGCAGTTCAGCTTGAATGATCTCCTCTCCTTCAATCTCTTGCTTCTCCACATCAAACTTGTAGAAGCCACAGCCACTGGTGACACCTACAAGAACAAACAGGTGGTGGATCAGACTGTAAGACGAGCTATGTCCTCCTATGGGAGGTCACTATGCAAGATCAGCCGTACATTACATGGGACTATTGTACCGAGACGTGTAGGTGGTCAATTATTTAGTTTACCCAAGCTAAGCATACAGCGGTTAAGCAGCTGACTTGAGCTATTGTACTGAACAACAATTTCAACTTACTGCTTGCTCTGTTCTCATAAGATCTTATCGTGTTCACTGCCATCTTATCATTATTTTCCAGTCCGTCTGGAATGGTAAAATTGACGTAGAGATCCTTCAGATAGCTGGGGATGGATAGGTTAGCTAGGGCTAGTTCGTCAGTAATGTCTTCCAGTGCTTCCGGACCATTTTGTGCACCACTAAGGGATCTATCTGCTGGATTGGCTTCCCTACGAACTGGTGTCTGCACCGTCTTGCTACTAGTGGCAGGTATGGAACGAGCACTACCCAGTAGTGGCAGTAATATTGTTGCTAAAATTGCTGCAACTAGAATGATCACAGATAACTTCATTGTTTCTTGGATCGATTCGTCTTCCGCACTCCTAGATTTGATATCGAAATTAGTTTTTAAACGGTTACAAATTATTGAACACCTTTTATAAGAAAATAGGACAGGTTTTTTCCGTAAATCTACGTATAAAGGAAAGAGCAAACAAACAACTAAGTATGGTATCAAGAATTAATAATAAGAGAGGGTATTTATCTCTTATTATTAACTCTTGATGGTATTTATCACCTTTTAATAATTAAACCACGGGCGGCGCCACTGAAACTGGTAGCTTATTAATTATGTTTCAAGTGGTATACGGTCACTTAATAAACTTAACATCACCACAGCTGATGCAACAATAACGCTGGCCACTTCACTATAAAGGCATACCACTTGACCTGGTACCAAGTTGTTGACAATGATTGCTGTACTATAAGGCATCTCTTGGCCCTATATATTTAGGATTTTACATCATATTGTTGATCCAATATCATCTGGAATGCAGTGACACAGCTGGTACTAGATGAATGGAGGAGATTTAGGATCAGCTTTCTGCTGCGGAATGAGACAATGTACTACCTCTTGTGGGTAGATACCATATTTGTGATATCTGGGAGAGTGAAAACAGGCGATATGATCTGTGCAGACCACACTAAATATGTCCAACAGTAGCAACCAAATACAATATATTAGCAGTAATGATGACAACACTACACTGACTATATTTAAGGAAACACACACCATATTACACTACACACATGACACATATACTATAATTGTTCCCCATCCTTAAAATCATCAGTCTCTGTATTACTGACTAGTGCAGTGGATAACATTACATCATTGTCCATGTCTTTAGCACGGGAGTATTCGCTACAGGAACACATTATTGAACACACATCACCCAGTTATAGTGTGTGTGTGGTACTTACTATGACCTCTGGTAGCCACGAATGTTACGACAATAATACCAGCCAATCAGAACAGTCAACAACATTGTCATGACGACCAGACATGCAATGATGATCCCGACCACACCCCCTGCACTGAGTCCAGAAGAATCTGTAGGACAAGGTTTCACAGTGGAAAATAAAATTTTAAACTAGTTAATTGTCACCAATGAGATCAAGTGTATATTGTCTGTTGTACCTTGTGGCTATGTAGTTGTTGTGATGGAATAGCATACTATTCCTTACATAGAAATTGTTAAGGAATTATTTCAACTAATTTTCGTTCTTGTTAATAAAAGCCAGCTATAGGCAGTGAATATCTTTATTTGTAGCATTGATATGGTTTCACTAGCAATACTACACTGAGGCCATGTTACAGGTAGGCAGGAGGTAGCTAGCAGGCAGGGGAGTGTGACACCTATCCTACATTAAGAGTTGCGACGCCAGCTGCTGTAGCATCATAACTTCCCCCTCCTGACATCCAATCACTAATAGAAGAGGCCAGCTAGAATTTGTTTATCCCAGAACATCAACTTGTAAAGGAAACATGTGCTTTTATAGGCACAGAGTTGAGTTATAAGAAAAGTGCATACTGGGATTTCAATTGTACACACTGTGCATTGAAATGTTAGTACTCAGACCACACCATGCCTTAGTCTAAAATGAGCCCATACTAGCTGTAATAATGGGATGGACTACAAGCCTATTAAGTTACGGCATGTACAGTATATATGTGTACGTGTATGTGCAATCCAAGCATTGCATGAACAAAAAGGAGCTAACAGCAGTGAGGAGGGATCTTATCTGGTAAATGAATCTCTTCAATACTTAATGGTGTATGCAGTGTGTGTAGTGTGATTCACATACCATTTTTATGAATATACGGAACATGCATGACTATGTAACATACAAAACAATTCCTCTTAACTGTTAGCTGCTGTGTGTGAGCATACTGTGTAGTTATGGTTACTGGGTAGTGCTAGTGTGGTAGCTACACATCTCGGTACATTTCCTACCAGTGGGAGGCTGCGTGTGTGTGTGCGTAGTGTAGGGGATTAATGTATGCTCAGAGAACAGAGATATGTAGAATATGTATTTTTAGTGTTTGTGTGTACATGTATTGATATAATATTGTACATGTGTAGTGTGTGCACATACGGTACTGGCTGATGTTAAGAAACAATCTAATGACCAGAGATGTAACAAATAAACTGCTGATGCTACTATTCATAGTGATATCAAATGTTGTTTTAGATCAGGTCCATACCAGACAAGGAAATAAGCTAAGCATCATGTGGAGCTGTTAACAAGCTAGTAATTGATCATGTCTTCTCCAAATACTGTGAAGGGAAGCCAGGCATTGTGAGGCTGATTACAATAAAGTCATCAAGAGGTCATCGCTTGGTCATACCGTCTCACCTTTTTTTTTGTCATGAGGTATGTTTGGGACCAACTAGAGATTGTCATCATATAATGGAACACACCATTTCTATTATTAGCATTCTGAAGAAGACAGATGGTGAACCGAATCAAATAGTAACACTTGCTATCAATAGCATATGCCAAGCAAAGCAAACATTGTCTAGTTCCCATCTGTGTCTGTTCCATGTAAGCTACAGGGTGTCTACCTTGTAACATATACTTGTGTGCATGGCTGGCAAAGTTGGACAGAATTCCCTCTTGTACAATCTTAACTACAAGCTATGGCAGTCGTGTTGCTTGTACATGTAGGGAGCTGTTCCCTTGTTCATTATGTCATTTCTCCACCTGGGATCTACCATCTAAGTTACTTGTCTCTGGCATGACCTGATACTATACACAATACTGCTATGTACATTACAAGGGTTATGTCCATGTTTCCAGGAATGGGCACGGAGTAATGAGTTTAATTCTCTTGTTAACACCCGATGTCATTTCTGCCCCCCAGACTATGTATGGTACACCCTCAGGCAGCAGAGCCCTAACTGAACAAATCAACACCACTTGCCTGTGAGGTATTTAGTGTATTAATAGGTAATGAATAATGGCCTGATTGTCAGGAATTGTTCACAAAAGGGACCAGTGTAATCTGATAGCCAGAAGATTGATAACTACACTTAGTCAAGTGTTACTAGTGTAACATAATGAAGATCACTAATCAAAGAGGAGTACTAGCATACCTGATCTGGATGAGCGAGAACTTGATGTGGGACTACCTGTTGTACTAGTAGTTCTTATAGTCATAGTGGTTGTAGCTACTTGTACAGAGATGGTAGGTGGAAGTGACAGACACTTAGCATCATCAGGACGTAAAGGCTCCAACTCATCAACCGTCAAAGGGAACACAACACAAGGTAGCAATGTCTGTTGGTCGACCAGTGAGGCAATAAACTATAAGATTATGTCATTATTATTGGATTACAATAGTATACAACTGGATATCTTCAAGAGTACATCATTAATTGGGAAAATTTTTATGTCTAGCATGTATAAGGGAAGGCTACCTGGCTAAGAGTATAATTTATGTGTGATATTTGACATTTCAGGAAAAATTTTAGTGCTAAGCTAAAATGATCAACTGCAGTTGGCACTAGTGAAGATATCCAATTCACATTACTACTTACATCACGATCAGCTCCAACATCTTGTAACATTGCTAGAGTGACATCGGCACACACCACGCCAAGCAGGTTACCAATGTTGACAGTCTCGTCATAGTGAGGTTGGCACACAGTAACCACCTCCCCCATACCTGTGTAACTGTCAGTGTCACCACAACCCCCCTCCCCATGTCATACCTGTGTAATCATCATACACTTCAGACCATACTGGTTGTGACACGACCACAGATCGAGCCAATACTTGGTAATATGACACCACTGCATCAGTAGTGTATGATGAGTATGTGACCTGTGCGAAGAGGAATTGATTACTAGTAACTTCCTGTGGTCACATGATGCAAATTCCTTCCTGCTCTGTCATACTATTTTAGTTATGATGAGGTAATTATTAATGATGTGACTATAATAGTGATGTAATTGCTGACAGCATAGTACAATAGAACCCAGACAACTTGGAGCCATGCTAAATTTCAGTGTTCTAAGTGTGCATACAATACATGGTATACACCACTGCACTTGTTATGTGTCCTGCCCCATTGGACATATATTTAACTCAGTTAGATTAACACACAGAAACCAAAAAGTAACTATATGGGTTTCCCCTTTGTCTCTCCCCATCTGGTACACATAGGGCTTGTAAAATAACCAATGGGAGGAGAGTATTGATAAAATGAGAGCATTAGTTAGTAAACATATTCACTGTCATTCATAGGGCTTCAGATCATGTTTATTGCCACTTGAGGGCACTTGCTGAGTTGGCATAACCAACTTTCCTGTTACATACCTCAAGTGACTTACAATTACCACAGAAACTAGAGTTATTACAATACTTGTATGGTTTCTGAAGTGCTAAACCATTAATAACTGTCTATAATTACATTATATAAACTGATTGGCCAGAATTGCACCAATTAGCTAGTAAATAAACTCAAGGGTATAATTTGTAAGTGTTAGATACTAGATGAGGTGTGAAACAGTAAACTGAAGTGTTCACATAGTCACGCAGCTACAGCTGTCCCAGACAGGTTCAATGCAAAGTGTCTGAAGAGTGATTGTCACAGTAATTGTGATGTGATCTCCAACATGTGCTCTAGCTGGCTTGACTAGCCAATTTTAAGTGGTCATGTACTTTACCAGTTAGGGTGAATACAATATGACATGTTCATCATGAGTCAGGCAAGGTCTAAAAAAGCCCTACAAGCATTTTTGAACCAGCAAGCTGCTCAGATACTACCCCAGCTGCGGCGATCATAACTCCTTCAACCATTATACACTGTCTCGGGTGCCCAATGTTATAAAGAATTTATCACTTTATTACCATTATTGGGATGCATTGTACAGAAGAAACCTTATAACTCCATTCAATTCCATTCATTCTGGAAGGATATAAAATTGTGTGACAAAGCTAACTGAACCCTGAATACTGTTGGTAGATAGTTGAAGAAATAACCAAGCATGATACCATATATGGAGGTGTGTATGATGTCATAGTTAACATTTCCTGCAGTTGTACAAGTGACATAGCTCAGGTGGTTTCCCTACTTGGTAAACATAGAAACCAGCACCCCATACCAGGAACAACACAAACATCCATGCACAGCATCATGCTTCCTTCCATGTTGCTAACTGTAGGGCAGGAATGTCTGTCACATTACTTGAGTACAGGAACTAGGAAGGACTTTACTATCCTTGTATAGCGAAAATTATGATATGGGACCAGTGGGACCAAAAAATATTGCCTTAATAATGAGGTGGTCTCAATAATAAGGTTATGAAATATAATGACCTATTAGCAGTGGCCATAGCAATGAGGTGGTTTTATTAAAGTAGTGCTAAGTGAGGTTTCGCTGTATCATTAAGGCACATCTTGGGCAATGCAAGGAAAGGCTTCTTTAATAGCAAAAGTATTTTACTCTTGATCCAATATTTACTCGTTAATAGTTTTTTTCCCCAAAGTCCACTTGTGGTATTTTTACGCCTCACATGCAGGCAGAGCTGGGGATTTACAAAATTCCTCACCTTTGTACAGTACATGTGCTGTTAATGTCTGCAAATTAGTTGATCAATGCCCTTCAGAGACGACTTTGGGTGACAAATCCCCTTCAACATATGATAGGTGGGGTATAACATTGAGGTGTACACTCTCAAATCCTTACCAGTGCATGTTCTGAATGTTACATCACCTAACACTGCAGTTAGTGGGGGTAAATTAGAGTGTATGATGAATTAGTACAGCACATTCAAGATGAAAAAGTGACCTATCTTAGTGGTAAAGACATCCTGGAAATAGCTCACCACACATTACGTAATAGTATTTACAAGACTATGCAATTTACAAGAGTTTTGGTCACCAGCTGAGTCTTCTGTCTTTTAATTAGATAACCTCTTTTGTGTGGTTGGATGTATTGGGCAAGCACACATAGGGGGACAAGCAATTGGTAGTACGCCAAAATGGAAGGCTCAAGGAGCCAGGTCTAATAGTGAACTCCAGAACAGTATGCGTCAGTCATCTGGTAAGCAAAACAGCCTGGTAGCTAAGGCCATGAAAATGATACAAAACAACACCGGCATAGTGACATGGTCTTTAACAGCAGCTCACAATAACAGATATCTCAACTCTGTTAGGTACAGGCATATTATTAAGATTTCATCATGGCATTTTCTCCCCTCCCCTCTTGCTGCAGTAACTAGTTAGGATACACAGATGACTAGCCCAATGTTGACAACCAACATTAGTAGAAATAATCATCCTGCTGGTCCCCTGCTTGTTTCACTGCAAGTCAAGCAAGTCTTGTTTTAACACAAAAAAATCCCCTTTTTAGTGGTAATGGGTGGGAAATGCCCCCTTCCCACCACACCAACAGTTTGTTATTCCAAACACAACAGTGATAATCTAACCAAAACAAGGTCACTACAAAGTGTGTACCTGGTCGATTTGTACTTTAGTAAGTAATTGTGTAATCACTTTTTCACATGCTGTGCTTGTGTATTACATAGAGATTTTGAAGGACTGTTTTATGAAAACAAAGAACTGTTTAACTTAAATAAAATGCTATTTCATTTTCATTACAGGCATATTAAGAGGTATTTATGGTTTATTTCACATAAATATTTCACTTGGCCATACAGCTTAGCAACTTGTCCTAACAAGCATACATCAACACTAGGGGTACAGTGTAAATGAGACCTCTGGGACAGAACAACATCTACCTACTTTCTTTAAAGAAGTAGCCACTAAGTAAGGCTTCAGCATAACACAGAACAGAGGACTGCAAAGAAATCATAGTCATTTCTCACAACACACTGAGCTCTAATAGAGCTGAGAAGCATTAGTGTAGCATGCATGAGTAGTGAGGTCATGAGGTGTGGTCCAATGGTTTGGTTAGGCAGTTATGAATTGGTGAAAACAAATAAGTACGTCAATAAGGCCCACACTGTGCTTTTTGTCGATGACAATACATGTGCCCATCAATAGTCATACAAGATTACTCTATGGATGTGTGTAATATGTGAGAGGGTGTGTTGTGTATGTGTGTGTGTAGTATGTTTGTGTGGGTGTGTGTGTACATATCTGCACGAGTAGAAGCAAATGCCAATTGTCCATGTCTTGAATAATATGTGTAAGTTAAGGTGGAAGCATATACATATCCCTTCCCCTAAAGTTGACTATCACTTGAGTTGTGCACAGGTGGCTCAGTGTTTCTTCATAGGCATAACTGTGTTGAAAACTTTATGTGTGTGAGCACATGTGTGTTTAAGTCACAAAAATTCTCTAAGCTTAAGCACACCCTTGATGGTAAGTGACATACACTACAGGTCACCCTATAGATACATTCTACAGTCACAAACCAAATAACCCCAGGCTATCTGCACACTCCAAAGTGCAAAAAATCCAGGGAAGAGGGGATGAAGGTTGAAGTGTCATTAGCAATGCAAGTAAAGTGTTTCAGTAGATAGGCAATGAACCTGGAACCATGTGATCACCATGCTACTGCAATCTAACCGCTCTCATGGAAAATACAGTGTGTAACATTTTAAATTACCAGAGGTAGCCAAAACGATGCTATCTATTTGTTTTATGACCAAACTTGTACTATATAGACACTTACTGATTGTCTGATGGCTGAAAACCATTGCACTTCGACTCTACAAAATGAACAAAGATGACCAGAAAGTACTTTCAACAAGTTACAGCACAGCCATGCTTGTGCAATATGAAAAACCAGCACTCCGGTGTGGTATCTGGCCAAATACAGTACTCAGTTTCACCTCATGCTGTATTAGTCTCTTGTCTACATCCTTGTGTTATTATTTTTATATTGCACTCACAGCGCTTAAAACTGACTGTTATTTCTTAGACAACTTGTTACTATGCCCACACAAGTGCTTTAATAACCTACACACCAAAAAAAAAAAAATCTGCTTTCCAAGAATTTCTGTCCTAATGTCTCCAGCCAGGCACCCACTACATGCCATTGTGCACCCACCCAGATGTACAGGTAATAATGTGATGTTAAACTAATTAATATGGTCAAATTAGAAGGGAAGTTAGGCACTTGCTGTAACTATACACCAGTAAACAAGACTTGTTGACCCTGTTAATATGATGATGTTAAGAGGTCACCCTAACATGGTAGTGTCCACTAGCTAGTAAACAGTACACTACTATTTTACACTTGTGATCTCGTCACACTTACTGAATGTGTAACTATGTGTGCATACTGATTGTGTACCTATTAATTAGAAAGTAGTTTAAGATTGTTCTAGAGTGATATGACATAGTTTTATATAAAGAACAGATAACACTTATTACACTGTCACACTATTCCATTAATTCAATGGACCCTCCAATCATTCACTGGTAACATTCAGGTGGGACTTTGGGTGCCCACCCCATTGATATGATACAGTTTTCTACAGGGTCCTAGTCCTGCCTGTCTCCAGGAGGACTTGCCTACACTGACTTGTAGCAACTGAGTCATAACCATATAAATGACAATTAAAAGTTTAGCTATTTGTGTACACAAAGTGGGTATGCTGTCAGTGTCAAATTGGCACATACACAGTAGTACCGTCCCACAATTTCACTTTCAGTTTTATGCCACAACACCGATGACTGTGGTCAAACGGTCACACACAATTACCTTCACGGGATAGTAAGACATACATCCTCTAAACAATGACCGACTGTATAATGTCAGCTGCAATGCAAACTTCTTGTGGAGTAAGCCACCCAGACATGTGACTAGCTGTAAACATGAGGGGAGCATCCAAACATCACATGATGACCAAATAAAGCAATAAATAGTCTACTGGTTAATTAAAATCTTAGTTCCTTGTTATCATCAAGCCACAAAAAGGAAACTATTTTTGTCCTGTAAATTTAACATCAACAGAAACTGAACACTACCAAGGGGAAACAGTCCATTCACTTCAAATACTTCTCAGTAAATGTTGTAATTCAGTAAACTACAAATTACCAAACAACTAGCCAATGTTCACACAAAATTGTTAGTTGTAAGCTAACAGCTGTTCAATTGTTTACAAACATGGGAACAACACACTGAGGCCAAAAAATTACTTGTGAGAAGAAACACATTGTGAACATGTTTGTGTGTTGGACAATAACAAATAGTGTAGCAGCCCTGCATGATATTAGTAGTGGTTTACATAGTATGTGTGTGTGTGTAACATGTTATGTTACTGCCCAAGAAATCCATTAAGCAATATAATTTGTACTAGATGCTATTATGAGTGATCACATTTGAACCATCTCCCTTAATGGACTAGTTCTGATTGAACAACACTCAACACCACAATACAACAACATTGTCATCACTTTCTTATAAGGAAACAACAAGACAGTACCTTCCAATTCCAACAGGTACCATTTGTAATGGTGACCACAGGTGATTGTATAGAAGGGTAAAGTATGTATGTATGTATCTGTCTGTTTGTGTGTTTGTCAAAATAACACATAACTACTAGTACACCCTTGTGGTCGGCCTAGGTGCCTGTTTCTATGGAAACAATACAGCAAAACAGTTTGGTGGTGGTTGTCATGGTACATCGGTTGCACTACCCATGGTAACCACATAACCTGTTCTACCAACCTTCACAATGACCAACTGTTAATATTACTGTATATGTTTTTGTGGTGAGCCACACCATTGACTTGTATTGATATTGTCCTCAATGTTACAGCACAGATTTCCTTAAAGAAACCATCAAGGGCCACTTTGATGTTCTAGCACCAGCTGTACCACTTACATTATTTAACACAATATCTCCTTTCCCAAACTGCTAACTGGTACAAGGCAACCTGCTAGCACCAATAAAGTGGTCCAGTTATGATGTTTGGCAATTAGAAGATCCATGCAATATTGGTGATTCATTGAGCAAGAAACTTTTCCAGCTATATGAAGGGAAACAGCCTATCTAGCTGCTTTAATAAAGACCTAGGGAAGCAACGTCAGAGTAGTTGAGACAAGAACGTAACTTGTATTTTCTAAGTTGATGAAGTCAGGACAAAAATGGAATGTACCACATTTTACACCTGTAAACTACTAGTTTCATGCCTCTAGGCAATAGTCTTTGTCTTTTTCCCTGATGAAAAAATTTATAAAATTTAACAATTAATTTGTATCCTCTGATCACAGTAGAAATGACTCATTTTCACCTGAAGACATACAAGTGTAGTACACACTTGGGTTCTTTGAATGTACCAGATGTGCTCAGCTTTTGCAAATCTTCTACCTCTTTAATAAGGCCACCTCATTGTAGTGGCCACCTATACAGGTCCCGAATACAGCTACGGTGTCCTTCATGACCTCATCAATAAGGCCACCTCATTATTGAGGTCACATTATTTTGATCCCATAGGTGGCCCTATTAATGAGGTATTTCCGCACTCGCTTACATTGAACAATATTCTTCATCATTACAATTTCATGAAGGCCACATGAATAAATTAAATGTTACATCAAGCTGTGAAAATCATTAGCATGGAATTACAATATCTAAATGTGTGGCCATACAGAAACTATTAGTCGTATCTAGACTGAAAAAAAGGCTATGTGGATGTAAACCTCAATACTGTAGACTCTGGTTGCTGGGCACATGCACTCATAATTTTCGGAGGAATTAGTGAAATTTACTATGCTCGTTAAGCACATGTGTTTATAAATAACTGCAATGAATTTGGAGAGCATTTTTCATGGCCAACATATTTCCAAGCCTTACAAACAGCTAAGCAGCAGTTTCAACTACAGTAAATGTACACATGCTTAACAAAACAGGTGTCTAGCACAAGTATGTCATGTGTGCTTAACAGACAATAATTATGTACTTAATAACCACATGTGTCTAATAACTGGAGTTTGTGGTATTATCATGTCATTAATACAGACATTAATTATCCTGAACCTTGGTTTTGAAGTCCAGCTTGACTCAATGAAAATAGTATAGCCACCCTCATGCTGGTAAAATTACAAATGTTTTTTTTCTTTCTTTCTTTTTTAAACATCAAAATGGTTAACTATCCACACATTAGTTGATAGAAGAACATCACAAAATAATCATTATTAGTTTAATGTACACATCCAGTAAGTGTAACGAGATCACAAGTGTAAAATAGTAGTGTACTGTTTACTAGCTAGTGGACACTACCATGTTAGGGTGACCTCTTAACATCATCATATTAACAGGGTTGACAAGTCTTCTTGTTTACTGGTATTGTTAGTCAAATAGGGATGTATTTACTCTTTGTACTTTACTCTGATCCCTCTACAACAGCAAAACGCTTGGTACCATAATACTTCCCCATGATTACGTTCCTTGCATAACCAATCGGATGACGTATATTAGCTAGTCGTGAATGTTCCATTCCTGTTATCCCAATGCAAAGCACTATAGTGCCGTGATATTTAAATTACTACCACATTATACCACTCAACCTGCTACTAAACTGGTCAGTGATTAATTGTGCAGGTGCAGCATTTAATTCATCAAAGCCGACAAAGCTGAGGGTTTGTCAACTTTCCTTCCATCAAAGTTTTTGTTCTATGGTACTGTTAAAACCATATGATATATAAAATTGTGATGCAGTGTATATAAAGGATTCAGATGGTCTCCACTGCACATGTGATACCTTAAACTAGTGCAATTGAAATTATTAATAAAAAATGAAGCAAGGTTCCAGCAATAAAAAGTAGTGAAGAAAGTGACATGAATGATGGCAGCTATTACAACAAAGCTATGTGTGAAAATCTTTACACTGGCATGATACCACCATCCGTTCAATGTCAAAGTAGGAATTTCCCCACATAACTACGTTGTAATAGCACGTCCCTTATTTCACTACTTTTAGTTTTTATCCCATGAACCTAACTTCCTTTTAATTAATGATTTATTTTGTTATAGCATATCTATAATATACACGTATGGTTGTGACTGCTTTATTAGAGTATCTTGATCTTGATTTGTTTATCTCAAGTGAGTTATGCAATGGATTAAGAGGTGTAGCTATCATGTCTTTTTCTGTAACAAAACTGCAGCTGGTTGCAACTAGATTATTATTAAGGGGTATGGTCATGCAGCAATGAACATTAAACATGTTCTGATCATTTAAGGGCGTGGTCACACCATGCAACTACTCTACCTTACAGTGGTGTACCGTATAGAGCAAAACGGTGGCGGTGGAAAACATTGGCAAATTGCTAGCGATTCGCCAAAGTTTTCCACCTCCAAATTCTCTAGCTTCTTTTTTTTAAATCGATTACTCGCGATATTGTGATTTTTTTTTGTTAGGCAAGTGGTGAGAACGTGGTCATCTGAAACAGTGAAGTACATACTATGTCTTGTTTGTTCATCCTTTGAAACGAAAAGGGCCGAATTTGCCTGAGCCAACTGGGCCTTTGAGTGAAAAGGTCCCTTCTACTGCTATAGCCGCCACTAATGTGAAGGTTGAAAAGGCCCTCGAGGAGGAAAAGGTGAAAAGAAGTGAAAGTCGTCAAGGTCCACGAGGAGAGCCTTATATATTTCGAATGGGGACTCAAAAGTTTGAATTGGGCAAGCGGGCAGCTGAGCATGGCGTTACCGCAACAATTCGCTACTACGAGGATAAATACCCGGACCTGCCACGGCTGACAGAAACCAGCATTCGCAGGTTTAAGAATGCCTATAAAGATGAAATGAAGCTATACGTGGGTTGCTTGGGTAGCACAGATATAGAATTTCCGAAGGAATTGCCGAACAAGAAGACTGGCCGCCCATTGGCTACTGGAGACGAAGTTGATCAGCAAATACAGCACTATTTATTGGACACGAGGAAAAGGGGCTTAACAGTGAATACAAGTGTTGCCATTGCTGTTGGAAAGGGTATACTGCTAAGCAAGAACGCAAGTCTTTCAACAGAAATCTTAACCAAAGAATGGGTGAAATACTTGTTTAAAAGAATGGGACTAGTTAAAAGAAAATGCAATGCACAGGTTAAAGTAGATGCTGAGAAGTTTGATGAAATCAAGAAGGCGTTCCTCCAAGATATCAGAAGTGTAATCACCATGGATGAGGTACCAGTGGAGTTGATAATCAATTGGGATCAGACTGGTCTCAGTTATGTCCCAGTCTCAGAGTGGACCATGGAACAAGAAGGTGCTAAGCGGGTTCCAATTGATGGCAAAGATGATAAGCGCCAGATAACAGCAGTATTTGGGTGTTCTATGACAGGTGATTTTCTTCCACTGCAGTTGGTGTACCAAGGAAAGACCACTAAATGTTTACCCTCCTTTCAGTTTCCACCACACTGGAGTATCACACACACAGAGAATCATTGGTGCAACGAAGGAACAATGGAATTGTACATTACAAAAATCATTTTGCCATATCTCTGTGAGACCAAAAAGAGGTTAAAGCTTCACCAAAACCACCCATCCTTATTGCTGTTTGATAATTTTAAGGGGCACTGCACCGAGAAGTGCTCAAATTACTTGACAGTAATTATGTAAATGTTGTTCTAATTCCGGCCAATTGCACAGATAGATTGCAGCCATTAGACCTTAGTGTGAATAAGAGTTCTTACGCAGAAGTTTTCAGAGGTGGTATGCTCTACAAGTTTGCTCCCAATTGGAGGGGAAGACTTTGAAAGCACCTGTTGACCTACGACTCAGCGTGATGAAACCACTTGGAACAAAATGGCTGGTGGATCTCTTTGACTACTTCAAAGGCAAACCTGACATCATCAAGAATGGTTTCAAGGAAGCAGGAATACTTGATTGATTGTATCAAGTAGTCACAAGCCTAGACTAGACTGCACAATTATGTTGAAGTGATTAGTTATTGTGTAGCTTGCTATGTATTATACAGGCTTTATTGTAATTATTGAAATACATGATTAATGATAAATTACAGAATCACATTGAATTTCATATTACCAGTATGTACAATGCCTACACAATTCATGAATACTGAAATCTCTAAGGAAATGGGGTAAGCTTTTGTCCTTCCAAGCAAGTCACAAAATGTGACCTAAATGATTCCTGGTGAAACTTCTGTTTAGACGGATTTTGACCATGTGCTAATGCCGTGGCAAATGCCACAGCAAACAGGCCACAATCCTTTGTTCCCTTTTGCTTTTGTACTTTAGGGAATTTAATCTTATTCAGTCAGTAAGTCAAGTCACTAAGTCAAGTCACTAGGTCTAAGTCCTTGTAGGTTAGGTAATCCTAAGGCTGCAGCACATGTTGCTGTTAGACCTTCAGTGCTGGTCACTGTAAAGTGTTAATAATAATCACAGCTAAGGATTTAAATAGGGTATATATTGTTTCTCTAGTTTCTTCGTCAGCATTTCTGAATGCTGAATCGTATATAAGAATAGCATTTCCTGCACTTCCAACGGTAGTTGCAACAATCCAGTGGAGACGACTGGCACAGTGAATAATTTGCAGCATCTTTTCTTGCTTTTCAAGTTCTGGCGTCTCCTTTTGCTGCAATAGGGTAGATTTCAAACCACTCAACTCAGGAAATTGTGCTTTTAGTAAGCTTTGTGCCAAGTTGATGTGAATATCAGACAGCTCCTCACCCATTATAACATACTCAGGGTCAATGTCACTTATCCTGGCTTTCTTGCAAGGCGGTTCACTACTTGATTCACCATCATCAGTGATAACAATTTCATGAGCACTGATGTTTCTATTAACATCAGTGCTCATGAAGATCCTTTCAGCTTCAAGTGGGTGATCATGGTTAAAAACTGCATCAGGTGAGCCATCATCTTTACCAGCAACATCATGTGAGCCATCATCATCTACAGGTTGCCTTGGGGAATCATCAGTTGGTATAATCATCACACCGAACACGTCCTCAACCACCTTTTTTGCTTTCTCCCCTAGTTTACAATCTTTTGTTCGGAAGATGTACGGACAAGGTACTTCTAAGCCCCCTTGGGGCAAATCGTGGGTGTACTGCCTTGGTCCAGTAATGACGCATACTATGGCTCCCCCACGACGGATGAATATTGAACAAACAGTAGAAATTAGACAGGGCACAGGGCACATGGCCCACCATCACGCTACCTCCCGAAGAATCACCAGTACCGCTCTGTTCAACTACTGCCACCGCTGAAGTGTCCATGGGATTCCCAGGTTCTCTTTCACATCGAAGCTCTCTTCCATCGATAGGAGCATTCCAGACATCTTTATACTTGTGGTACCTACGAACTACGCTAGCCAGTGTGAACTCGTGCATCACTTTCCCAGTCACGTGTAGAAAACTTTGAATTGTGGGTTTCCATACAGTACAGGTATCACGTGAATTCGTGTAGGAAGATCTTTGCATCCTAAGACACCAACACAAGTCATGAGCTTGCCAGGATGTCGTGAGTAAATTCGCCAATGTTTTCCCCTCGCCAATTTCAGATAATGTGCATAAATTCGCCAAAGTTTTCCAGCCAAATCCCTGGATGCATAAAATTCGTCTAAGTTTTCCACCACCAATATTTTACGTTATACGGTATGTGTTTTGTGGCATCTAATACACCCCTTCTAAGGAAAGTGTTAATTGATATGGAAAATTAACGCAGTTTCCTTGTATGAAGATGAAGACAAAAGTGCAATATTGAAAATAAAAAGGAAAGGCAAAGTACAGAAGGCAGACACTTGTCAGATACAGAACAGGCACATACTACATGTGAGTTTGTTATGGTGGTGGCCATGTGCTGTGGCCTCTAGCCTTGTAACTGTGGTCTGGCATATAGGTAGGCAGACCAAAGCTTGGGGTTTTGGCTTTTTTCTTTCTTCTGTTATGGTATGGTGTGCATGCGTGAAGAGGGCTGTAATAAGAGTAAACCGCTGAGTTTGGCTACTTTGGAAGTTCGTGTGTATCCTTCGTGCCACGCCAAATCCTGTCACGTAACAAATTGGGGGCTTGTCCGGGAGCATCAGAAGACTAGTCGTTTAAAGATTTTGGTCGCGGAGACATTTGGTTTTCTACTTTCACTGCTCCCTCGTGTTCACCCTGTCCGATTCTAACCATAAGTTTCTAATCCTTAGTACCAGGCGAATGGTACCACAACAGGTGTGAATACATGTATTTGTACAATTGGCATTGTTGTTCGTGTGTCTCGTCTATGCAGGATTTGTTGTGTTATCGGCACCAGTGCACATTAGTTGGAATTAAAAATTTGCAATCATAGACAAGTCATTCTCATTGTTGTTACTCTCATCGTTCCTATTACGTTGCTGTGGAGTGGATAATTATGTCATTCTCAGTAGACTCTTTCATGGAATCACCCAGTATGTTGTCCTTAAATCCCTTAAAGAAGGTGGAGCTTCTCTCCCTTGCTCAACACTACCAAGTTGGAAGCCACTCAAGCTATGAAAAAGAGTAAAATTCGAACAATAATCATTGAGTATTTAGTTGAGGAAGAGATCGTGTCCGAAGATGAAATACCATCAACCACGAATGCTATTGAACTGAAGAGGCTAGAACTGCAAGACAAGGAGAAGGAGTGTGAAGCCCAGTTGAAAATGAAAGAGATGGAATTACGAGAGCAGGAATTTGTTCTGCAGTTGAAACTCAAGGAACTCGAAATTGCAGCAGCTTCTACAGCTCCACCTGTACCTACCAGTCAACAAGCTGAATTTGATGTGACTAAGCAAGTACGGTTTGTCCCACCCTTCCAGGAGACAAAGGTTAATAAATATTTCCTGCATTCTGAAAAAGTTGTGTCAAGTCTGTTGTGGCCTAAACAAGTTTGGACACTACTCCTTCAGAGCTCTCTGTTAGGTAAAGCCCGTGAAGCCTACTCAGCCCTATTAATAGAACAGAGTTCTGACTATGACACAGTGAAACGCTCTATTCTCAAGGCCTATGAGCTTGTTCCTGAGGCCTACAGACAGAGGTTCCGAGCCACCCAGAAGACAGATACTCAGACCTTTGTGGAGTTTGCACAGGCAAAGGAAACTTTGTTTGACCGCCGATGTACCTCTAAAGGAGTCAATGGAGACTTTAACCAGCTCAGACAACTGTTGATGATGAAGGAGTTCAAACTTCCTACCTAGTGATATTCGTACCTATCTGGATGAACAGAAGGTAGACAGTTTGCATGAAGCAGCAGTTTATGCTGAGGACTACTCCTTGACACATACCACTTCCTTTGGAAAGCCCCATCCCTGTGATGGTAACCCAGCAGATACCACTTCATAAGGTTCACTTGAAGTGTGGTCTAGTGACTGGAGCTGTAGTTGTCAGAGTGAGACCATCCTTACCAGTCCAGGGTGTGAGTCTCATACTTGGTAATGACTTAAGTGGCATGTGTTTCCAATGTGCCATAGGACTCAGTGTCGCCAACTGTTGCAGCAGAGCAAGCCCCAACAAAGGTGTATAAGGTCAGTAATTCACAGCAGGATCTCAGTAGAGAGCAGGAGATCGGGCACATCACATGGTTGCTAGGAAAGAAAATGGTGGACAACCAAATTTTTGTAGGGTGGTTACCAAAACAAATTTGCAGTAGGGACTTGGAAGACATTTTGTGTGAAGTGAAACAAGGATACGACTAGGTTATGGTTTTGTTGGGTTTGAAAACAGAAGAGATGCTAAGGATGCAATATGTCTGGAAAATGGCAGAGAGGTCATGGGTACTAGGATAGTTGTGGAATGGTCTAGAGGGCACAAGGACAAGAATAGCATACATGGTTATGATCGATATGACTGCCGTGCTCATGATCGGAATTGTTATGATAGAGGAGGACAAGATGACAGATACTCTCGAAGGAGGTCTTATTCATGGTCACCACCCTGACATAAGCATCGCAATACCAGTGACTAATTGACTTGTGCATTTCACTTAATTATTAACCATTTCCTTACCCTACTGGTGTATTAAGGTATTTTATCATGTAATTTTTAGACAACTTTAATTTTTATACCCAAATGTGTGTGCGTATACCTTTGTTGTGTAGGGGTAGTTTTGTAGGGGGGAGAGTTATGGTATGGTGCGCATGCGTGAAGAAGGCTGTAATATTTGTAAATGTCTTCTTGTTTTAGTGCACTTGGACTATTCCATAAAGGTGATGTTGATCAGGTATGATATTTCTATGATGGCTGTGCAGGAACCGTTCATTTTAGGGGGGGGGGGGGGACTCTACTAAACAATACTACAGTTTGATACGTGTTAGGATTTAAATGTGCTGATTGTGCTACAAACAGACATCAACAGTTATCCAAAACCCTGGAGATCACCTGGTGTTGGAAGTTACACACTGGTGTCTATTTGTGTGGTTAAGAGTGTCAGATTACAAGGTATCCTGAGATTAAGTGTTAATACCAGTCTACTGTTACACAAAAAATGGCAACTCAAAATGTCATGAGGCTAGTACAAAACACTCTAATACAACACACACACACTGTCATGTATATATCCCACAATGGCATTAAGTTTAAGGTCTTTACAGCATTTCTAACTGAACGACACACTCACCTTGTTCCAAATTCCATTGTGATTACATGTCAGTTGGACTGCCAGGTTGTCATAGTAACCAATAGACTCACTCACTATGGAAGTCACAAACAGGTAAGCAGGACCAGTTTGACCGGTTAACATCAGGTTACTGTTGCCATTAGTAACAACATCAAGAGTGTCCATAGTAACCAAACGATCAGTAATAATAATGATAGCTAGTTGACAACCAGCGGTGATATTGGCATCATGTGATCTTGTGATGACATCAAATGCCATGGCAACCAGAACATGTTGATCAGTATCCGTCGTTACTAAACTAGATGTCAGCATTACAGCTTGTTCCCTGTTAGACTGGGTTGCCATGGTGAGGACTGTAATTGGTATTTCAGTAGTAGTATAAATATGGTTAATTTTAATTGTAGCTCACCATTGTTATCACTGAGAGGTGAATTAATAATCATAAAATAATCCAATGCCGACAATGTATTTAATAAATCCCTGACTGCTGCCATAGCAACTGGTAATCCTTCACTAGTTGTAATGTCCATTACTATGACAACATCTTTACGGCCTGATGCAGCAGTTGCATAAAACTGTGAACAACATTAAACCTGCTTAAATATAGGTCACTGTAACAAGTTCACCCCCAAATGTGTTGTTCTAGTTTGTACACGTTGACCTGCCTAATGTAGCCACCTAAATTTTCAAATGTAACAAGGTCAGCTGTCTACTTAATGTGTCCTTTGTGTACAAAGTGATCTAGCCACCTGCTTAGTAAGGCCAGAAAAATATTTCCTAATAGTGATCAGAATATATAGACAGGATATGTTGTCATAACTCACTGGTCGAGTTCGAGGATCGTAGGTAGGTGAGTCACACTGGTTCAACCTAATTGCTGGGTATACCCGGAGGAAGCCATCTTGAGAGGCATAGAACTGCAATGCCTCCTGAGGGTTGAGGGTTAACTGACGACGCCATAGTCTCTCCAGTGATGAGGTGTAACATAGTGACTCAAACAGTGGCTGTAGGTAATATCACACATTATGACACGTGTACACTGACATACCACACACACACACATTATTGGCAGTGTAGTCCATAAGAGAGAAGCCCTCTAACTGATCTTGAGCTGATGGTGACAATATCACATTACTACTAGTGTTAGTAGAGTTGATAGATAGTGATGGGTTGAAGGTGTAGGGGAGGAAATCTGTTGATTACAAGACATACCCTAAATTAATCAAGCACTTTGACATATCAGAGGAGGTTGGTCACATGTTTGTCATGTGTGATTGTGTAACCAAATATGATGCCTGTTGATGACACTGATACTGCATGGATACAGTACTAGCTATAAGGCATGTCATGGATCTATAAATTCCCACACATTAAAAATTTGGCATTGACACTGAGGTGGAGTTGAATAGGTATCTATGAGAGATTTTTAATGATCAACCTCCTCTGTAGCTATCTCCTGGATATATACAATGACCACTATTTTAGATACAAGACGTACCATCAGTGCAAGCATCATACACAGAAGCCCTATAAGGACACTTAATTTGTTGCTGTGGTGATGAAGAGTTCAACAGGCTAATCACATCCATCTTAGTTGCTATCACCAAGTCAACCACATTTCGTACACCTTGTTCATAGAAGGAGGTCACCTGATCCGGTGTAGACAGGTTAGCTTGAGTGTCACAAAACTGGTAAGATCTGATTGCAGCTCTGATGTCATCAGTGACATTACGTGATGGACAACTGTTTGTAGGGGAGGGGCTGGATAGTTCAGCTAGCACCTGTATGATGGTGTGCTATACTTAGAAACAGATATAGTCTTGTTACCTGGCTACCATTACTGAGGGATTGTAGATAAGTGGCATTAACATCTACACATGTTACCCCTAGCAACTGAGCCATCGTAATATCCCTGACAGGTACACATGCAGACAACACTTCTGTTGCTAGGAAGAAATCAGAATACACCTCAGTCCATGACACATTATAGCTAGGCTCCAGTGACTGCACTGCTGCATAGAACCTGTAGAGGAGTAGTGTGAGAGTTTGTGTGTGTGCATGTGTGTGCGTGTGTTTGTGTGTGTGCGTGTGTGTGAGGGGCAGTGCCCTCTCATTTTTTTCCAGAAGCTAAAATAGAAACTATTTGACAACTTACTTTGCCTTGATTTAGTAGAGATTACCAACAGTAGAATACACTACAGAGTCCTCGAGATTGAGATACTCTAATAGAGCAGTCATGTAACTACTCAAAATAGAACTTTCAGCATAAACACAAACGTTCACACAATTTACCCCCATTAAAAGAATATTAATCAAAATATATGGGTATATAGATATAAATATTTCAAAGGCCTTCATTTAAAATCTACTTATATATCATTGCCATATGTTTGACAACTTTAATGTACTATTGAGCAACCTAAATTCCCCGTGGGTGGCATATACCAGACCTTAGATGCAGTACTTCACACACTATATAGTGACAGCCGCCCATATGACTTTGTTCCCCACTTTTTGAGTATTTCCTCAGCCTCTAACCAGTACCCCCATTGAATTATTACTTCCAAAAATAAAATTAGGTATGAAAATTTGTAATTTCAGATAGTTAATAAAAGCATGGCTGTTCTATTAGAGTGTTTGCAAAATGTTTAAAATCTGTAGTATAGTACATCTTGACAATTAGGACAATATTGGTCCCAAGGTACACTGGAACACCTTGTTATTACTATGGAAACTCACCGATAATATCCAGCAATGGCTTCCTCCACATCAAGGTTACTTGTGATAACAAAGCTATCACCTCCATTATCACAGCTCAGCTGGCCGGCATATGTGTCATCAGCCCTAATCCCGACTGTTAGTGTATAGATGTCTACACTGTATGGCTGTCGTTGTTGCTCCATGGCAACAGCATTCAGGATACTTTGATCTAGACTAGCATCTGTTAATAACACTATGGCCCTATGACAAGCTGTCTGGTTGTTAAGATACCTATATGATGTAACCATGGTGATGTAACCACGGAAATGTAACCATGGTGATTGTAGTCTGTTTGCATCACCTGAGCTATTCACATTAAAGACGTAAACATATGTTGCATTCTCACTTCAATGTTTGTATATACTATCCACACGGCGGAAATCTTTTTTAAAGCCTCGAGCCACTTGCTTCTTTTTACTAGCTTAAGGTGGCGGTTACCTCACAATTTCCGGTTTGAAAGATATTTTTATAAGGGCTTCATGACAGCACCATATAAATGTACATCAGGTGATCAGGTGGGAAGGGATTAAAGGTACAAACAGACTACATACAATTAGTGCTTGACACTTACTAATTACCTGATGGCATTACTCATCGTCATGGCGATGTTTAATGAAGGAGAAATGAGACTGCTAGTTTCCATGGTTATGAAATTTTCTAACTGTAGTCTGATTGATTCGTTAGCAGGTAAAAAGTCATTGTAAAAACGATTATTATTTGTTAACATGACATAAACAAAGTCATTATGAGCAAGCGTTTGGACCAATCTGATTGCAGCTTGTCTCATCAAAGGCAACAGGTCAAAAGCAGTGGAGTGTATTAACATATAAACAGCCTTTGAAGATGTTGCTGTGGATACATACCACTACATAGGGGACAGAATAGACATTAATAAAACACATCACACACTCTGCAAGACACTCTAATAAAGCAGTCATTTACTCTAATAAAACAGTTTACTAATTATGGTATGGCCTAAGTAACTAACATAAACACAAAGATATCACAATACACTCAAATATCACTTACTGGACGAAATCGAGGGTCTAGTTGCCGTAGGCGACACAGCTCAGAAGTTGCATCATGTGAGAAATAAGGATAATTCCTGACAAATCCGGTCACTTCATCACCATAGAAATGCCATAGCAACCCATCAACGTCATTACCAGACCCCTCAACATCAACATCACCAAGTGATATCCATGAATTTGACAATGCCTCTGACATGCATAACTGGTCAAACACGCTCTACAAGTAATGTCATCACATGGTCACATAATGTGTGAGGTACAGATAAGATAGTTCACACATCACATAGCATTACAATGAGTGGTTATGCAAAGATATTGTAGTGCCTAGGAAAGCTGTACATTGTGTTAGGGCTGGAGTTCTGGTACATATGACATGGCTTGATAGGGGGCTTGATGACACTCCAATTATCCATAATATCACAGTAGCCCATCAACATTATTCCTAGGTCCAGCAGCAAGTATCGCTACAGTGCACACTTGAATTTCCCACCCTCGTGCATCCAAAGCAAAAAAGACTGTTTAATAAGAGCATTTGAGTGCTAGGTAAACGTTCAATTAGAGCACAAACTTCAAAATCATCATCATTTTCCTGAACACTTTTGCTACTGCCTGCAGAGCATATATTGGGGTTTGGATAATCTACTATTTGTGACCGGCTGAGCAAAAGTTTGTCAAATTCTATTTTATTATTAAAATGTATTTATGCATGCTACATAAAAAAAATTATGCATGTTGAAACAAAGCTCAAATCAAACACCATCAAATTTGCTTGTTCTTAGAGAGTAAGAAAAGCCCCACACGGAGGAGTACAGAGAAAGCACTATATAGTATAGAAACACTAAAAAGGAGTTCAATAGGCATTCAGGTTCTTTTACAATGGTGTGAATTCACCCGAGCCACTCATACTATAACCCCCAAAACATTTGCCACAACATTAATGGAATAAGCCGGTCTACCTTAGAAGTTGCTAAATCCGAAATACTCTAATAGAACTGTTTATCAAAAAAGGTTGCAGTTTGAGGGTACACTGGTCATCATTAAAAATGATCAGTATGTGTCCACAATGTTTGACCCACACATTAAAATCTAATGTGTTTATGCTTTACCACACTTTAGACTATGAATACACTTTAGACTATGAATACACTGTATTCTTGTCCTGCTTGATATAAGTGGAGTTTCCCACACATCATGTTCATATTGTTGTTAACATATCAGTTAACACAAAACCATTGGACAAAACACATGTTTATTTCTTTGAGCTCAGTAGAATGAATGGACTATTGCTCTAATTTGTAAACATCAGAGCAAGCACTGGTGGCAGTTCTTGAATGATATCTTCTCTGAAATATAGGTCTAGTGAGCAGTACAACCAAAATGTCAGTAATTGTATGGTTTCCACAATGTTTGCAAACTTTCCAATATGAACATGGCTTCCCTATTGCTACTACAGCTTCATCAATCAGGTGTTACTTATTTCACAGAATCCAACAACCAATGAAGGGCCTCCATTACTAGACCATAGTCATGTTATGAAAACTACAGGTTAAAGCATACCCACATATGGTAGAATAATACACGCACGCTGATCTCTTCTCTGTTATTCACATTCCACAATAAATAGTGGGTTTATAGGACCAGTGTTTATTCTAGGGCTGATAGGGGTGAACTACCCCCCTAAAATCTCTTAAAATTGTGAGTGACTATTACAATATACTTAGGTTAAGCTTATTAAATGGCACACAAAACTTTATCAAAAATGCTCAGATTCAATTTCAGAGTGTTTAATATGTAAAAATTTCCTCTGGCTAATGCAATTCTCAGATTCAGTATTGATCAGTTCAGTATTAGATCATTTGATTATAAAAAATCTCCTATAGGGTACATATACAACTAACTAGTGATGGCTATTCAATATCTGAGAACCTAGCTTTACTAAATAGCATGCTTTACTTAATGTCCTTAAATTCAATCTCAGAAAGTGTAATTTTGTAAGAATTTCTAAGCTAGTTTACTTTCAAAAGCCAGCAAAAATATCCCCAGATGTAATCTCAGAAAGCCTGATTATAAAGAATTTCCATAATCATGAAAATACCCTAATATTCTGTCAATTTCAAATAGCTTACGTTTTATTGGAAGACATCCACCCATCCACATCTTTTACTAGCTTTGTGGTATGGTCAATATACATGAAATATCATACAAATTGTTTATTCAACAGATTCAACATGCACAGTGCACTATATGTTAATGTACCACTCTGCGTGGGCAGTTCAAAGGCACCGCCAGTGCCATAATTTGTATATTGCACTGCTGCAGACCGCAGCGAGTGCATTATAACTTATAACGCACTGGTTGTGGTTTTGTAGACCGCAACGAGTGCATTATACGTTATAATGCACCGACCGCAATGCAATATACAGATATTGCACTGGCTGTGGTTTTGTGCAGCATAGCACAAGTGCCGGTGGCCAATACCACTACGACACCTCACCTAATAGGTGGAAAGACACTTCACAGATCACTCGAATTCTTTTATAGCCTGACATGTAAAGGTCGATTGTGGGCCATAACGTCACCAATACGTATAATGTTTACCAAGCAGCCAATGGCGATCGAAAAAGCCAACGCGGTGGCCACAACTCTAGTCTACATATATATAAACGTACTTATACACCTTACTAGTCTGGTGCCATCCTAACCCAGATTAAACTGTAGTCCACTTCGACAATGACTTAATAAAACTAATATATTCTAAATAATACTCACCTTTACGTTCGATTGTGGTAACCAGTTTTGTCATGCCACCAGATTCGAGTTTAGCCAGTGTGAATAGTAAGAATTAGACTAGTATCGTTTAGTAGTTAGGTTTTGTTTACTTAAACTGTCTATTTAGCTGCTTTTTTTTTCACTCGAGAGAATCACTATGGCGATTAGTCTGGCTATATGGTGATTGAGCGATCACGCTGGCATGCTGAGCACTACATGATGAGAGTCGAACAGTGAATGCAGGTTAGTGATATAACCCATAGCGTACTAGCTTTCAATATCTCGGGTGGCTGCAGAAGGAACGTCATCGCAACGTTCGGCTTGGTTACCCACAATCGATGTTAGAAACCTGGCCTTTATAAGTGTTACAGCTGTCTTGTGAAACTCTCCCCACCTATTAGGTGAGTGGTACATAACAGTTATACAACGTGCACTCGTGCTCTGCCTGTATAAACGCACTTGCCTTCGGGCCTGACGGCCCTCAGACTCGTGCGTTTATATCAGGTAGAGCACTCGTGGCTGTTGTATAACTATATAATAGAATAATTGTGTACGTGAGGTCATGTGGCTGTCCTAGATATAACAACATCATTATGTCATCCGCACTACTACCAACTAGGGCTAAAACAAATACTGCAAATACTCAAGTACTCGTTAAGGATTTTGGTACTTGGATAGTAAAATTGGTACTTGAGTACTCGTTAAGATCACATGACCCAGCTCACATGATGCATTTGTCATCAGAGAGTGACACAATGAAGGCTGCAGAGTTTGATTGGCATAATTTCTTGTCAGGAACACTAACATCAGTACTTTAATACAATGTGTGTAGCATTGTTGTTACTTGAAAAGCTGTAAACTGCTTAAAGTCAGTATAAAACATGTCAAATGGGTATGACTACAAGGTAGCTAGTATTCATGAGTACTCGATTGCTAACTTTAGAGATTACTTGAATACCATAGATCGTTTCAGCCCCACTACCAACCATAGGATCTGGCTTCACCTAATCACAAAAATCAACACTCATGACACTGACTACCCAGTTTCAAAACTATTTCAACTGTTTTACATTGCTGTGAACTTGGACAACTGTATGTAGACTTACACCTAAATTCTTGATTTCCCCCCAAAGGAGAAATCCTAGAATAAACACTGTATAGGACACATCATACACCTTATAACTCAATAAGGGGGAAGCCAGTTAGAAATGAAGCACAAAGCTTATCTTACTGTTTCGTGAGCAAATTATCAGGCGACTAAACTGTTTGGTTTCATGTACAGTACGGAACATTTTAAAAGTAAAATTTTGTGTGGATTTACTTATCTACCTAAAAAAATCTGCAGTTGATTTTCCAATTGCACGCAATGTTATAGGCACAGTACACATGTGTTAGACTGTTCTGGACTACTGTATCACATGAGATCCTAACCTCAAATTCCTGATAATTATCGATCTTCGTAAACTGTTGAGCATATCCAGCCAGGAATCCTCTGAAGTATATGCTACTGGTAGACGTGGACACATCCTTCAAAAACCGGTCACTAAACGAGAGGTTAGCCGGTCTTATCTCCTCATTACATGTATCATATAATTGGTTGCCATGGGGACACGACTGGTACGCCTTCTCTGCAAAGTGAAGATCACGTGTTGTACCATAAACTACGCCCACTCACCTGTTATGTTGATGTAAGCATCATTAGCAACTAGCCCTAGTGCTCTAACACGTGACTCCACTAAGAGACGAAACTGTTCTGCTGTAATCGACTGTGATATGCCCGCGTGTAGCCACGTTATACAGCAGTACAATGTCACAAACAACTTTGCAGCAGCACCCATCCGGCCATTAAATGATACGGAGTTATCCGGATAGTATGAACCGGTTTCGAGACCGGTTTTGTGGCAAAAACTCCCCCTTATATATTTAAAACAAAACATTTGATATACACTGGTCAGAGTACAGAGTTTGTGATTATAAAGTGTTTATTGTTCTTTATATCACTATGGAACGTGCTGGCGTATCTATGGCTGTACAGAAAGCTACTGATTTGGTCGCTCAATATGAACACTTCTTTATCACACTGAAGGAACGAGCAGCTTCTTTCTCTGACCAGACAGCAACGGTGGGCCGCAGTGTTGAGAAAGATTTTGAGATTCTTCGCGTTTCCTTAGAGCAGAGGAAGAATGTGTTACTGGCTGAAATACAAGAAGAAATTAACGCCCATAAGGATACAGACATGACAGAATTGAGTGATAGACAGGGAAAGATGCATACTCTACTACAACAACTACAACAGTTAGCTATACAGGGTTCCCTGTCTGAGGACTCACAGTGCTACCGCGAGTTGTTGGCTGAGTTGAACCTGGCGAAACAGAAACTGAAGGAAACAAGTGAAAAGTACCAGTTAAAGTTTGAGAGCAGTTTGGCCCCTTTGGTTACCAAGATAGCTAGTTATGGGGAAATTGTGTCAGGTCTTGGAGGTGAGAGAACCCTTATGTGTGTAGTGTAGTGTGTTTAGTGGTAAAGTCCTAAAAGTGATGTAACAAAACGGATGATCAATTGAGGAAGCATTCAGGAAACTGTCACCCATGTCATTTTTGCATAACAGAGTGCTTTACACTTAACCAGATGGTCGAGTTAAAATGGTTATTGGTAGGAATAAGGCCACTTAGTCATTGGTTTTACACTAGTGGGGTCCATGATTAAATACTGCTAGTATGGTAATGCCTTAACTTATGCAAGTTATATGATACTCAATAGTATGTTGTAAGTGTGTTAAAGTGGGTTGAGGATACACAGTCGCTAATTGTTGTAGTTCACTTAATCACGATGTAAATATTATGATCGCATTTTGAATAATGTATCATACAGTATGGTAGTAACTGTATATTAGGGGTCATGGAGGTTCTGACTGATCATGACTTACTGATGCCTGCAGACAAGGGTAACTCGATAACAGCTGGGGCTATTGGCTTGTTTGACATTATTCTAAGTTCAATTAGGGATCGTAGAAAAAAGTAATGAAACAAGGGAGGTCACCTGCACCTGAAGATATACTGGTGAACATTTATCATGGATATAATGATTGGGATTAAATGTCTACCAACCTTCCTTGTTTCACTACTTTGTCTTTCTATGATCCCTAATCAAATTTTTTTTTCCCCTTGTACTTATACACTTCATGTTGTTACTGTGTAGGTAGTATTTCCTCTACATTAGTGCTTGAAATGTCCCAACACACCATAATAATACAGTAGTCTTTGAGTGTCTATGCATGCATGTGCTTACCTGGAATATTTATAGCACAAGTATGGCATACATACATCTGTGTGACTTGGTTTATATATAACTTCATGGATAGCAACTGTTCGTAATGTCGTGTTTTATGTTCTTTGTATCCTCAGATGGGGCACCTCCTCCTAGAGTAGACTATCAACAAGTGTTTACTAGTCTGGCCCAGCAGTTTGAAACTCAGTGTCAACTAACTAGCAGGAAGGAAAAGATGCCATTGCTCAACAGCAGGAAGGAAGTGATGTCATCACTGAAACACAACCCAGTGACTGGTTGGTTGGAGTACAGTAAGGGTCGTCAATGGCGTCGTGGTGTAGAATCTGGCAGGTCCCCAGATGGTGTTCCCGACTTCAATGCCATTTTCAAGAAGATAAAATCTGATTTTGTCTTCAATAGCATCACTGCCACCACTACTGTTACTAAGCCTTACAGTATGTGGCTTGTATCCAAGTCAAACAAACCAGATACGGATACTACCACTACTGCAGCTTGTGATTGGGTTTTACCACCATCATCATCCACTGCACAGCACATAGCAGAGCCCTTCAACCTCATCGCAAGCTCAAGCACCTCATCATGGCTCCAGTCCACTATACCATACACCACAACAGATAGTTCTAGTGGCTTGACCTCCTGGCTTCATTCTTCATCTGTCGGTAGGTCAGAGGCTGTCCGTCCTGTAGAGACCATTGCGAGTATGAGTATGTCATCATGGCTATCATCTTCACCAGCTAAACAATCACAAGATGTCAAGCAACATGATGAGAACAATACTAATGTGTCATGGCTCCATTCTACAACCTCAGTTAGTGAACCAGGAAATGTCCAACCTGTTGAGGTGTTTAACACAATTGCTGGTACAAGTGTGTCATCCTGGCTGTCACCCAAGGGATCAGACAGTGTGCATGACAAAGCAACTGATAATGTGTCATGGCTCCATAATTCTTCAACTGATGGATCAGATCCTGTAGAGATGTTCAACACAATCGCTGGTACGAGCTTTTCATCATGGCTGTCACCTTCTGCCAGTTGTAAACCAGCTGTGATGGACACTGTGGATCACTCTTCATGGCTTCACTCATCTGATACTGCTGGGGACACATTTGATGCTATAGCTAGCTCTGATGCTATCCTATGGTTGCACCAGATGAGGGAACATGACCACACTGACTGGTTGCTGTGTAATAGATCATCACAAGATGGGATACAGTGGCTGATGCCGAGATGTAAGTGACCTATTTACTGGTGTAACATATGTCACTTGTTAACTCTGTAGGCTACTCCCCTGTGTGTAGTGAGACGTCAACACTGTTGCTACCCCCAGGGGGAGACAATGGAAGTGACATTCTGTCGGATGTCTTTGGGAGCACTCACACACTCACCAGCTTTGGCAGCAGTGATTTTGAAGTTGTTGATGATACTGACCTGTAACCATGACTTGTAACCATGACTTGTAACCATGACAATGGCGCTATCAGTTGTATTAATATTACATATCAAAAATTATAGTGAATTATTTATTTAAAGTGATCACGTGCTCCTAAATTTCTCGGAAATACGGATAAGTTCGTATATGTAGATTAGCTGGTAGTTGAGAGTTTAGCTCAAGAGTTTAGTGGACACATTTGGCATTACTTAACATCGTACCGCCTGCAAGAGGTGAGCTGAACATAGAACAGGGAGCACACCTGACGTTGGTCCCTTATATTAGCGCATCATGGCGGGTAACATTGAAGCACCCAAGGGGTTCCACATAGAGCGAGTGAAGCAGAAATCTCACGAAAAGATAGGAGAGGCGATCTTTATTGTCCGGGATCGCTACGTCGACCTGCAGAGTATTGGTAGTGGCGCTCAGGGAGTAGTATGGTGCGCATAAATAAGAATGACACTTGTTGCTCTATATATTGTCATAGTTCTGCCATGGACAAGAAAACCAATACTCGTGTAGCCATCAAGAAACTGTCAAAACCATTTGCTAACGAGACTTATGCCAAGAGGGCATTCAGGGAGTTACGACTAATGAAGATGGTGAATCATAAAAATGTTAGTAGCAGCAGTGTGTATATACCTGTTGTGATATTCACCTGTTACTACAGATTATTGGTCTGCTCAACTTGTTCACTCCAGCCAGTAGCCTGAAGGACTTCAATGATGTGTGAGTAAAGTGTGTGTGTGTGTGTGTGTGTGTGTGTGTGTGTGTGTGTGTGTGTGTGTGTGTGTGTGTGTGTGTGTGTGTGTGTGTGTGTGTGTGTGTGTGTGTGTGTGTGTGTGTGTGTGTGTGTGTGTGTGTGTGTGTGTGTGTGTGATAATTGGCAGGTTTACTAGTATTGAATACAATATGTGATCATTATAAACTTTGATAAATTTTCTTCAATTTGCTAACTAGGCAAACTTTACTCTCCAAACTTTCATCACATACAGTATATAGCAAGGAAGGTTGACTGTAAAATTTAGTTTGCTGTCCAACTTACCAATAGCAAGAGTTTGTGTTAGGTGAAATACTGCTAATATGCCAAAGCGTCCTGCTGTACCGTGTGCAATTTGGTGTGTGTTAATTAGAACTCTCCTTCAGGTACATAGTGATGGAGTTGATGGATGCTGACCTTCGTCGAGTGATAGGGGTGGACTTGGATCATGACCGGATGTCCTACCTGCTCTATCAGTTGTTGTGTGGTATAAAGGTGTGTTACACTCTAACAGCCCATTCACACTAGCATGGTTCAGTTCGACTCAGTTTGGTACGGCACAGTATTGCCTCTGTTCACACTATGCAATCTTGCTCGCTAAGTCATCCAGTTTCCATAAGCACACAATTAAATATTAATTAATTAATTTACTTACAAAAATTGGATGTAGTCCTTGCCCTTGAAGTCTCTTGTACTGGGATTCTTTCATTTCAACAAGACGGCAATAGATAGGCAGCCGCGTAGTACTGCTAAAATATTGCCGCAAATTGAAGTGAATGAAACAGTAACTGTCACAGCGATAAGTAGTTCATAACTGTCGCTAGGCTTTCTTTTGTTCTGAATCTCGCATCGAACAGTGAGTAATTATACCGTACTGTGTGGCCTTTGGGGGGGGGGGGGGGGGGGGGTTGTTGGAAGTATTAGTTGGGTGATGGGTATTTTATATCAAGAACATTATGGCTTCTGGGATAAAGGAATATGGTGGCCACAACACTGATGCCTGTGCTATATTTAGCTAGTCACATAAGGAAGCATCTAAATACAACTCTGCATACTGTAATACTTGGCTATTCAATTTTGAATTGGAAAGGTACCTGTATAGAGCATTGTGTTTGGGTGCACACAATGTATAAGGGTCACAGAACACATATAATATTGTTTATTACCCCCTCTAGCACCTTCACATGTCTAACATCATACACAGGGTGAGTTTGTTTGTTTGTTGCTGTTGCTGTTGCTATAGTAACTGACTTATGTATTTGTTAGGACTTAAAGCCCAGCAATATTGTTGTTAAGGAAGACTGTTCACTAAAGGTTGTTACATGTCATGTGTACTGTCTGGTTAATGTACTATGCTATAGTGTGTTAACTTTATGATGTGCCCTTATACAGGAGAGCAAGATACTTTCCTCAATGTATATGTAATGGTTATACAACAGTTGTGAGGGATTTGCTGATATATGCATCCAAGGGCTAAGGGTATATGTATCAGTAAATCCTAATCAGTTGTGGTATAATGTGATATGCATCACTCAGGGCACAGCGTGCTCAGATTGCTCACCTAATAGAACAAGCCCTCGCCCTGTTTGTTCTAGTATCTGATGATTGATCGTGTGTTAAGCAGTTCTCTTCATATATGCTTCAACACATGTTATCAGTAAACTAGTTTTTAATTTTACTATGTTGTACTATGTTAAGCCTACCAATGTCGTTATTGGGAGAGTAAATAAGTTACTACATTAATTATCAACCTATATCAGTGTAGCAGTCATAATCCTGTCAATCCATCGTCTGATCAATGGCTAGCACATGATGGATATACATATTCATGTATTGTCCAATCGATTATTTTAATGAACATTCATATATATAGTTTGCTAACAATCAACTAGTTTAAACTTAGCAACTAAACTGAACCTCTAAACTAAATCCCACAGTATGAACCTCTGTATTGCTCAAAACTTTTTGTATTGTGAACTGGCTGGAGTAAACTGCTTTCTTGTGATATTACCTGTGCAATATGCAAGTTAAACCGCTGCCTTTGAATGCCCATGCTAAAGTGATAGACAAACAGGCACATCTCAGGCCTAAACGATGCCGATATCAAGCCTGTAGTGTTTACCATGGTCAAGTTACGCTTAGCTGAAGGCATCTTAGTAGAAAGGTTAGTTAAACAAAAAAGAGGTAATTTTATAGCAAATGGGATTGATTGCAGATGTGCTTCTTGTTCATGTGTAATATAGCTGAAAACGAAGCCAGTAATCGATATTCAGGGGAGAGGGAGTGTGTTTTGTCATGCAATTGATTTTATATGTCAGGCATCATTAATTCTTTGCTTTGATGTAGTTGTCACTGGTCACCAGTCAAAAAGTAAAGAAACAAGTATAAGGAAAAGTTTAACATTTGAGTAGTGGAGGTTGAAATATGTATTGGTTATAATGCCATGAAATAAGGGAGGTTTGCCTATACCTGCAGCTCAGCCAAGGCCATACCATTGATGTCCACATAGCTGCAGATATGGGCTACACAGAGCTGGCCACACATTTTCTATGGGAGCCTTACAAATGCAGGGTCTCTTTATGTCATCTTCCCACATAATTATGCATCTGTAGTGTGTACAGCAAAACACATTTGATTTTCTTAGATGTCTTATGGGGGATTTATATTAAATGTTTGCACTGCAATGTCTCACAGTTTGGTCATGCACACCTAAGTCAGTCCCTGGATTCACCTCCTGACATTGTACAAACTACGATACACTCACTGTACTAAACTATGTACATGGTTTGCATGAATAGCCCCTTTTAATACAACCCTTTTATTTGGTTATTTATTTTACGGAGGGTGTCATTTTGTTACCTCCTGTCACTGGGTGAGCTTTAATCAAGAAAATCTCTACTGTAGATACTTGACTTTGGACTCGCCAGGGCAGCTGACTCAACATTCCAAATGACGCCCTATGTGGTTACAAGATATTATCGAGCGCCTGAGGTGATCGTAGGGATGAAGTATACTGAGAATGGTATGATATTGTTGTCATGGTGACAACACATTATGACATCCCTACAGTGGACATGTGGTCAGTCGGGTGTATATTTGCTGAAATTGTGAAGGGAGAAATCCTGTTCCCTGGCAGAGACTGTATCCTATTAATTTAGTACACTATGTACTTATTGTATTGTGTACATGCAATTTTGAGGCAACATAAGTTCTGTGATCGCTTATTGGCTCATTCAAAAAATATTTAATTTGTCACAAAATATGTTCATCCATGAAATCATTTATGTACCTCAAATTTCTACATATATGATATCAAGAGTTCATTATGAACTAGAGGTTATCCCCCAACGTTTAGTATCAATATTCTAAATTATCTTCCAGCCGTAATCTGACATTTTGTGTATCTGAATTCTATGAATATACATGTGATGAGGTCAGTAATTCAGTGGTAAATTAAATGTGTATGGAACCAGATGTGTTAGGGCCACCAGATGTGTTAGGACCAAAAGAACTGTGCAAACCCTCTAGTGCCCAACTGGTAGACTTGATGATAATAATAACTGTTCTATTGTTTCTTCCTGTGGGGAGTGACCAAGTCTATTAAATGAGTACTATTACCCATTGTGGCAAAGCGACTGATTATTTTTGACCTGTTGAAAAGTGACTGTTCTATTAGGGTATATATCTCAAGAATGTCTTTATATGTGATATTTAGAATGGGTTTCCACTGTAGAAGTCAAGAAATGGAGCTTGAAACAACTCCGTATCTGCAAAATCATTTGTTCACACAATGGCATGGTGTACCAACTTTTATTAGCCACATGACACGTCTTGTTTGCTCACGATACAACCTGAGTGGTTACATTGTATCCTTGACTCTGAACAGACATTGACCAATGGAATAAGGTCACACAGGTATTGGGCACACCAGGTGTAGAGTTCTTCAAATATCTCAACCCCTCGGTATGAGCTAGCTCATGTGATCTCACTGATGACATCACATGCAATAGGTGAGGATGTACTGTGAGAACCACACTCGTTATCCCGTGAAGACTATGCTGGAGTTGTTCCCGGACAAGTACTTCCCCAAGGGGAATCCCGACGATAGTGTGAGAAGTGAGTGCTCATGTGACCAAGTATTGATCTACGTCCTCGGTCAAAGTTAATATTATAGATAATACAGCTGGTCAAATAACACACTTAGTTGCATGGGATAAGTGATAGGAAAAATATAACAGACACCTCTTTACACTGGACGCATGGGAACCTGGCCCTGCAGTAATAGATTTCCCCTCTTGCAATAAAATGCATCACGCCAGACCTGATGAAGCAAAAATTCTAGGAGAATGCAGTTGATAACATGTTTTGTAGAAGTCAAAACCACTTTTGACCGAGGACGATGATCATAGTACTCCCCATAATGTGTGCTACCATTTACCAATGTGTATTGACAGCTGATCAAGCTCGTAACCTATTGGGAAAGATGTTGAAGATTGATCCTCTTGACAGATGTAGTGTAGATGCTGCCCTGAGGCATCCTTATGTTTGTATCTGGTGGGATAAGTCTGAAGTGGACGCTGTGAGTTTGTTTGTATGCGTGCGTGCATGTGTGTGTGTTGGGAGAAACTGGATGACACTGTACCGCTGTATACTCTAAAAATCCCATGAATTTTGCTAGTTAATTAAAACATCACACCACAGCTTCATTGTGAACTTTCCTAGCATGTTATTGTCATATAGCACAATCAAGTATTGCAGTATCTGGTGTTCACAAAATACTCACAACAAACCTGCTATCTGATTGCTTTGTGTTTGTTTTTCCCTGACTTGCATTTTCACAGAGAAGTTTTAGTGTGTAATTCTGCCTATTATACTAGCATTTTCAGACATCAATTTTGCCTCCTGTATACAAATGAGGCTGGCCATTTTTGCTCTTACAAGTGATGAGATGATCAATATTTTTAACCTATACATAATTGACATGGATATGTCTTGTTCATTTCCCAACTGTATAACCTAATGTTTCGAGGCGAATAGTTTAGCTGGTTTCAAAAGTTTTGGGACTAGCAATGAAAATTTGTCCTTGAAATATTTAGACTTCCATATACGTTTGAGATTGTTTGCAAATTTGCAAAAATTTTATTACAACATTGCTCGACCTCAAAAGTGTTCCCCCTTAAAGTATTTAGGCTATATAGTACCAGTTTACTGGCTGTTATGGTGTGCTACTCTTTCATCGTACAGCCACCACCTCCTAAATATGACCACTCCGTGGATGAAAAGGCCGTCCCATTATCACAATGGAAAGGTTAGCAGTATTGTTCACTTGTCACCATGGTGATCACAGTGTTACAGAATTGATATATAATGAAGTCCAGGTTATGTAGTAGCCATGACGACGAGTTTGTATGATAATTATCATGACTGCACCGTAATTATATTATTAATTGTGATATTTTATTTTTACACCTTTTGTTCCATATATAAAATAGATAATTATTGTTTTTACTTTGGAGTAAATATTGGCTTTGTCACGTGATTTGATTGCACAAGCGCTTATATTAAAATATAGTAAACACTGTGCGTTAAAATAGATAATCGTTTTATTGTGGTACGTGATGGCAGACGAAGTTGACATTACAGCAAATGATTCTAACGACACCATACCGTTATCCGGGCGGGATACGGCTACTCATGAAGGGTTACTATTCGCCTACGGCAGTTTACTGGTTATGGCACTTGTACCGATATTCTGGGGAGCCCGTCGTTCAGTGTATTTCCACGAGGGACTAAAGGTATTGTTAACTGCGTAGTGTACGGAGAGAATACTGTAGTTTACTTGCTTGTACATGCACGTAGCTATACATTAAATGATTTTTCACCAAGCCTCTACTTCCCTAGGGTGGAATCAATTCCAAAGCCCTCAATGGCATTAGTTAACAGTGTACCTGTAGGCTACAATAGGGTGGCACTTCAATACATCTTGTACCATAGATAATATATACTTTATTATCTATGCTTGTACTCTGTCCGATCTTTGTCCTCAGCCAAAGTGAATTGATGTCAATTTTAAATGACAAGCATTGAAAAGTGTATACACAAGTGTGATTGTACACATACACTGGTGCTTAAGAACAATGTTTAGTACAAACTAGGGTCAAGGCTTTTTAAAACCAGGCATGCACCCACAGGAGGCCTGCTGTGGGCGTGTGCCTGGTTTCCTGGAGTTGTTTTCTGAAAAACGTGCGTGTATGTATGTTTCTTTATTTGTCCACACCTGCACTTGTGTGGCAAAGAAGGTTCAGTGTGAGCACTCTATAGACTTTATAGGTAAGCTTAAACAGGTAAACTTTACAATTCATGCTAGTTTTGAAATACGGGTGAAACTGGTTTCTGAATATGGTGTGAACAGCCTTCCTAGTGGGCTGTATGGTTGTTGTAGTGACCAGAAAAAAAAAAGACAGCACAGGTCTTGTAGGTTGGAATAGTGTAAACTGCATGGGGAGTTTATACTATCCCAACAGAAAGCAGAACATCAACTTTTTTACTTTGATAATTTTGACCAAGGATGAAGATTGGAGTACCAGATAAATGGAGTGTCACCCCTTGATGATACCATATCTTTGGGTTGTATGGCACTACCCAGTTTATAAAAAATGGTAATGGTCTGGTGAAATTCAGATCCCTGAGCATTGTAGGTGGCGGAGTTGTTTTAAATCTCACCAGACCCTTTTTATTGGAAGAGGTGTCAGACTAACTGGTAAAATATGGGATATAATAGATTACTCCTTGGACCCAGGGAGGATGGAAGCATTTTAGGTGCTATCATAAAGTAATGTACTTTGTTTTGTGAAAGCGCTTAGTTTTCTAGGAGAAAGTGATGAAGCTGTTTCACACATAATATTCTAGCATGATGCCACACTTTGTAGTTTATTGTGAAAATGAGTGTTTCATGTACAAAATAATTGACAACCACTGGCCAATTTAACCATCATTGTTAACTCATAATACATGTGTTTTAGGCCACTTTTCCAACCTTTGGCCCATCCTTCAAAACAATACTTAATACTAACTCATGACTGGTCAAGCAGCTGTTAAAATTGCAAATGTTGCTACCTGAACAATAAAGGTGGACCATCTTAACAGTGTCCTCAAGGTAGGTGAGAGGACCACCAAATTCTGGCCTGGGAACGTCTGGTAGATAATTAACAAGATTGTAATGGTTGGCTATAATGGTTGACCATTGAGCATTTTATACTCAAAGGAATGTTGAATTATATACTGGACCAGGCAAGAATACCACAGCAAAGCAAGGCTAATCAGTATATTCTAATTCTAATGGAATGCTTCAAAATGCTTTATAAGTTGTAAATTGAGCTTCAGGTTTTCAAAATAACCACCAGGTGTAATCTCACAGTAAAGTAACCAGAAGTGTCATGGATTAGCTGGGGAACTTCTTTGGGGGGTATGAGGGCACATTCCCCTTACTGTAACTGTAATTCTAGGTATGCCACTGGGTAGGCTACCAAATTTAGTCCAGCCATCTTCAATGCACATCCAACTTAATCTGATTACTAATGACTGTTCAATTAGAGTATTTTGATGGCAAGTGTATGAATAAGTGTATGTTCTATTAGAGTATTTTCCTCTAAAGAATGTAAACAGCTCACTTACATCTGAACACTTTCATCATAGCTTGAGAACAGGCTCAGATAAAAAGTGATGGCAAGATATGCACAATTTTCATGCATGTCTGACAAACTTTTGTAGTTTCATAAACAATAATCATATTCAATACTCTTATCATACAGTACTACCCTGTATACTAGGGATCATGAAGTATAATTAATGCCTGCAGAGTGATCCAAACAATGGAATTTTATATATATATATATATTTACGGTCGGTAGCTGAATTTTCAGCTGACTGACTAACTGTCTGATGCCTCCAGCCAGGCATAACTTGACTATGGTTAACGGTTAAAGCTACAGGTTACTGATTGATGTCACTTTGACCCAAGACATGCCTTTTTGCCAACCACATCAGCTACAATGCACTCATCATGTACTTACCGTTGTCCTCCTTTGTGTCCCATAAATTTCTCCACTACCATGGTAATACGTTATGGCAGATAATTGTCTGTAGTAACTGAAGTGATTGCGAGGTGCTTCTTTGTAATACCGTATAATGAGTAGAACATACCTAAAACAACCACTGCATTTCTCAGTAGTTTATAGTAGGGGTGCGCATTTACTTGCGATTTCCATAGTGACTGGATTGATTGCAGAGACAGTTTTCATACTGTTCTTGGAACAAAGCTGAATACAAACGGAATAGCCACATTGCTTTCCACTATAAATTGATATAGTTGGGGGGGGGGTGTTAAGCTGTGCACCAGTCTTTCCTTTGATGGGTTCACTAGTCATAAATTATGTTAAACAAGTGTAAGGAAAAATTAGATATTTTATATTTGAACCCTATATTATATTAGTGGACATTTTAATCCCTAGGGCTATACTCTGTATATGACTGAAGAAGGAATTAAATAGTTTAGCTGCAGGTGTAGATGACCTACCTAGTTTCATTGCTTTTTTTATTTTTATGATCCCTGCCCAAATATAAATTTCTTTACACTCTAAGACTAACTACATACGTGTGTGCATGCGTGCCTCTGTGTGTGTGGGTGTGTGCCAAGCATTACCTACAACATAATCTATGAATTGTTAGACAAAATGCACCTTACACAAAAGACTGGCTGAACACTCTTATGTATCTTGGCAGGCACATATGATTCAAGTGGCATCACACTTTAAATCACTGAGTTATGCAAACATCAAACTTGTGTAATGTTAACAAGTGCAGTATTGGTACTCTAATAGAGCAGTCAAGTTACATACCGTACAAGCTGTGGGGAAAAAAAACTAACAAATTTAGCATTGTATTTTAGTATAAAGTTTGATAATGACATCATTGCTTGGCCACAACCTTTGATTCACAACTTTTAGAACAAATTGCTGTGTTAATATTGTGTGTGTTTGTTTATGTGTGTGTGAACACAAATATGTGTAATTACCATTGCATCTGTTACCATGGTGATCACTACAGCAACGAGGGGAGTCAGCAGCAGAGAGGATCACAGCTAAAGATGCTGCCATGTTCCCACTGTATGCTAGTGCCGGCCTGTTTGGTCTGTACCTCTTCTTCCGCTACCTGTCTAAAGAGTATGTAAACTTGTTGCTTAGTATCTACTTCTTTGGATTAGGAGTTGGTGCCCTAACCCGTGTAACCAGGTCAGTTGCTATGGTGACCCTGTTATTGTTATGATTTCTGTTGCCATGATAGCATACTAGTGGAGATGTTGATTCCCTCATCAATTCTGAATCATATGACTTGTTACTCCTTGTTGTTAGAGCAACGAGATCGTCGTGGTGACAAGGAAGGTTTGCAAAGCATGAAAATGTTCCTGTGTATTAATAATGTGGTAAATTCCTTGCCAAAAGAGAGATCTTGTCCCAACACTTCAGTATCAACTAGTGTAATTATAAATGAATTAGGGTTCCAACCATAGAAAAGTAGTGAAACAAGGTAAGAATGATGCTATTGCAGCATAGCTCTGTGCATGTTACCAACATATATTCAATAGGGATTTTCTCACATAGGTATGTTGTAATACAATCATTCTTAGACCCCTACACTTCATTTCTTTTTCGATTGATTACACTGTTAACTGTTTTGTTATAGCATACATGTGTGGCTGTCCTGTTAAAACACATGATTGTGACTACTTTATTACACTATCTCGATTTCTCAATCCATTTCTTGGTATAATGGATCTGTTGACCATATAATTGAAGATAAAATGAAAGGCAAAGCATGGAAGGCAGGCACTCATCAGAACCAGAAAAGGCGTGAGTATGGCAGTGGCCGTGCACTGCTTCATTTAGCCTCTGTTCTTGTGACTGGTCTGGCAGGCTGGCAAACCAAAATTGTCAGTTTGGCAATTAAAAAAAAAATCAATATTCAACCTTCTGTAAGTGTTTTCTTGTTTTTTGTTATTTAATTAATTTTATAGCTGGATTTGATGTTAGATGCAGTAGAGGTGCTTTTTGGTACTGCGGTACTGTATGGTACTGTAATACGGTACTATATTACAGTACTGTATGGTACAGTAATACGGTGTTATATTACAGTACTGTATGGTACAGTAATACGGTACTATATTGCGGTACTGCATGGTACAGTACTATGATAGTGTGTGGTACAGTACTGTGGTACTGTATGGTACAGTACTACGGTACTATGTTACAGTACTGTATAGTACAGTACTACATTACTATATGGTACAGTACTATGGTACTATATAGTACAGTACTATGGTACTATATGGTACAGTACTACGGTACTATATAGTACAGTGCTATGGTACTGTATGGTACTGTACTACGGTACTGTATAGTGCAGTACTGCGGTACTGTATAGTGCAGTACTGCAGTACTGTATAGTGCAGTACTGCGGTACTGTATAGTGCAGTACTGCGGTACTGTATAGTGCAGTACTGCGGTACTGTATAGTGCAGTACTGCGGTACTGTATAGTGCAGTACTGCAGTACTGTATGTTACAGTACTACGGTACTGTATAATACAGTACTGTATGGTACAGTAATACGGTACTATATTACAGTACTGTATGGTACAGTACTGCGGTACTGTATGGTACAGTACTACGGTACTATGTTACAGTACTGTATAGTACAGTACTACATTACTATATGGTACAGTACTATGGTACTGTATGGTACAGTACTGCGGTACTGCGGTACTGTATGGTACAGTACTACGGTACTATGTTACAGTACTGTATAGTACAGTACTGTATAGTACAGTACTACATTACTATATGGTACAGTACTATGGTACTGTATGGTACAGTACTGCGGTACTGTATGGTACAGTACTACGGTACTATGTTACAGTACTGTGTAGTACAGTACTACATTACTATATGGTACAGTACTATGGTACTGTATGGTACAGTACTGCGGTACTGCGGTACTGTATGGTACAGTACTACGGTACTGTATGGTACAGTACTACGGTACTATATAGTACAGTACTATGGTACTGTATGGTACTGTATGATACAGTACTGCGGTACTGTATGGTACAGTACTGCGGTACTGTATGATGGTACAGTACTACGGTACTATATTACAGTACTGTATAGTACAGTACTACGGTACTATATTACAGTACTGTATAGTACAGTACTACAGTACTATATTACAGTACTGTATAGTACAGTACTACGGTACTATATTACAGTACTGTATAGTATAGTACTACAGTACTATATTACAGTACTGTATGGTACAGTACTATGGTACTATATGGTACAGTACTACGGTACTATATAGTACAGTGCTATGGTACTGTATGGTACTGTACTACGGTACTGTATGGTACTGTGCTACGGTACTGTATAGTGCAGTACTGCGGTACTGTATGGTACAGTACTACGGTACTGTATAATACAGTACTGTATGGTACAGTAATACGGTACTATATTACAGTACTGTATGGTACAGTACTGCGGTACTGTATGGTACAGTACTACGGTACTATGTTACAGTACTGTATAGTACAGTACTACATTACTATATGGTACAGTACTATGGTACTGTATGGTACAGTACTGCGGTACTGCGGTACTGTATGGTACAGTACTACGGTACTATATAGTACAGTACTATGGTACTGTATGATACAGTACTGCGGTACTGTATGGTACAGTACTGCGGTACTGTATGATGGTACAGTACTACGGTACTATATTACAGTACTGTATAGTACAGTACTACAGTACTATATTACAGTACTGTATAGTACAGTACTACGGTACTATATTACAGTACTGTATAGTATAGTACTACAGTACTATATTACAGTACTGTATGGTACAGTACTATGGTACTATATGGTACAGTACTACGGTACTATATTACAGTACTGTATGGTGCAGTACTAAGGTACAGTAGTGCGGTACTGTATGGTACAGTGCTAAGGTACTATATGGTACAGTACTAAGGTACTATATGGTACAATACTACGCTACTGTATAGTACAGTACGACGGTACAAGTATTCTAATGTGGCATGTATGTTAATGCTATATGCATCCCAAAATCATCACATACCTTTTTTATCCATCCCAACACAATATGCATGGTTTCCTAGCTAAGAAATAAGTCACTATGTTATGGATAAATTAGTTAAGGTGTTTCATTGTATGTGAAGTACAAGACTGTAGAAAGAATACTAGTCTAGTTCTTCCACATATGATAAACACTATGTATGAGTTCATAATATTGCTACTTATTATTATTATTATTATTATGAACTCTAAAGTATTTTCCCTGTCAAAAATGACCTACATAATATATACTCTACTATGCACATTAGAAGTATTCAAGTTGGAGTTTAACATTGCTGACATTGGACTGTGTGTTCTTGCTGTACTAACTGGGATAGCTTATTTTGTCACCAAGGTAACAAGATAAATGATGGTATATTCTAAATGATGCTCACTACTCTATAGCATTGGTTACTCAATAACGTGTTCGGTATTTGTTTTGCCTTCACCGCCATCGAATTGATATCACTGCAGAGGTGAGTAGTCGTGTGTAATGTGTATATAATATGTATTTGTGTGTGTACATACATACAGCCTGTACGTGCATGCATGTGTGTGTATGTGTGTGCATGCATGTGTGTGTATGTGTGTACGTGCATGTGTGTGTGTGTGTACGTGCATGTGTGCGTGCATGAGTATGTAATTTGTAATCGTAGTGATGTAATATAGTTGGGCATTATTGGCGAATAAGCAATGTTTTGCCAAAACCATATAATCTTTCTATTCAATAGAAATCTGTTAAGTTAACACCAAACTGTTTTTCTCACCATAGTTTCCTGCAAGCTTAAATAGTCATCAGCTCCCAGTTGTTTCATGTCAATACTTGAGTAACCATTATCATAATAGTTGGCTTGCAATAATAGCACCATATAGTTAGAAATTTTCGAGGGACAAAACTGCGATTTCATGAGTAATGATTACCTCATGAAAATAATTATAATTGTGAAAGTGTTACACATAGCTATTATTGTAAAAGCATTTTCTAGACTTTAAAAAATGCAAAAAATCATATTGTAAAGTTTCTTGAAAGTTTCGTCCCTTGAAAATTTCCAGCTATATGTTTACCTTTCAACAGCATGTGGTGTTTGCAAGTTCACATGATAGAGTCATCATGGTACGACAGTACTGACCATGGAGGCTTGCACCTTCTCACAAAAGAAATATTCACCCAAAACCAACCTCACAATACCTTCATGGCCCCTTGGCAGTATTGGTTAGGTATAACCAAGCCCAAAAGTACTTTCAAAAGGTTGTTACATTTTTTTAAATTTATGAGTGGAATTTACTACTGATTATCTGCCTGACTGATACCTTCAGACAAACATAACTCGATAACGGCTAGGGCTATGGGTTTGATTTTTCTCTGTTCGACATCGCTTCAACCTGACAGCTCTTACCGCAGTATGTACAATGCAAGCTTCATGGACCTACCTTTGTGTCCCATTTATCTTTGCTGACAGTGCAAGGTGTCAATTCATGCTAGTGTGTGATGGCTTCCCTAGTAACGGAAATCATCCATATTTTCCATAGTAGCTAGATTGATTGCAGAGGCACTTCTTGAACTGTTCTTCATTTCTAATGCTGTAACAAGCTGAACATAGCTGAAAATAAAGCGTGATAGTGACTTATTTTGGGCTAAAAAAGATTATTAACTGTACCTGGCCATGGATAATAATTTAAAACCAAACTAGCAACTCATGTTTTTGAACTACTTCTAAGTACATGTAGGTGTTTGATTTTCTGAATGTTTGCAAACAACTCACATCTGTAATAGTTTAACAACTAATCAGTGAAACTTTAGCAAAATTTTCAGACTATATGGCAAGGATAGCACAATATAACTTGTGTTATCAAAACCATAATAATTTGTATTGTAACAAAAGCCTTACTATGCTGAGTGATAATGCTTGTTTCTTTTTACCTTATCATACTAATGTTAGGTGCAGTCAAATTTGTGTGCTGTTTCTGTCACATAGACTATATGTGGTATCAAGAGTTGATAATAAGAGAGATATTATTAACTCTTGGTGGTATTGTATCACTGTTACTTGTTATGCAGCAAGTATGAGTGCTGCCACCAAATTACTCCATAACATCAATGAGGTGGACAGATAACATCAATGAGATGAACACGTGTTCTCTCCAATGGTTTTGTATTGTGGCAGCTGTTATTTCATGTTGACAACATGTTTGGTTCATGTTCCCAGGGTTGGTCAACACCATTATGTATTGGGAAATTTTATTTGTCAACCTTTAACAATGATTAAGGTGGCTCGAACAGTTTTCATAAGGTTTCAACAGTGTATGAGGCTTAAATAATTATAATCATTACTGTGGTTGACCACCAGTTCCTGTCATTTGCAAATGAATATAATTATGTTGCGTAAGCACACATCATCACAGCATTTAATAAGATCACCACACGCTAATATTACAAGCCTCCATACAAAAATGAACTAGTTGCCGGTTTTTTCAAGATACGACTGTCGAATTTTGGATGGGCAAGCAGTAGTAAATAAGCTGCAATTGTGCGGAAGCCAATTTTTAATATTTGCTTCTGCCTGGCAGTGGCGAATTTTAAAATAAACCATTTCAAATCTTTGTGTGACATGGGTAGAATTAATGCGTGAACTAAAGACCTGGTAGGAAAAGTAGCTCCGCACAATGATAGATAATCAGGTAAATAGTGTCTAACAGCGAATCCAGCCTCATAGCGCCAAGCTCCAAGGAAGAGTTCACTCTGAAAGGCTAAATGTGTAACTTGCACTACGTGCATCCCAGAGAGCTCCTGTTTGTTGTAAACAGTAGAGAACAAATTGCTTCATAGATTTCTGTTAGTACAATACACTTCATGAAGATAATTTGCTTGTTTTAGGCCCTGTAAATTTCATGGTGAAGCCATACAGAAACTGCTCCCAGCCATCTTAAATACTAATAGTTTTATCAGGTGGACTAACAAGAACAAGTAAGCAGACCCTGTTCCCCTTTTCACTTGTGTCAAGACTGTAGCTGGCTGAAGAAAATCTTGCCATGTTTTGTTTAAAATGCATTGAAATACTCATGGCAATAAATGCATACTACAGAAAAAGCACACACACTTAAATTATATCAGTATACAGTGAAATCAAGAGTTTATAGTACAAGCAAGGGAATTATGATCTTTTTGAAGCGAATCAATAAACCTATATAGCATTGGATTTGCCTGCTCATGGGAAGTTTTTTTTTCATTTTCAAACACAAAAGAGTACGTCAGTTAATGAGACTTATTTATGATTTGGTAGAAATTAAGCTTATTGTTGTACTGCTTTATTTTGCTTGTACATATTACATGTATTTACTTGGTTAAACGCTGTACCTTCAATAGTAGCTGCACTCGAGTGGTACAGATAAACACTCTGAACAAAGTATTGTCTTTATAGACTGTTGCAGTTATGAGTTTTGATTGTGCCTATATTTTATTTCTGGTATATAGTACTGTATAGTAGGGACGTGTAGGCATGGCCCACGAAACCAAAAACCAGCCTCAATTTTCCCTGACGACAATGAGGCAGTATTGGTTAGGTAAAACTAAGCCCAAACAAGCTTTCAGATCAATCCGAAACGCTTTCAACAAGTTGCTACAGATTTTTTAAATATAAAATTATTACATGTAAATTTTTACTGACTGAGTAACTGGCTGATTGACTGACTGATGCCTTCAGACAGGTTTGATTTCACGTCGCTTCGGCCCGTTTGACATACCGCAATACATATAATACATTCTTCATGGACTTACCAGTGTCCTCCTTTGTGTCCCATTCATCTTTGCTGACAGCGAAAAGTGTCGATTTGGCGGTAGCACGTGATGGCTTCCCTTCATAACGGAAATCTTCCATATTTTTCAATGTGGCTACTTTGATTGCAGAGGTGCTTTTCGAACAGTTCTTGATTTGTAATGTGTAATGTGTAATAGGTTGAACATTGCTGACAGCAAAACGTAATGGATACTTCACTTTTCAGACAATAATTGATAGCTGGGGCGCGTGGCATTATTTCTTTCTTTTGATGTGGTATGCGTGGGTTCACCAGTCATAATAATTCTATTTTACAAAAAAGTTAACAAACAGGTACACAAAAAAATTAGGAATTTTCAACTAGAGTAGGGACCATAGCACATCAATAAAAAGTGCAAGCTGGAGTAGTGCACAATATTAAATCAATAAGAAGTGTTATATCCCTACTGCAGGCCTGCCAACAAAACCGTGAGTCTCACGGTTTCACTACCCTGCTCAAGGGCAGCAGATCGAATCTCACGGTTTTTGAGGCCTGCTAACTCTCACGGTTTCACTAACCTTCGTCGGATAGAATCTCACGGTTTGTAGCGCGAATCTCACGGATTTCAAATTTAAAAAGTCGAGACCTTCTTTTTTTTTTTTTTACTACACACTGCAATACTACAATAAAGGTACAGAAATCTCAAGATTTTTTTACTTTCCAGGTTGGCAGGCCTGCTACTGTGCTCAAGATACCATAATGGAAATGCACAGTAGGGATATAACACTTCTTATTGTTTTACTGTGATTTAGTATTGTGCACTACTGTACTCCAGCTTGTTTCAGTACTTTTTATCAATGTGCTATGGTCCCTACTCTAGTTGAAAATTCCAAAAAATTTTGTGTACTTGTAGGTGTAGTAAGGGTATTGGATTATCAATCAAAGTGGTATTAATTGTCAAGTCTTAAAAATAATGTCAGATTTTGGAGGTGTTGGATTTGAGAGGTTTCATGCCTGGAAATTAATTTGGAACCACCTTATAGTTTACAGAAGTCTCACTTGTATGATTGTTATGATGACTTGTCACTAAGGGGTGATACAGATGAGCTACGACATGAAATCAGAAAGAATTCGTATTAATTGCATACTTAGAATTTTAAATCGCGAAAAAGTTATGTCTTAAAGACTGTGAAAGATTTTAAGGCTCTCTGCATGGACTTCATTATCAGCAGTGCTCTCTTCTCTGGTGGTTGCTTGTCATCCATTTCATACATCAAGTTATTTATCACGTAGCGAAGTCTCCAATAGACCATGTTTATTGAAGAACCATCGGGGTGGATTACACCATTGAATTTAGCATTTGATTGGTACATAGTTTTTAGCAGTATCCTTCTGAAATAGGCTCTCTCCATTGACTCACATGAATCATGTCATACCTCCCCTGGGAGTCATGTATTGCTTGATGTTATTATTTTCAAATAATGCTCACTCTAGTATACCAGTTGGATGCATCCTACTAACGGGACTATTCTTCTATGACATATTCTGGGTAATATCCTTATTTGGTAAACTAGTGTGTTACTATGAGTGTGTAGGTATTTGGAACTGATGTCATGGTAACTGTTGCTAGGTCATTTGAAGCACCTATTAAATGTAAGTTTGTGATATGGTTTAGAGTGTTGCTATGACAACCATGATTATAGTGGTGTTTCCAATGGACTTCTTGGAACATGGTATCTATGGTAACAATTTCAGCTTGTTAGGTCTAGGAGACATTGTGTTACCAGGTATCCACCTTGTTACCTATCAACATGAGTTTACCTTATTGCTTGTAGGAATATTTGTTGCTCTGTTGTGCCGATATGATGCAAGGTGGGTGCGGTGTTTATTGTAATATTGTCATGGTGTCACACATGATTACAGACAGCACCCAGATCGTAGCAGGCTCTACTTCATAGTCAGTTTTATAGCCTACATCATCGGACTCCTAACCACCATTGTAGTGATGCATACCTTCAGAACTGCTCAGGTGGGTAATAATTAGAACTCTATGATTTGTTTTTGCTAGTCCAGACAGATTACAGTGTATAACATTGTTTGTGTACATGTAGCCAGCACTACTGTACCTGGTGCCAGCCTGTTTGGGGTTGCCATTAGTAACAGCAGTAATTAAAGGAGAGATAGCTGACCTATGGAAGTGAGTAGCGGTGTTGCCATGACAACAAGTTACACTTATTGATTGGCAGGTTTGAGGACTACCCAGATGTCAAGCCAGAAGAGGAAACTACCAAGAGTGATAAGACTGAATAGTATTGACTACAAATTAGGTGGAAGCAGTAAAATAATTTCTCTAGACTACAGTTTAATAATTGTTCTATTCATATTTCACCCCAAATAAGTATCACTGCACCAGTATTGGCGTACAAGTTGCTTAACTCTGTGAACCAGAGCTCTGTTGGTTGACTTTTTTGTACAGAAAACACTGTTGTTAGCAGTTATTTTATTTTAAACTCTGCTAGCACTGAACAAGACCATAGTAGGATATGTCTTGCCATTGAAACTAAAGGTCACACACAGTATTAATAATGTTAATAAGGCTATGGAACTATGATAACATTATTCATTACCATGTATGATGCAGCAATTCCGCTAGTTGGCCACTGTGTAAGGTAATCCCAGATGTGCCATATATGTGTACAAAATTACCTAGCTGATACCACACGTTATTAGATGGTAACCAGATCAACTAAATTATCAGCCATATGGCTTCACACTTATGATGCAGCATCAGCATACTTCATCATCTAGTGCCTTCAAGTCTGGTGCACTTAATATAGGAGAAACAATGGTCTATTTTCTGGGGAGTGGGGAGAAAACAGTATTTTAATTGGACTTTGTACAATAATTATAATTTTAGACATGTACAGTTTAAGGTCACAAATTTAATTATTGAGTTTTTTTCTGATGCATCTCTTTTGCTCAATTCATGATCACTAAGGTAGGGCTTGTGAGTGCTCTGACATGACTAAATGAACACAGAATACCCTTTTACTATGGATCACAATGACATCCCAGTCATGCATATGTCAAGTCATGATGACAACTATTTCTGGAATCCTTACAAACCTTTCCACCAATGCTACACATGGCTTTCCTACCTAAGAAACATATTCATGTGAAAAATGTTCCAATAGCACAATACATCACAATGTCACAACTGGTGACCAACCTCCACTGGGTAGCATTCAGCTAATCTGTTAGTGGTCAATGTATATTATTATTATTATTGTGGTAAGGAAAACACGTGAAATAAACAAACAACAGATCTTACAGTTTTAAAAAAAAATCAACTCTCGTCACACAAAATTGGTTGCTAAGGCTTGAAGTACCATAGCAACTCAGCTGTGGCGAAGTTACTATTATTAGTACAGTTTGGCTGGTTTGGTACAGTACAGTTAGAGCGATTGCTAGGAGGTGTTGGTGAGACGGTTGGTCCACTATCTTCATGTTCAGTATTAGGAGCATACCAGGCGAAGATGTCAGTAGTGATACAGATGAAGAACAAGAAGAAACACTGCAGGAACACGTACCATGCCACACCTGGGGACTATAGGGACAAAAGGGATAAAGCTAGTGAAGATCACATGATCCACTCACCAGTGTTCCCCGCCACAACCAGAATAGCTATTAGGAGATGAAGTCATGTGATCCAGATCATGTGATGCACTAAGAGGTCACTTACCAAAGTTCCAGTAATCACAGCACTCACTAGGAAAAATAAACAAGGTTAATAACGAACAAGGTTAAGGTCACAATAATGGATTAATACTGTCAAGGTCAAAAACTTGTCTGAAGTAGACCAGGAATGTTTGGTCATGATAGAGGGGGGACTGCCTAACTCAACATTCCCCATATAGCAGCTATGTACCTTAAACTGACCTTATACAACAGTGACATGGACTACACTACTTAACATATAGGAGTATTATGAAACACCCGCAAACTCAGTAGTATAAACTAGCAGCTGCTCATTATACCGTTTGTATAGGTGAAAGTTTTGATGGGTGAAACTTTCACGGTAGAGAGCAAACAAACTTCGCAGCTAAATTTTTTCAATGGACAGCACTTGCTCGGAACGTACATAAACAAGATGCATTAGTTCACATTCTCAATAAGTGGGCATGGCTCACGACAATTGTGTTGCATACATATATCTGACGATCGATTACCGTATAGAGGGAAACTTTGGTGGCAGAAAATTTACGCAAATTTGGCGATTCGTTACAAATTCGCCCAAGTTTAACCTGCCAATTACTCGTAGCACCCGAGATTAGCATCTTTATAGAGCTGAATTCGTCAAAGTTTATTTCGGCAAATGCAATTTAGCTTGCTATTTGCCAAAGTTTACCACCGCCAAAGTTTCCCTCCATAGGGTATACTAGGTGTGGCTCCATGTAAGTGTACACACAGCAATGGACATGGCTTCACGCCGCATGACTACTGCAACACACCTTACTGGTAAATGAGTGCAGCTCCACGTACGACTACAGACAGTGACACACTAGTGAGTGTGGTTCACGAAAGAAGCTGGGCTACGGCAGGACCTTCCACATAATCAAGCAAATTAATTTTTTATTTCACACGTCAACCAATCCAGACAGATACTCATCACAGGTAGCCAGCAGTAGTTTCATGGTTTTGTGACATCCACAAAAGTTAACTTTCCCCCCTATGTGGGGTAGATAACTTTTTGTAGCATCTGATAAAAGCATATACTAGTACATACAAAAAATATTGATGACATGTTCAGTTCATGAGCGGACATGATTTTAATTGCACTAAAAAGCACAAACCTATTCTGTAAAATAAAACATTGCAGACACAGCATGACCAAATTATTCTCTATACAGAGTACAAGGCACAAAAAAAGTGCAAACTGGTGACTCCTCACTTTCAGCTACAAACTCTAGAAAATATGCATTAACAGAAATAGTGGCAAGTACCATGTGTTTGAAGTTCAAAAAGGCAAATGGTTCAAAAAGAAAATAATAATACCCAAATTATTTTAGACCTCCTTCAGATGGTGTACAACATCCCAATATAAACACTTGCTTCAAATTTTATAGTATCCTTTGATCTTATACCCCTTTTAATGACCTCCATAGTCAGTCATTAAAATGGTTAAGAGACGTACACCTGAATAGAAAGGCCACCTCTTTAAAAGACCACCTTTAAACTCCCCTACCCAATTGTATAAATCAACCACCTGCATATTAAGGTCAAGAAAGTTAGGCTCAAAGGTGACCAGCTTAGACAGGTTCCACTGTATAGCATAAGCAATGGTGGATTATAAAACCTGAAAAGTTTTAAAATCCACTAGCTTGGTATACTTGCAAGCCAGCTGGTTTGTAAGTGTGTGGGTGTACGTGTGTGGCACCGGAAAAAAACCATCTGTTAACATTCACCACTTTTTGTAGATACTACCAAAACACTACCACTGGGGATAGAACAACTGTTGCTAAGGACGCCCAGCAATTCCGCCAGAGGAAAATGTCACGAAATTGCATTACACCTAGCCAATAAAATGTCACCAGATACTTTTCTCCACCACTCACGAGACTATACTTAAGTGAGTATGATAAGCATGAATGTGTAGGAGTGGGAAGACTTACCGAAACAAAAAACAAACAGGTAACACCTCAATCTATTCTCAGAATACAGTATAGTCAAAGGCAAAATATTCGAATAACAGCCAGTAAAAATAATTTCAATGATCTAATTTTTGAATGCAAATTAAAGAATAGCAGCACCATAGTGTACAAGTATTTCAAAAAAATTGGAATTTTCAACTAGAGTAGGGAAACGCGCACCACGTACTGCACATCGATAAAAGTACTGCAACAAGCTGGAGTAGTCCATGATATTAAATCACAGTGAAACAATAAGAAGTGTTATATCCCTACTGTGCTCAAGATACCGTAATGAAAATGCACAGTAGGGATATAACACTTCTTATTGTTTCACTGTGATTTAATATCATGGACTACTTCAACTTGTTTCAGTACTTTTTATCGATGTGCTATGGTCCCTACTGTAGTTGAAAATTCAAAATACTTGTTTGTTAACTTTTTGTAAATAATTTTATTATGACTGGTGAACCCATGCATACCACATCTGAAATGGCACCGCGTACTGTACAATATTAAACTACAACAAGTTTGACACTGAAATCTGATTGGCTGAAAACTTGGTCTCTAAATCCTGTAAGAGACCACACTCTGAGGCAACACGAAACATAGTAGTTGCACATCTGTAACATCGGAATGTATGGGTGTTTAAATAGGTAGCAACACTTGAACAGCCACACTGAATTAGAGGGAGGTGTAGAAAGCTTGTTTCTAGTAATTAATGATACATTTCTCGTTTACACTTACAAGCAGCTCTCAACTCAAGGTATAATAATGAGTTGCAGTGTAAATAAGTTAGACGTCAAGAACCAATGGGTCCTACGGGATTTAGAAAACTCAGGCCCTTAGTAGCCCAAGGCCTTCAAGTTTTCTAAATACCGTAGAACCCTGGTTCTTGACGTCAAACTATTGTTTAAATTAGGAGACCTTGTGTTAGGAATGGTGACCACATGTACTGTATGATTAAAATAAAGACCAGGCAGTATCATATCTACATAGAAATTTGGTAATTGGTGCATGCACTACCCCCCTTGGAGGTTGGCTGTTTAACTGCACAGACACAGGGATAATTTTACATAAGATAGCTAAAGCAAACTTCAGAGCTTGAACACCAGTTTACACAAAGGGGTGGCATTTTAATTTCTGCTGTACTGTGTTTTGCAACCGCGGATAAAGCAAAGGTCAACAAACAAGCTCAATTTTACGCAAATGACAGTAGTCAAGGTGCTTTTCCTGGATGGTCAAAACCGTGCAAGAAAGTAATGCATGAAAAGCATTAAAAACCAAACAAAAAATGGTCAATAGTCAAGATAAAATTTGATGTTAGTCGTCAAATCAATCAGATCGTCATTTGAGTGATACACTTGACTAATGTGACTATACAAGTTTTGATCAATTAGTTCATACTCACAGATCAAATTAGACAGCAGGAAGAAATATCGTGGCTTGTCATGATGAATACCACTGTACAGGCAGAATGCAAATCCAAGCTATATTAGGATACAAAGGTGTGCTATTAATAGTAACACAGAACGTGATAAACTCAACTCACCAGCACCATAAACAACATTACTCCTGATATCCCTATCACTACCCATCTCTAAACAACAATAACAACACGACAACATGATTCAGACCAAATATGCACATCACTGCAGCAAGTATTGTGCGTCACGATATTAACGTTCTACACTAGCCCGTACCATATTAATCCGACTGAGGCCCCTATCAAACGAATCAACTCCGACAATAACATTGTAACTGTCCGGGTGTTTCGTGTCGTCTGGATTGCGCACTGCCATCTTTATTTGTTTTTAAGTGCGCTCCTATTAGAATTAGAAGGGACGATAATGAGCAAGGAGCAGGAACCGATATGGAACTCCAAGGCGGGGGATCCCGAGCAGGATCCGCTGTATTACGACAAAACTAACAGCCCGCGTGTCGTGAGTGATTTTAATCTGTTTATTCAATTAAAAGCACACCCAATGGCTGAATTAGATTTTATAGTAGGTAGATGGCATTAATAGTGATGTCAGTGGTGAAGGTACCTGAATAGACTGAGATTATTCCCACTAAAGGACACCTATTTTGAGGAAAGCCTCTGCATTGTAGATTAAACTGGTCCGTTATAAACTGGCAGTGTCTTTGCCTTGTTGAGTTGCTCCTTGTCCCCACATTCAATAAGATTCAAAGGAGGTTGGTCACATATCATCAAACATCTTATAATGTTGGAACTGCAAGTACTCTAATGTTAGTATGCACTTATCGCGGAGAAAGTGGCCTGGCCACACAAGACTTAACTCTAATGTGTGAATTTGTCTGTTCCCAATTAATGAAAGTCAAATTATGAATTATATCTTATCAGCTGTTATCACTAATGGAAAAGTGTCATCTTGCAATCCACTGTAGATGTATATACACCTACACAATGTGTAATGGTGCACAATGTGTAATGCATGTTTTCATAGCTAAGAAACAGGTGCTACATTGTCATGAATGTGACAAAACAGATTTCCAAACATCAGTGTCAATACCAGGTGCCATGTTTGGTCAGATACCTTATAGAGTTGTAACATGTGACCAACCTCCTCTGGGAATGAAGTACACACATACACACCTGGTGAAAATGAGTTCAAGATTTCAGTGAGTGGTTTTCTTTACAGTTAATTTGAAACTAAAAACTATTGACTACAGATGTGCAGCCCACAATACTAGCACATTGTCAGCTATATATGTTGTGCTGATCAAGCAATTTCCTGCTTGACAATAGTATTGTTGAGATTCCTGTAAATTTTTGTCAACATGGGGTAGGCATATTTTTGTAAACAAGATATTGTCTAAATAGGAGAATGTATTTAAACAGGAGTAGGTGGAGTGTATCACTGTGTGTAAGCAAGAGGGGTGGAGTGTGTTGCTGTATATGTAAACAGAAGGAGTAAAGTATGTCAGTGAGAATACACAGGAGGGGTGGGGTCTGTCACTATGAGTGTAAATAGAGGTGAAATCTGTCACTGTGTGTAAAGGGGGATGGAGTGTGTCATTTTGTGTACATAAAAACAGGGGTGCTTATATTAGTCACCAGACTCACCACAATTAGTTACAAGATGTCATCAACCTAACAAGTGATCACTAATGAGATTACACTTGTTTGTATCTTGTAGAGTTAGCTATACTATACACTGTGGCTAACTGTACCATATTATTGTTACAGAGGATAGCCCTATTGGTGACACTAGGCTTCATGATGCTCAACGTAGTGGTATGCTGTTGTACACACTACCATACAATATAGTCACTCTATACTACACACAGATCACCCTTATCCTGGCCATAGTGAGGTCTGCTACTAACAACTCTCTGTATGTGTTGCTGATCGTTAGTCTGTTATGTGAGTGGTCATCTACCCACCTGACCTGTTTGTGAGCTTGTTTTTACAGGTAATCTACAAGTGGTGTTTGTTCTGGTGAGTATTAGCTAACTCTAGTGTGCCAGTTACATGCTATTATCACATGAATTAGTAGCACCTTGTAACAACATCTCCTTAAATAGTATTAGTGGAACTATGTACTCTTATTGGTTTCTATGAGACCATGTGACAGGAAATGAGTATGTGCGTCCAGTGACCTCTTTGTTCTCTCCTTCTAGTGGTACTTTGTGAGGAAGGAGTACCTACCCAAGGTGACACTATGGGCAGTGTTTGCAGTAGCCATCATCATTGTGATCCAGTGCATCTTCACAGACATTTTAGTGTTCACTTTTTAACTATACTGTACATAAAATAACCTATTTGTGTGTGTGTGTTGTTTGATGTAATGAAGACCAATGTTGTTAATCTTTACAAAAAGACCAGTGACAATGGAGTATGGTCTGGCCCATTGTGTGGGATGGCGTTGTTAATGGGCAATAAAAGCAGCCGCGACATGACCCAAGCAGTGACCTTAATTACGTAATAATCACGTGTTATCAAGTGCCTATAAAAGCGCCATACTTGAACGTTAACCATTAGTATTAGATAAAAGTGCTGTAGAAAGTTTGTCACGGTTGTCGTGTCTATCCCTTTGCTAGTTGAAGATTTCGTCTGGCGTGATTCTCTATAACAGCGTGGACGTGTCAGATTCTTTGAGAGTGCCGTGGACGGATAGTGCTAGTGGGGCGTGGCGTTGACATGTATTGTGGAGGGGAGAAGCACAAAGATCACCGTAAGAAGTTGGTCGCTTCTCCTCTCAATAATACATGCCAAGGCCATAGCCCGCAAAGATCGCCTTGTTCTTCACACGTGATGTGGTAAGCATTTTTACTGACTCATTAATTGTTCGTGGGCACTTGTAGCTATGTGGTTCACGTGAGCACAGAAGTGGATGTAGTTGAGATCGTGGCGGCCTCCTTTGTGAACACCAAATCTCTTCGCCAGGACATCCATTTCTTGACTACTTAACATTGAGTACAACTGCAACTCGTCCAGCACCCTGTGGAACTGAAGGAGGTGGGTAATAGGCGGAGATGATTGCTGCAGTTAGGGCTAGTACCTGAGAGTGAGACACACAACCGCTGTGTACAGGATCATAGTCCTCAAACAATGGCACCAGTTGAACACGTCTCTCCCGCACCTGTGAAAACAAGCCATTCAAGTGTCAATTAATGTGTGTGGCTGCTACCCACTCTATCAGCCATCCTCAATAACACCCCTGCCAGTATGTGTTCTTCTTCATCACTTAGTTCCTTCATGTCCACATCATGAGGGGCCACAAACTGTACCACTTGTTGCAGTGGAGTCTTCTCCAGTTGTTGTGTAGTGAACACTGACTCTATGTGGTCAGCTAACAGCTGGTAGTCTATTGTGTTGTTGACACTCAGGTACCTACCCCACATCATCAACATAAAGTGACAGGTGGGGAAGGGGGGATACCTGTTGATCAAAGCTGTTACTTCATCCTGGGACAGTCCCCAGTTACACAGGTCCAGTCCTCTTTTGAATGACTCCACTGACACACGGCCAACCCTTGACTTGTCATAATCCTTGAAGAACTCTACTACTCTAACTGGTTGACGACACACCTATAAGTGATAAGTGTCCCCTATGCTGACTGTTGGTGACACCTTTGTGGTATAGTGTGGGGTGTACTGTATACTGGTAACACACCTTGATCCTAATCTTGATCAATACTTGATCAGCATTGGGTGGGTCAGCTGATGATGTCACATCCTACATGGTGTATCATGGCAACATATACTTGCATTACACCAACCAAATTACACAAAGATGATTACGTAGACCACAATACACACTATAAACCATACCATACCATATAACAGGACACATGTCATAACACAGGAAGACCCACACCATGCTGTGACAATAGTGCCCCTCAGTACACACACCTTTGGTTGCATGAGCCTTGTCATTCGTAGCTGATATTTATTGTGGTCAGAATATGAAGGCTGAACACATTGCAACACTGCAAGATAGTTGACACCTTCTTTGTCAGAGAAACGGCCCATTAATGCCTGCACTTCCTCATTGGTAAGGTTGATGCCTAGCTGACTGAGACACTGATGAAATTGTGTACTAGTCACATATCCATGTTTATGTCTAGTGATATCACACACACCACATAGTCAACAATACTGTGTGGCTGCTGTCACTATTAATACCTGTCAAAATCCTGGAAGTATGGTCTAGCTAGTAACCTCCTCTGGTCAAGCTGGGCAGCTAGTCTATCAATTGCAACTTGTAGTGTTAATTGTTGATCATCAGTTGCAGTCTGTTCCCATAATGTGGCCCCTTCACGAGGTAATAATGTCATCGATGTTATCTTCTTAGTAGGAGCTCTCTCCAGGTCAGGATCAGTAAACACTACATTATGATCAAGTTACTACATCATACCAAGAGTACAACTCTTAATCATACTCGTGACAGTGGGAACACAATGTAGTATACATGATATCAGTACAATATGATCAATGATGTCATGTAAACAATGGCAGTCTTCCTGTATTGTATAGCTTTCCTTGAACTCTTATTTCTAATGGGTTATACCAAATGTAGCACTGTGAAATACAAAACTTTTCACAGGGGATGACTATGCCATAACAACTGTATTGTGTCCTTGTAAATTGTTACACAACAGTTCACAATATATTTCCTGATTGCTGACTACCAGGCATATACAATACCTTGATCAATGTCATCTATAAACATCTTCCACTTGACTTGATCCTTCATTGTGGGATGGCCGTAACGTTGACACAGCTCAATCACTTCATTCTCGTTCATCTTGACTGGTAGCATGATCAAACCCTAATTGATCAATATCATGTGATCCCTGACCACATCCATACCACACCTACCTGTCTAAACCTACTAGCAGCAATCACCCCAGATCTTAGTGGATCATTATCCTTGAAAAACTCTCCAATACGTACCCTGTTTACGAACACGTACTCCTTAATCCTAGCCAACACCATGTCAACATCTCCTCCCATCTGTGTGACAGGCTGTGTGCCAAAACTCTTCCTGGGTGCAGGATCACATGACATCACATGATCTACCTGTTACCTGTCTGGTGTACTGTGGCCAGTTTGACGGGTGTGGCCAGTAAACTGATCATCGATGGCTTGAGCAAATGCTACATAGTTTATGTCACCTCCGATTGGTCTCCTGAACTTGTGAACTATTAACTAAAAACACCAACATCATTATTTGTACACTATACCAACATCACTATACTAATACTGACAGTGACTTGTACACTACTGATAGTAGTACAATACCTCCATCTCTGGCACGGTGATGGGTAGAGATAGGAAGTTGATGATCCTCTCAAACTGGCTCCTCGTAACCCCTCCAGTTTGACCACAACTCTGTACAACAACAACAGTACACAACCACTTATCAATATATCTCCATACTCTATCAAAGTCTTGGAAGTATGGATAGACCAGTAGTTGACGTCGTTTCACTTCACCTCTCAACCTCTGCAGTACATCAGCTAGCTGAACCTCCAGCTCATCAGATGACAAGGCATTAACTTGCTACAGTGACAACATCACTACATTGTGATGTGACAATAACTAGTAACCTGTAATAGGTGACCCCTAGCTGGTCGTTGTACCATTTCAGTTGGTCTCTTCTCCAATTGTGGAACATTATAAGCTGATAACATGTTACTGTACACATCAGGGATCAACTATTAAATGATCTTACTGTGTTCCATCAGCTCACAAAACCATCGATAGTTCACCCTGCCATCATCTGTTTGATAATATTGTGCTACCAATTGCATGTCACTACGACTCAAATGTGCCAACTGGCCACAGCAAAGTGACAGGCCACACAGAAACTAACAAGGGCATAACAAAATGGCTTCATACAACATGTTGGTTCTCACCTGGTTCTCAGTGATCACTCCACTGTTCAACTTGTCATGATCCTTAAAAAACTCAGTGGTGCGAACTCCATTCTTGTACACAGCATTACTGATCTTCAACAAGACTTGTTGTAAGGGGGACTGTCCCCCCTGACTATCTATATCCAGGGGAGGGCCAGTAGCAACACCACCATTAGTATGGTCCAGTTTGCATATATCATCATGAAATGATAGGTAGTTACACAAGCTGGTCTTATCCAGGTACCTTCACAGGTGGACATTATATCATCACACCAGTATACATTGTAAACTTTATTAACCTTTTAACTAGTAAGGATATTTCATCTTCACTAATGTCAGGAGGTCCCGGGAAGCTACGATGAAACTACACCCCACACAGTGACATACAATAACATAACGGACTGTGCTCACTTGACTAGGAGTAACAAGCCCAACATGATGCCAGTCAAAGTCAGCATAACAATCCTTCACTACAATACCCCTATACTGTATTGAGACATCATATAAACACCACTCAATGTGGTCATATTGTACCCGATAATAAGAGTGACACTTCTGGATCAGCTGTTCTATTAAAAGTAGTTCCTCATTGGTAAGTGATAGTCCAGCTGTAGTGTTGGGAGTTGTGGTTATTTGGTGTTCAGGCCTACCATCTAGTTGGTCAGGATCAAATGCTATTCATGATATAGTGTAGGAGTAACAGATGTTATCCCACACACATCACTCACATTTGTCAACTGCCTGACAGAACAGACGGTAATTAATGTTATCCTGTTCTCCATATTTGGTAACCAGTTCAGCTAACTCATACTCAGTTAGGATAATGTTGAAGTAATGAGTCAGGCAGCGCTCAAATTGGCTTACTGTAGATAAAATGAAGTCATTTTAGCTATTTGCATGTACTCACTTGTAATGGAGCCCTTCCTTAACGGGTCGAAGTCTCTGAAGAATTCCCTTATCCTAACGTTCTTGTATTTTATTGCGGCTCGAAGCCTGTCCTCCACGGGGGCGCCCGCGTACAACATCCTCCCGCTGGTATTTAAAGGTTGTTGCTCAACTGTACTAGCCTAGTAAAGTAGTTAACGTCAGTTAAACACCCCCGATACACACAATGAAGAGAAAGAGAGGGGATACTTACCATTAGCAAGCTTTGCGTCCGTTACTACAACGTTGCTATGATATCATGTGAGCACTGCTCTCTAGGATGCGCTTATAACATATTAGTGCGCGATAAAAGAGGTAGTGCTATATCACAGGAGATTTCAGCAGTACGTTAGTAAAACAATGTGTAATTAAATGTTAGGTTGATTAAAGCTAGAAGAATGGTTGTGAGGGTGTGTCACTACGGTCCTGTGACCGCGATCGTTCTAATTACCTTGATCACGTGCTCAGCTACCTACAGTGCTTACCAGTTGTGGTCACTACCAGCTCACGTGGTCTACTTCTTCAGAACAATCCACTTTGTCACCATGTACACATGGATAATCTTGATAGTGAAAAACTTCTTACAGGCAATTTACACGATGGGTTATGTACCTCATGGCTGGGCCCCTGTGAGTCTGATGCCGCACCAGTTACCATAGTAACAGCATCTGTAATCTAGGCTAACAAGTCGGACAAGCAGTACCTACAATATTGTCACACGTGTCAGTCATGGAAGGCCCCCAGGTCACACCATTGTTCTCAGTGTGGAAGGTGCGTATTGTGAGAGGGGTATGACACTTGGCCAAATCTTGTATGGTATTGAGTTAGATATATCAAAGTAATGTACCTTCCATATTTTTAGAATTGGGACTCAGAGGAGGTTGGTCATGTGTCATCATCCATCTTGTGTGTGATCTTAAAAACAGTGAAACCGTAAAACCCCAGTATCAATACCAAGTATTTTAATGTGTGAATTGGTAAAACCGTGCATTTGTGTTCCAGAACTGTCACAAAGCCTTTCAGCCACCTCAATGCAATGTATCTAAGAAACAAGGCTTGTCTTTCTACCTATATAGTCTTATTCCTTGTCTCTTCCATATGCATATATGGCCCTTTGCTTTAGTTGTCCAGCACATGCTTTCTTGTGCTGGTGGTGGTATTTATTTAGACTGTGTGACAAAAGAAGTTCAAAGCATCAGGCACATGACCAGCCTTGTGAAGGAGAATATTTTGTTGAGTGTCATACCCCTGTGACTTAGCTACACATGAGATGATCATGTGACCTGGTAGGTGTGTACTAAAGATGGACCATCACTGTCCCTGGGTGAACAATTGTGTTAGCCATAACAACCAACCATCCTTTTGTCGTTTCCTTGCCTATGTTGTGTGTGGGTGTTCTCATGCACTAATTATCAACATGAACTTCTTATATCGTCTGTTCACCAGGGTAAGTGGTTACTATGGTAACTGTTGTGATGGTTTGATATTGTGTTAGGAGTATGTAATCCATCGTCGTCATGGTGGCCTGTTAATCAACACGTACACTATAATGTCAGTGTTGTTAGGATCGGGGTTAGCTATCGGAGTGATCATTGGTGTGGGGCTGCTTCTGGGTGTACAAGTGAGTGAGCATTAGTTAGAATGATAGTACATTTTTCTTTTCTAGTTGAAGGGCATCATTCAGAATAAGACTCAGATTGAAGACTGGATTGTTGCAAAGGTGTGATATCTGTTTATTTAAGTTGGGCCAGTGTGAAGGGTTATACCCATATACCTTGCTATATACAAAAATTATACATATGTTATTGGTACTCTTGTAGCTTTACATTCAATTTCCAGTCATTAATTATATAGTCAAGGATCCTTAATAGCTAGTAATGTGCTAAGTTATACAGTATGGTAGTACTGTATAGTATAGGGGTCATGAAGGTTTGGACTTTCCTGCCCAATATTCCTCACTTTTCCCCTCATGACAGTTTGACAGCATGCAAAAATACCTTCACAGCAACCCTAAATGCTTACGAGTTTTAGTTTTGTTGTACCAAAAACACTTTCTAGTGTCAAACTGACTAACGAACTGATGCCTTCAGCCAAGCAAGCTCAACTAAACTAAATGCTTCTGGTTTGATTTCTTCGCTGCATAATCAATGTCAGTTAGGTCTGAGACATGCACTACAGCTGCTACATTGTATGCATCATGGGCTCACTTCTTTTCTGTCTCCTCTTCTGCACAGTTGCTGATTTGTGCATACCATTGTAATGGCTTCTGTTCTGACTGTCTCATTTTAACAGGAATTATCAGTGGATTGATAGCAGAGGTACTGTTCTTCAGTCATATATAGCAATGTGTAGCAATGGGTGGTACATAGTTGAATATAAATCAAAATGGCCATGTAGCTTTTTAGTAATTGATATCGAGATGGTGGGCTTCACACGCAAATTTAATCTTTATAAAATTCCTGGCACCATCCTTTCTTTGATGTGGTATGTGTTGATTCACTAAGTAATTATGTATGTTACAAAAAAGTGACCAGAGAATTTCAAGAGCTCATAGAAATAAAAAGTAATGAAACAAGGGAGCATGCCCACACCTACAGCTACACTAAAGGACATTAAATTTTAATCCCAACTTCAGTCACACAAGCTTTGTGGCTGAATAAGACATTCATTATCCTTTGAAAACTAGTATCTCATCAGCTGTACTCTAATTTTTGGATAGTCAGCATAATCAATACATTAAGAGTTGGCATGTTGAGGTTTCCTATAGGTCTTATTGAGGAGTTGTCTGGATCATAGTGGGTTGGTCAGGCATGTGGTGTATTGAGTGATATGGCTACAGTATTTGATTAGTAGAGCAAATATGTTGAGCGACTATGTAGCTTTTGTTATTGCTTGGTTCACTAAGGCTTGAATTCCTGGTATACATGGACTAGGCTAGGTCTCATACCTGGCTATTAACATTTTAAAATCACCACATTTGATTGCTATATTTTGTCCTAAATGAAAGCTGGTGTGCCAGTAACAGCTGCCACAAGTTGGTGGTTAGCAGGTAGATTATACTTGTGGTATACGTGGAGATGTTCAGAGCTGTCTGGAGTATGGCACTTATGTTGGTCACTGAGTTGGACAATGTTACTGATACTGTACATCATCTCTATTGTACTTGAAGTGACTGCATGCACTATCAGAACTCTTACATCCCAGGAAAATATATCTTGTAAGGTTTCTAAGATTCTTGTGACATTGTCAGTACAAGATTCTTACATTCTTGCATGTTTTTTGCAAAAATTGTACAAGGCAGATCTTGGAAGATTTTCTCTGGGACACCTTTTGTTGTTTCATGAAACCATGATATATTGCTTACAAATTAATGTAACTATCCTACACTGTAAATTAGCTTTGTGCAGTTCCTATAACACATTGTGTTACTTATAGGCTAAAAGGAGACGCAAGAACAGTGCAGATCCAATAGAGCCATTTGTGTATCCCTATCATCTTGGTTACTGGCAGAACTTCAAAGAGGTTTGATGGTGTTTGAGGTCATGTGACCACTTGTTGGATCAGGTAATCAACCTGTCGGGAGTTGCCAGGGGCAATGGCATCACATGGACAATCAGACCTGGCTGTGATCAGTACACATTAACGGTAGCTACTACACAGATACTAGTCACATGGTTAACATCCAAGTCATTAGGTTGAACAACTTGAACAGAAGAAGCTGAAAAAGAAACAATCAGTAAGTGTTACCATGGTAACAGTAAATTATGACTATAGTAGATCAAAGGTCAGCTATGTTTCAGTTATTATAAACTTTAGGTCAGAGGTCAATATTAATTGACCATTTAATTAATTGGTCATTCTAAAAGTTTAAACAAAGACCATTTTATTTATTTAATTTCATATATTCTATAGTAGACATGTTTATGTATCTCACCAAAATATTTTTACAATTCACCAAAGTTCCTTCTACCAAGCTTTATTGCTACAGTAGGTACCTCTCTTTAACGGACTAAGATTTTTTAGTCCACATTTGCTAGCTTTTTGAGAGGTAAAAAGTGTATAGTACTATACCTAAAAATCATCCTTCTTGTGGAGGTCTTATTTCAGAGGGTTCGTTAAGAGATGCTTCATTACCTTATGTGGGCAACATTGGTGGTTACCTATGTGTTCCGTGTGTGATCCAGTTGAGTTTGTTTGTCTCATCTAATCCTTTGTGGGGTCCAGGAAACTGTTGACAGGTGCTAGAATCACTGATTTAGATAATGAACTTGAAATTTAGCACTCTTGCAGTATTACTAAATGATCTATTAAAGAAAACTGTAAAGTTTGAATGATCACATACTCTGCTTCAATAGTTTTCCCATGCATTTTCCTATACAAGTGTACTGTCTGGTATGTCGTCTTCCCATGTTAGTATTGGGACCAAACAAAGCCTGTCTGCCTGCATAGTCATCACTATTTATCTAATGAGATGAAGCTGTATTTATTTGTAGCAAAAACACTTGTTTTTCTATGGTTCGGCATTATAGGTGGAGTGCATTATTAAGGAATCATACAATGGTTCCTGGTGTACTTGTCGCTATGGCATCAAGGCATGGTGTTGTCGGCCAATATTAGAAGGTGACTACATAGTTGTTAACAACAATGAAGTGTTTACTTTAACAAGATGGCAGAGGTGTGTGTTCTTGTTTGTTGCACATATAACCAATCAAATCACTTGTAGATACTGGGTGTATGGAGATTTGGTGATTAGTGATGGTGCGTTGTTGTGTTGTCGTAAAAACTATTGTTAGCTCACATGATCCTTGTAGAGGATAAGCAAGCTGGTCTGCGCCGGCGTGGGTGGTTTCCACGACGATGTATCAAACTCCCAGACAAGCATGATTAGAGAATTCAAAGTATTCTATATTTATTATATACAGTAGGGTATAATTATGAATCTTGTACTATTGATATTGTGTATACTATAAAAATAAATTTTAGCAGGTGCCACAGAAGCCTAATAAAAGTTAAAATTTCAATAAAAATCAATATTACTATTACAACATATAATATATATGTACACTTAATATTATGTAGTACAGTAAATTATAGATAAAGTGCTATGTGGTATTGTTTATTGTTAGGAGTAGTTAGCTACTGCTAGTACATAGTTACATTGTTTTATGGGGTAGTATAAGTTAGCTGATAAAATTTACTATTACAATAAAAACACTTATTACTATGGTATATCATGATTATTCCTCAAGGTCAATAGTTTCTACTTGTTCATCATGTGATCCGATCTGTGTGATGTGTAATAGCACGCTGGGCAGGTTGTGTCTCATGTGAGCCATGATCTCCAGTGTGGTCCAAGCTTGACCGATCCTTCGCTGTCTCCAAAGCTTCCCATAAGGAATTGTCTGTAACAAACAAGAATTTGTAGCCTCCTATTATTTCACATGTTAGTTATAGTCTCACCTTAGTTTGTAGAGGTCTGTTATTGTCCTCGTAAAGCAAACTCAGTTCCATGTCATGTCCATTGCCATAGCAGAGCACTGGCATGTGATCCTCCAGGCACACATAGTCGTCACTTTTTAAGATGCTGTGTAACACCTAATAAGAAATTGATGTGTATTAGTGATGTCATATTTTTAGTAATAATACATTACCTTTCTGTCATCAATTGTGTTATTTGCTAGTAGCACAAACAATGTTAACTTCTTGTTTTTGTTTTCGAACTCCTGTTTACTACAGTAAACAACTGCAGTCATGATCTTTGCTGTCCTTTGTCCATTACGCACTGCTTCACCAGTCAACACAAACCATCCCGGGTGTAATGTGCTGAACATCACTTCCCGTAACATCATTTGGTATTTGGTATGCTGGTATGTGTTTCTCCGGTGAGGCTTTTTGGACCAGAGTGGGTTTAAAATCTGCTGAGTAACTTCTTGCCAGTCAGTTTGTTCAGTGCCTTCCTTGCGTACAAGAGCAGTAAACTCCCACGAGGCATGCAGTGGGGAGACACAGTGTGGAATGATTATTTTGATTGGCTTAAGGAAGGTAACATTTGTTGGTCCTACAAGTACTCTTGGTGTTACTTCAATTCGATTACGGCCTTGTTCAAACATTCTTGAATTTGACTGTATTCTGCTGTCCACAGTGTCCATGCTGAAGCCTTCAATCTCTTGACAAACTGCAAACCACACTTGCTGTGTCTTGCCACGTGCAATTGCTCCTTCTGGGATCTCAATTTGTACTCCACTGCCAGAACTGGTCAGCATTCCTCCCTTGTGGGTAAACATGCCACTAGCATACATACACTCTGCCTCTCCTCCTTGTGGGAGGTTGCTGGTGTCGGCTGGTGTAGATGGGACCCTTGGGGTGTCATAAATGTTATCAGTTGTCATGGTGAAACTCACTGGACCAATCTCCACATTGGCTGTTACTACAGGTGGAAGGTTGACATAAGGTTTCTTGGTGCGGAATCTTGGTATATCATAGCCTGTGATTGTTGGTGATACATTTGCTAGATCTTCCTGTGAATGTGACCTGTTTACTTTACGTTTAGCTATTGAGTCATTAAGTGGTACTCTTCTGGTTGGGAGGTGACAACTTTTTGTGACTATGGAACTTTCTGGTGAACTAAGTGAGGACTCAGAATGTTCCAGAATTGATTCCCCAGACACTTCCAACTCTCCTTCAGTACTAGAACTATACCCTTCTGTCAACCCATCTGTCGTGTCAATGGTTTCGCATCTTTTCCAGCCATAAGATTTATCAAGATGCTTCAGTTCTTTTCTTTTGTTGTGTTCCAAAAGGTTTTCTGAACTAAAGGTACGTTTTAGTAGTGCTTTGTGTCTGCGACGTGATACCAGTCTTGCTCGTTCTCTGATAGGTCTCCAATCACTGTCCATGTCAAAGGAGCTGTCTGTGAAGTCATGTAGACTTTTTGACCTGTCTCGTGGTGACCTCTCAATGATGCCAGCTGGTGTAAGCAGTTGTTTACGAGGAGCAGGAATTGGTTTTGGTGGTGAGGGTGGAGGTGAGGTGTGTTGTATTACTTCTTCACCACCACTGCTGCTGTTGTAGGGCACCTCATAATCTGCTGGGGCTCCTATGGTGACATAAGAGCTTGTAACATTTGCCGGTAACTTGTATGGTTTCTTGTGTTTCTTTGCCTTGTTCTTAGCACACAAATGGTTGGATACAAGATCATGAGATACATAATCACCCATTGTCATCTTCCTTTGCTGGTGTTCTGGTGATGAGAGAGTGCGAAACTCTGAGAAGCTTCGATCACGTCCATAAGTTTCTAATGTCTTAAATTTGTCAATGAATACAGGACCATCAAGGCTGGAGAAGCCATTAGGAGAATGCCCAATTCTGTCATCATTATGACAAGGACACTCTTGTACTGGGCTGTTGTCATCTTCAGAAGAATTCATGCCATTTGCATCACAATCATCAGTGTAGCGGTGTTGCATTATACTTCTTCGCATTGAGTCTGACTTGGGTTGGATGGGTGGTGGTCTCTTCAATACTGACCTCTTCTTTTTAACCTCAGCTCCCCATGCTGGCTTGGGCTCATCTTTATTGACTGTTGGTAAAATTATACCAGGAACTTTAGCGTAGGAGTACAACTCTCCATTGACCAGCCTGTTGCCATGGCGTATTAGTCTTCTTAGTGCAGTGGCCTCTACTGGTGGAAGGTTTTCCTCGTGGACATAACCGTTAGCATCTTTGATGACAGACATTTTACGTGGAGACTTGGGGCAAGGAAGAGTTGCAGTAGAGTTCCATGGGTAGTCAGCAGTAGACTGGTCTCCACAGTAGTCCTCTCTTTTTACTGGATTACAGTTGTGGTCTACATAGCCAATAGATTCTGGACGGTTTGCTGGCAGGTAGCCTGGCTCTACTCTAATGTTGTCCATGGTATGACTTCTGCAATTTCTCTGTTGATTGTCATTGATTGGGATTCTGTCAGGTTTTGGGAGCATCAGGTTGTTGATCTCAACATAAGTATCAGTGCTGAGCCTTTTGTAGTTGGGGCACTTCATTAGGGAGTAACCGTCAGTGTCAGTAGAGTTCACAGTACAACTTGACTCTTGTGACCCAGAGTAATACATGTACTGCACCTTCTCATCATCAGTTTGTGACCCATACACTGCTGCTCCTGCTGCTTTTGCTGGTGGCTTTGAAGTGTCAATAGCAGGGGCTTCCTCCATCATGTGAATGTTGAAGGCTTCTATTGTGGAATCTGTTGGTTTCTGGTATTCAACTTGGAGGTAGCCTTCATGCTTGTGTGCCTGAAGAGGAACATTTTCAGGTTGAGATGAAGGAGCAGTCAGCAAGTTATTGTTAACTGGAGCTGCACTGTCATTTGAGCAGTCAGCTATTCCAGAATCTTGGCTACCATGCTTAATGGCTGCTGTCTCAGATATCAGAATTTGCGGAGGGAAGAGTTGAGAGGCTTCGGTACTTGCACTCTTCATGATATGAGAATGTTTTTTCTTAACAGGTTTAGCTTGATCTTCCTCACTAACTGTTGCTAGTCTAAAACTGTTATAACAGACTGACTGCTTTCTCTTCTTGATGTCATCTTGTTCGCTGCTGGATTTCTCTTTCATCAGTTGGCTGGAAGTTAAGCCAGTTGGGTCAGATATCTTGCGTACCACTTGTTGAGATGGACTATCTGTTGTCTGGTCACGTTGAGTCTTATTCCTCCCAAGAGCACTGAACTTCCTTGCCAAGTGTTGTACTGAAGACTTCTCATCTTTACTTGCATTACTTGGCTTGTTGTCAGTTTCAGCTTTAGTTGATGTTGCCAGTGGTGGTGGTACAGGTGGTTGTTTTGGTTTACTGTAAATTGTGTTGGGTGCTCTTTGAGGGATCAGTGGTTTCTTACAATTCACACTTGCAGGTCGTGGTGGTGCTGGCCTACTGGCTAGTTGAGGTGGTCTTGGCTTTATTGGTATTTTACTGCTGCTGTTTTCAGGTATCTTGTTGACCTCAGTATTTGACTTGCTCTGAGGCAGTTGGTCTGTCTTAGAAGTTGTGATCTTCTTCTCTAGCTCAGACATTATGTAGGTGCGAGCATAGTTTTTTGATGTGCTCTTAACAGCAGTAGTCATCGTGACCTATGTGTGTTAGTTGTATAGTTAACAGAGTAGCACTTATAACTGTGCCTTATCATGGCCTACTAGTCTAACTATAGCTAGCTATAGCCTAACTAGCTATTATAGCAAGCAAATTATTATTGGCTAATACTTAGTTACAACTTACAGTATCTTTTCTGCTGCTGCTGTTGTTGCTGTATAGTTGATCACCTGATATGTAGCTCTACACAAACTGGCAAGTGTATATATACGTAGAGCCAGTTAGTATCTTGTTACAACCAGTTGGTAACTGGTAGTGTGGAATGAAAACTGTTATTCATTGAAGTACCAATATACTTCATGTTATATGGGTACTCTGTAATATATGGTAGGAGATCAATTGCCATCTCCCTACAAGGATTCTTTATTGTTTGGCTTTTGTTCCAATGTCCATAATGTGATACTACTGAAATGTTTTATTTGGTCATGAAAGGAATTATCTAATCCTTTTTGTACAGCAATGTAAACAAGTTTTTACAAAGAAGCCTGAAAAGGTGTCACTTGTTAGTATTCTCACTAAGTGTGGGAGGCCTTCTGTAGCTATGGAATAGCTATTCATCTGTAACACCTTAGTTCCTTTAGAGTATATTATGCTAAGAGCATCAACTGAGTTAATGCTACATAGTTACTAGCCTGCATACAGGTAGGTGCATGTCACAGCTTCATCTTTACACACATAAACACACGCACACACACAAAACCCTAAAAGCAAAGCCTTCGGCTACCATGCTGGCATGGTTACACCTACCCAGTGAACCACCTGTACACTCCCCAGCTGCTACAAGTCACTGTAGACAAATTCTCCTGGGACAGGATTAGTAACCTGCGGGAGTTTGTACCATGTCTCACAGTGGTACCTAAAGTCCCATCTGAACCTATGCAAGACTTGGCATTTGAGAAGGGAATTTGCTGATGTTGCTGAAGCGCACGCACGCACGCACACACACACACACACACAGAGTGTTGCACATTATTTTATGTTTAATGCACACTTGTTGTGTGTGATGCTATGTACAAAATGAAAACTTCAAACTCCCACTTACAATGCAAGATACTTATTAGGAAATGTAGTGATACAGGTGTTGGTGTAAACATGCTAGAAATAATGTAAACAGTTGAGACAGGACTTGTTCTCATTAACTACTCCCTCTTAGCCATTAGAGGGAGCCCAACCTAAGGTATAGGAAGATCATGGAGCATTTTGAAGGCACACCCAAATACACTGTGGTAAGGCTGCTGGATAGCCAAGTAGTCTGAGGTAGAGGATTCTCCATTGATTAAGTAATTCACAAGTGCTACTTCACTTTATATGTTTCACATCCCACACATGAAGTCTTACAAGAGATGATTCAAAGGATACCAGTTTGCCAAATCAGTTGTTTATCATAATGAAATCACATTCATCTAATCAGTGTGTTGTGTTATCTTTCATGATGGTTCCCTTCTCAGTACTATATGTTGGTAACCATGTCAACACCCCGGCAAGTACTAGCAAGTACTAGCACGACAAGATTCCAACTGCACATGATTTGTACACATTTCTAGAAGCATGCAGCACTTCTATAATTGTGTGGTAATCTTGCGTAATCATCTCTCTAGGGAACTAGCAAGTATATGCATGCGCAGTCTACATGCATCTGCCATAATAGCTCTTATATTTTATGTGTTGTTGCTTAACTTTCAGTAAAGTGGTAATATGACCACCTCATCAAAGTGATTACCACCTTGAAGCTGCAGGTATCTATCTTTGTAGGTCATCATTAAGTTCTAGATTGATCAGCAATATAGAAACTAGTAGTATTACTATGAAAAGTAACTAGTTAAATGACTCAAGTTCAAAACAAAGTTGTATGGTATTCAGGCTGTTTTAGTCTTTTTGTTGTTACTTAAAAAATAGATTAGCATGTGAGGAACGATCCTCCCTAACCCCCTGAAATGTTACATAACAATCTATTAAATAACATAGGGAGAGTACATGCACACTTGATTATAACAACAAACATAGTATAGAAGTTTGTCATGTCCACCCATTGAGACCACAACATTTCATATTTCCTGTCATGAAATATAATACAATTTTATTGGTCAATTAAGTTGGCAAATGGAGCAGCAAACAATCCTTTTCACTTTAGCTCAAGTCAAGGATCATGTGATCATAACAGAATCAGTAGAGACAGCTAGTAACTGCTATCTCTTTCCTGCAGTGAAGGGATTCCTACCTGACTAGAACCACAAGCTAACCAAGGAGTTATATATATTGTGAAAAGGAAATCTGCTGTGTTACAGTACATTAGCTAGGAGTATTCAAATGTATCCCACTGGTTGACATGTATCCTGTTGGTTGGTATAGGAACTAATCAGCCTTATTAACGCTCAGGGTGCGGATCTGTGCAAATTTGTTTGTTACCACTTTAACTGCTGCATACTTCATGTACAGGTTAAAACAAGGTGCCATTAGGCTTCTCTTGGTGAGTTTAATTAACAAATAAAATTTGCAGATTGTTCCGCAAACACTTTATGCAAGAGATATGGCAATTTTTACTAAATCTTTGGGACACACTATACACAGGGTGGTAAGGGACCATTTCATTATCAGCTGAGCTTGTCTGTTCAGTTATACAGTGAAACCTCGCTAGTGGCCACCTCATTATAGTGGCCAGGTCCAGCAAGTCCAAATGTATTTTCCATTATATTACATTTATTTAATTTCGTTAATAGGGCCACCTCATTATTAAGGCCAGTGGCCACATATCACAGGACCAAACTAGTAAAACTAATACAATGTCAGTTCCCTCAGTAAAGAGGCCAGCTGAGCAGGCAGTCAAGGTATCACTGCAAAAGTTGCTGCTCTTAAGTGCATATTTTAACTACTGAAAGCGGTACCCATTATTCTGGCTGTATGCTTCATGCTTTTCCAACCATTATGTCTCAAGTAATGCTGGAATATTTTGGTACATTTCTACCTTTCTCTGTGATAAACCCTACATAGAGTGTTTAGATCAATTGTAGCTACATTGCTGTTACAGCAACTATAGGCAGTTGCTGGTTTGTTGAAAACCTCAATAATAAGGCCATTTTGTTTTATGGCCGCATTAATGAGGTTTTTGGTAATAGAGCCACCTCAGTAATAGGGCCACCTATCACGGGTCCCATAGGTGGCCCTATTAATGAGGTTTCACTGTATCATTATGACTGCTGCAGCCAAGCTCCATTTTTATTTTCATGTACATAGCTCTGCCTGTATCATGATAAGTTATATACTGTACAGGGAGGGAATTGTTAGATGGGTAAAAATTGCTGTTACTAGTGACAATTTTGCTACAGTTAAATTACAACTACAAACAGGATATCCATAATTTAAATGACACATCTTAATAAGTGTATGTGACCTCACTAGTGTCAAGGATGTTTCTTCCTAACTAGGATGTTACCATGGTCATAATTATGGACAGAATATTACAATTATCTCAACATACAGTAAACTGGTAATTCCTTAAGAGCAGGTTGTTTGTTCCTTCCAGTTTTCAAAGTATAACATTATAAACTGATCGAGTAACAGGAAATCACACGAAGTATAATTACCTACTATTATCACTATCACACAGTCTATATATAGTGTACTAGTAGTTACAAGCTACTTCTGAGAACATGACTAGTATGGTAGCTCTATACAATAGTAGCATAGCCCATCCATGACCAGTGTACCATATTAGTGTTTCACAACAATGTGGCTATTATTCAGCTGTGGAGCAGCAAATCTTCCCAGAACAAGTGCTCATTGTTTGGGGGTGCTTCAAGGAAATGTGATCTGTACAAGTGTCTATTCTCTATAGCTATTTAAGCCATTACTATAGTTCATACTAGCTCAGTATAGCTACTAGAGAGCAGCAGCAGCAAGGGCCAGCCGACAAGATGCCCATCATTACCATAGACAAGAATGATTTTGACACTGAGGTGTTGACTGGCTATCTGGTCAAGTCTCCTCCACTTACCAAAAGAGGAATGTGTGTAAGTTGATCATAGCCTGCAGCTCATTAGTGCAAATAAATTATTATCTGTTGTTTTTTTGTAGAGATGGCAGAAACGCTACTTTGTGCTGAGAGCCAACCGCTTCCTGGAGTATTACAAGTCACCGTCCCAAGCTAACTCCATCCCAAAAGGAGTGATTGACTTGCGTGAATGCATTAGGATGGAAGTTGGTCTGCAGTTTCGAAAAATGAGACACATATTGAGCGTGCAGACCTACCAAAGACTTTATTACTTTAATGCACCCAATGACCTATCAATGCGACAATGGGCTGATCTTGTTTACAAGGTGAAAGAAGCCATGGAAGGTGTGTAATGTGGTGATTGAGAATATGTACAAATACCACATATATGCATAATGCCATGCTGATGTATTTTTTACACATGTGCACACTCACTCATGCATGCACACACACACACACACACACACACACACACACACACACACTACACACACATTGTAGTATATTATAGTGTGGCATTTAGATTACATCATTATTGTTGTGCAGGGGATACAGTAGATGTTTCACTCCATCCATCACTGATCACCCCACAAATTGTGACTGGTACTGTAGAAGATGATGGTAGCCGTACACGTGGTGATCTTGCCAGCACTTCACATGATCAGCTGGAGCAGACATTTCGAAGTGAGCTGATCCGATCTCGACAATACTCCAGACTACAACTGAAGAGACAAGAAAAGCCGTTGGATCGCCGCTTCCTCAAGAAGAGTATCCGCTACACTGGTTTTTATAAACAACAAGATGACAAGACCAAGGATAGCAGTGAATCAGATCAGGAAGATACCAAGTTGACAGCAGAAGAGACTGAGCCCCAGGCCGCACCGCAGCCACAAGTTAATAGCAGCAAAGATGTGATGGGATTATTACAATCAGTCGAATCATTATCAAACTTCTTTGATATCAAATCTGATAGCTTATCACATGATGTAACACCTTCATCATGTGATCTTGCATCATGTGACCAGTCGTCATCATCAGAGGTATCCAGTGGTTATGAGAGCATGGACAGTCCAACACAACCTCCACCCCTCTCACAGGAAAACTCTACTTCGAATGATGTCACAAGTACAAACAAGGATGCACCCACTGTACCTGCAAGGCTGAAGGCTCGTAAAAGGACAAAACCAATTCCCAGGCCACGCCAGCATCGAGCAGCTGCTCCCATTACTACTCCAAAGCAAGATGAAGAGTTGAAACTGATTCCAGGGCAAACTGTGTCAACGACATTTAACCCTCAATTATTGGCTACTTGCGCAGCAGGGATTGGTTGTTTTGGTAATGATGGAGGAATCCTCTCAGCAGATAATTCATCAGTTACTGTAGATATTCCTAAAGGAGCTATTCCATTAGATGCTCATCCTTACATGATGCAGTTTGAAGTGTGTACGGAATATCGACCACCAATACCACCCACACACTTAATTAGCCCCCTAATTCATGTGTCATCATCTAACGAGACATTTATCGAGCCAATCAAACTGTCCATACCTCACCACATGCCTGATATTAACCCTGCTAACTGTGTTGTCTTGGCAACCAAACAAGACTTGACTACACAACGTTCAGTGACATTCACTTCATTTCCTGTAACTATGGATCCAATACAAAATGATATTTCATGTTACCTTGATAATGGTCAGGTGACAGTGTCCACAAAAACTTTAGAATATTACTGGTTTGTGTTGGCTCATGTGGGCAGTGCAAGAGAAGCCATAACAAGACAGTGTAGGATGCTGGTGTTTCACTCTCGACCCAAACATGGCACATTTCATATCAAACTGTGTGTAACCGAGGACTACAGTGATGCCATACAAGTGAGAATTATAATACTGTTACCATAGTAACTATCAGTGTGTTGTTATAGGCAGCCGTACAAGCTCAAACAAGTGACAACAAATTTTCATTGGACAGAGACAACATTATTTATCAACTAAAAGATTGGGAGGGCACCTGTTACCTGTCAATTAGTGAAATGGAGTTTGGCTACAGTTTGATAGAAGGTGTTAGTACTAAGGTAATGGCATACCCCTTATTAAAGCACACCACTTTACTAACTTGTATAACTTACAGGCAGTTTCACTGTATGGCAGTCGTTGTTGGGCAACAGTGGAGTTTGTTGTGAAAGAGATGTTTAATAGTCCCTCTAAGCTGTTTACATGTGATGTTGTCATGGATACCAACCACCAGGCACATGTGATCACTGAACTAGAAATACAGGTATCTAATGTTGCTATAGTAACACACTCCTTATTAAATTCTTATTGGTTACAGCCTTACATCATGTGATGAGCAGCATTTTTATGTCATAGTATTATTGTTGTTTTTTACTAATTACAATTTTTAATCATATTGATATGCAAACTCCGTATTATCTATTCTTTAATAATCACATTAACAGCAGTTGTAGGGATACAAACACTTCCACACTCACAATTTCACTATCATCATGAACCACATTGTTAACTTGTATACAACATATTGTATCATGTAGTGAATTTGACTGATTGCTTTATTATGTAGTACCACGTAGTATCCTACATATAGATTTTGAAGTTCGATCCATAAAATATTCAAAACAGGAATTGAATTTACTACTAGGGTTATATATAAAATAAATGATTATAGGTATGTATCAGTATCATTAGGAATCAGATGAGTTCTAGGAACAATGTGCATCATACATTCCAAAACTACTCTAATAGAACACTCATTTCATTTTAGTGTTTGGCTGGGTCACTGTAGTATGCTAGCTAGCTAGGCCACAGTTGGGTGAGTTTTACTGGGACACCGGACACATGTCACTACATACACATAAATACCATAATGGGAAACTAAACAATGACATGTTTACAATTATAACTATAAATAGTTTAGCTGCTATGGAATGTCTTCCGGGCTATTTCACACTTCAAGGTAGTTATTACCATGGGAGCCAAAGTGATAGCTGATGGGTCTACTTGACGTGAAGTATCTGATGGTAGGGATCACATGAGATCACATGACCAACAAGACTACATACCAGTTGGTGGGGTGGCATCGTTCCAAGTGTACCTTTTAACAGCAGACGCCAGCTGGTCCCCAGTCAGTGTCATCTCTTCACAATGAGTTATTGCAAACATGTTGAACATGTCCTATATGACATGTATATGTTGTAAATTAGCATACGCATCAGTTTGTCAAACAACATCCACTTTATTAAACACTGGTGAGAGTGAAACCATTTAAAAACCTCCACAATAAAAATTAAATATTTTTAGATGGGGGGGGCTCTGTAAAGCTAGGCACAATATTGTGTAATGCACAGTCAATATTTGAAGCATGGTCTTTCAATCTAAGGAGGTCTGGGGGCATGCCCCACAGGAAAATTAGCTTTCTGAGATCAATTTATGCACTGACTGCTCTATTAGAGTATCTTGGTCATTTTGTAAACTAAAATCAGAAGGGCAGGGACTCTGCTCCCAGGTTGCTACACCTGTACAAAGATTATGGTACCAACAGGTAGGTTTCCTTTTTTTATTGCAGCAAAAATTTTCACTGTGCTAAAATCCATCATAGTTCCAGTGTACAATATTATATGTTGAATCGCTAAACTTCTATCCACAACTCATTGCTGGATACAGTTCCTATAAACAGCCCACCTTAACATTGATGGTGACCGAAGTAGAGAGATTAGCGTCCTCTTTAACAGCAAACATGTGTTCCACTCTTAGTAACACACTCTTATCAGTTAGCAACTCGACTGTCAATAGGTGAACATTATCCGGCAGGTTAGTAGTCAGTCCCCCAACCTGTAATCATGGTAACGATAGCATTATTATTAAAGCACACCACAATACCTGAGAGTTATAGCTACTATTAAAATCTGTTATGGCTTCACTGCCATCGTGTATAAGTATTGTTGGGGGAACTAACATCTTCTCACCAACAAGACGATGTGCCTTGGCTGACTGGTCTATGGTGTCCACGATGACCATGTGTTTACCTTTAAAACAGTAACTATGGTTACAGCTGCAGTAGAACACACCCACAACACACCTCTCACTACTAATCCATCACCCGACACTCCTTTCTCATTTAGGGGCTCCCCCACACCACGACCATCATCATGGAGAATACGACGATGTACCTATGGCAACAGATCCTGATGTGACATCACTGTGCATGATCTAATAATTTATTGTGATTATCATAATATTTTGTATGATTGCATGCATGTGTTAAGAAGGATTTAGTCGCCTGGTTATATTGCAGTTGTGCTGTTGCAGCATAGGCAACAACACCAATCCCTCTTAAATCCCTCTTGGTGCTGTTGCTTATGCTGCAAGAAAATCACCAGCCACAAGAAACAAAGTGACACTAAAGAGTGGTTCACTACAGTTAGTAGCTTTTGATCTGCTTGGCCCCATACCAGAAAGTGCTTAACTAGTAAACAATCACAGATGGCAACTCTTCTTATTATGGACCCTTGGTAATAGATTGCCTGTAGGAATAATACATGAGACAGATGACTTACAGAGTTGAACTCTCCAACCCAAACCCATACAGTAACAACAACCAACTTCAAATACTAGTACCTCCCAACACCATGACTCATTGGTGAAGGTATGGGTGAAATCCCACCTGAACCTTACCATGACATAAAGAGTAAGGAGAATCATGCATGTGTGCCACACCAACACACGCACGCACGCACGCACGCACGCACACACCACATACCATCAATTCTACACACCCATCTTTTAAGCTTGATCCACCCTGAGACCTGTCTGTTAATACTGTGAACTGTGTGTTACTAGTTGTGTCCTAATATGGGGGAGAGTAATAGTGATGTACTGACTATCATTATAGCCTACCTGGATACTAATCCTACTATTAACTGGGTAATAGTTACCAGCCACTGGCTCTGTATTGTTGAGCTGCCAGGTGGCCCTATTATCCCTCCTGTAATCAATTAACTGGCAATAATAAACAAATTAAAAAAAAAAAAAAAATGGACACATACAAATATGAACTAATTAACACACATACACTCTTAATTTCATCTCACGGCCATTAGCATCAGTGTACCACATTTTGTTAGTTGCCATGGTAGTGGCATAGCGACTAATGATCTCTTTACCCTTCTTGTCACTATGGCAACAATTGATAAACACTAAACAAGGTGGTTGTCACTACACCTTATAGGGATTGGTCCAATGGTGTACTCCATCTCAACATGGCCAGTACCAACATACAGACGGACAACTTGACTAGCAAATGATGCAAATTGTTGCCACACCTCTTGGACTACCGGTCCCTATGTGGTCACCATGACTACCAACATATATCCCATAGTAAACACTCACCATAGCAACGGTAATGTTGGCCTTGTTGGTATTGTTATTTACAGGATAACTGTCAGATGAGTTGGGACGGAATATATACGCACCAGATGCCTGCATCATTATCACCATGGTAACAGGTGTGTTGTAGTGATCACACCCACCTGAGAACTATTCTTATTATTTCCCTCACTAGACCAATACCACAGAAACTGATGATCTAACATGACACTGGCTCCTGACACCTGATTGGATATTTCCTTCACATGACCACTCCCACCATCCACTGTCACTTTATATTGCTGTGAGAATTAAGCGATGACAATCATATCCATGGCAACCACTCACTTTATTTGATATACTAATGTCAGCAGTGGGATATGTCACCGTGGAAATCACACACTGCTGACCAGTGGTAGCCGGTCTCATAAAGTAAGTGTTGTAACCAAGGGGTGGGGCTGTTGCCATGAACACCAGTTCATACTGAGAACTACCATGATCACCTCTGGCCATAGATGTTGCCATGGAAACTGGTACTATCTACAGATGAAACATTATCATCATGTCTGGAACACACAATCCCACCTGACAGGTAACACTTTTAGAATTGGCATCCATCACAACCAGTTTTTCAGTAGTTACTGGTACTCTCACTACTATGGCATCATCTTGACGACCCACCGGATTATATACCATAATATCAAACTAAACACACACATCAGTGGTTACCATGGATACACACTGTAACCACACATACAGAATCAGCACTACTAGTTGCTGGACACACACTGATGTTGAGGTATTCACAAGTTGACAGTTTAAGTGATGGAGCAGCATGCGTTTTCTTTGCCATGTCTCCTACTGCCATGGTAACCATTTGCTATATAACATAGGGATCATGTGATACAGCAAAAGACACACCCACCTCACACTCCACTTGCCCTATATGCAGACGTTTGGCATAGTCATTGGCAACATGTTGTTTCTCTGTGCCACTGTGATAATCAATATGATGGGTGGACAGTAATAAAAACAACTTACGAGACAGCATCATGATGCTGAGCCACACCCATCGCACTAGCTGTAAAACAGTATAACACAATTATTCTGGTACAATGTTCCCCTTGATAATGTAGGGCATCATGGTTTTCAGGCCAGAGTACGTAGCCAGAGTGCTTGGGGGGCTTGACAACAAGTAGCAGTTTTTGTGCAAATTGAGGATGCAAGATTATGTTGTTTAACTTTTTCATTAAAATCGCAACCCAATGAATGGGAAACAACCAAACAAATCCAACACAACCTTGTTTCAAGAAAATTACACAAGCTAATAACTACACTGGCCTTATTGTTACTAGCACTTTATAGTGACCAGCACTGAAGGTCTGACAGCAACATGTGCTGCAGCCTTTGGATTACCTAACCTAACAAGAACTGGATAAATTATTACTTACAATAAGGTGAAGCAGAAAAGGGCTAAAGAAAGGAAAAGGGCCAAAGAAAGGAAAAGGGCCAAAGAAAGGAAAAGGGCCAGAGAAATAACTGCTGTGTATTGTATTTGTTGTGAAAGAGCAGAGAACAATGATGAACTGGGGTATATATGCTTCACTGAGAGTACCATTGCAGCTTCCATTAACAAATCACATTCCACCTTTATTAGATGAAATTCCTAGAAGACACTAAGTCCTTCCAGTAAGGGATACAGAGCTACAATGGCAACTTCATGAGGTTACAGCTACCAAAGTCAGTCAGTAGACCAGTCTACCCACTTCACAAACTACACCTTAGCAGCTAGCTAGGCAGACAGAAAGTGCCCCACGCCCCCCATCCTGTGCAAAAACATACATGCAATGCAAAACCCTTTTTTGGTGAGTTTAGACTAATAGAACTAAACTCAACAGAAGTGCTCCCCCACTCATTATTTGAAGACCATAAGTTAATTCCGAAGGAAAGTCCCAGAGAAATAACTGCTGTTGTGTGCCATTCAGTGTACGTTCTTACATACCTAGTTTTCCTGGAGACATTTCAATCATCTCACCATGCATGGCTTCCAACTGACGACATGTCTGCTCACCATAGCAACAGATATACATCATCACAACAAAATTAATTATTACCTGGAGTAGCCCATTCAACTTGCGCACATAACCCTTCAAAGCCACTCTACTAGTGAAATAGCCAGTCCAGTAGCACCACGGGCAATCAGCATAAGGGAAGAAATCATCTGTCTTCACCTCCCACGTCATGTTGGCTTGGTGTATGGCGTCAACATAACGAGATGGAGTGGAGTAGAAGATGTTCACCTCGTTAGTCTGTAATCATGACAATTGGAGGGGTGGGGGTAAGTTATAGGAAGAGTTAAGTATTTAAGAGGATTGAATATCACAATTAAGTTGCCATTACTTGCAAACATATATATATATATATATATATATATATATATCCAGAGAACACTCAATTATGTGCTTCATGTGTAACATATATATTAGTTTGCAATAAATGGTTGTGTCTAATCACTGGACTAAAGCCTTTTGTTTCATTGCCTGTTATGGTCACAAATTTTTTTTTGAAATTAACACAATTCACCATAATACATAAAAATGCACAATATTCACAAAACCTAGCTCAGTATAGTTCATCATCAAAGAATTTGTTTACTGCAGAGTGCCGCAGGTGCAAAATAACCGGCACTTATAAGCTCCTGCTTACTGCTAGCATTTATACCATGCGTGTTAAAAGTGTACCTTGTTTTCGTGTAAAATAGCACACATATTACCTGACATTGGCATAAAATTCAATCAGATTTTCACCATGCAATATATAGCTACTGTATTTGACCCGTTAATAGCTGCAGCTCATATAATATCCGCCCCCGGATAGTAGCCGCTCCACAGCCTAGAATTATTGTTATAAGAGCCGTGGCTTGTATCTGAACATACTGTTGCAAGTGTTGACTAGACACGTTTGAAGCAGAAACCAGGCAAAGGAGTTGTTTTAAGGTAATAGCATTTTTGAGAGAAGTTAAAATGAATGACAGTATTGACAGATGATTAAACAAGGTCAGTCACTCATGAATCCGTATAAACGCCACGGGCTGCTGCCACACAAGCTCATAGTAGCCGCCCTTGGATAGTAGCCGCCTTCGCATAGTATCCGCAGGGTTTTGCTTGTTGAAAGTTATAGTAGTCGCGGCTATTAACCGGTCAAATCATATTAACCGGTCTTTGTATACTGTAGTATACAAAGAAATTATATAGCATCGCCTACCCTTTTTAGCAGTCTGCATATTCGTTTAGTTGCCAGCTGTTTATAATGATACTTGTAAATTTCAACAAGTGACCAGTGTACAATAAAGGCAGTTATTCTGCTGACTGTTGGATATAGTGTTTCTCTAGCCATCTGTTAAAGTATCCAAACTATTAAGTATGAACTCTTGCTGCTAATAAAGAGTTCATACTTAATAGTTTGGATACTTTAACAGATGGCTAGAGAAACACTATATCCAACAGTCAGCAGAATAACTGCCTTTATTGTACACTGGTCACTTGTTGAAATTTACAAGTATCATTATAAACAGCTGGCAACTAAACGAATATGCAGACTGCTAAAAAGGGTAGGCGATGCTATATAATTTCTTTGTATACTACAGTAATAGACATTGAGAACCCTGAGTAAGTGGTGAAATGAGTATGTGGTGAAATAAGTATCTAATCAGTGATACATTGGTCCCAGAATTTCTTGTAATGACCCACTAACAAGTTTGGTGATGCATTTTAAAGTTTGGAAATTCAGCTAATCAGTCAAACTGTAAATTTCCTTCAATTTGCCAAATACCCAAACTTTAGTCCCACCAAAATTCTGTTGTTTAGTTAGGCATACTTACTGGTTTCTTGCATTACCATTTCCTTACTACATCAACAATGTTTCACATCTCTAGAGTGTGGATATTTAGCAAATAAGTTGCATTATGTGAGGTATCTATTATAGCCATTAAATACATACACCTCGTATGCTTGCCCACATTTTGAGTATTGATAGATGACAAACTAGCAACTAAGAAACTAATTTATAACAGCACTTGAATCTTACCTGTACACAATACATTAATTCACAGCTGTAAATATGCATGACTGCTCTATTAGAGTACTAGTTTGCTGTATTAGGGTGACTGCTTTATTAGAGTATTTTAGTAGTATTGGTTACAACAAGCCTTGGGTGAAGTTTGTGGCCACAATGCTTTTAACCAAAGCACTTAAACACAGCTTGCTATATGTCTGTAGCTCCGTAAATGAATAGAAAAATCAGATGATGACAAGAATCTTTATAATGAGACAGGTACAACATGCACAGGAAGGGTAGACGAACAAAACACCACTAGTAAATTATTGTGACATAGGTTGTACAGCATTGACACTTACCAGACTGACGTAATGTATCAACTTGTCCAAGTTTTTGTACCACAAGTGAGCATTCTCATACTGGAAGTCTGACCCCATTGTTAACATGATATTATTGGTACGATAATGACTAGCCTGCAATAGTCAACAGCCGATCAATACGGTCATAAGTACACTTCACCTACCTGATCTTTACAAGCTTTTAGGAAGGACTGAACTCGCTCGTCAACATTGTAGTCAAACAGATCTTTGTCATCCTGTTGTCATGACAATGCATATCCCATTTAGTGTACACCACATTACCATTATTGGTTGGTCGGCACAGAACTGGTCAAAACAGAATCCCCCAGGCGGACCATAACCATTGTACAATACTCCAGTAAATATCTCAGTCTGCTGTCCAAGACTCTCACTGCCACGCCATACCATCTCCATCTGTTTATCCTTCAGTCTTAGCTTCTTATCATCATAGTCAATACGACCAAAGAAGAAGCCATCAAATCCCATCTGCGGAGAAATCACATTACAACATCTCATAAATACACTACAGCTACATTACCATTCCAAATAAGGAAGCTTGTTCCGCAGAGTGACCAAAAGGATCAATATGCCATCCAATCCGTGGACGATGCTCTGGCCCAAATGTGTCCGATATGAACCTTATCCCTGTAGTGTTGTCATAACAACCTAGCGGTATCCTAATTAGTGCTTACCAAGACTCATTTGATCAATTATAGCATTGTAATCAGTCGATGCTTCATCATTCATACACCATCCACCATTAATAAACTCTAGTTGCTTATTACTTACTAATTTGTGTACCTGTATCATAGTAATACACACATGTGACATTACGTAACCATCCCATACCAGCTGCTGTGTTTCCTTGGACTGCTCGTTCCACCATCTTGTGAAGAAGGCCATCTCAACGTAGATGAATGTCTTTTTCTCATCATCTGCTAACTCTTCAACCACACTATCTAGTATATACTGCACTCCAGCATGTTGGATACTGTTGTTAGCTGTATGTGAAGTATTGTGTAGACCACAAACCCATCCCCCGCCACGCCCTCACCGCCATAGTAATACTGGTCCACCGTCTTCAGCCAGCCAACATCGTCGTGTGTATGCGGAACCACGTGTACGTTAATCTTGTCCGCCTCCACAGCACCCTCTACACGTCCCTGGGTTAGTAAGCTGAGTACCAGCAACACCAACATAGCTGCGTCACGTGATGGACTGTAACACGTGTGTGTGCATAGCAACTTATTTCCCAACTAATAAAATCTTCCCTACTCGCTCTACTGGGTACATTTCCCTTTACCCGCTGTTAGGGACGTGTGAAGTGGAAACTACGCGGGAATATCTAACACATCCTTTACGTATTTGACGTCATCAGGAGGGACTTTCCTTCTCTTTGTCACATCATCAATCCCAAAAGGAAGTGTTAAATTGTATTAGTCTCATTGGGTCTAGAAGTGTAGTCAGTAGTCGAGTTGAAGTAGTAGATAAACGTAGCGAGGTTGTACAGTAATAGATGATCCCATTAGTACATGATTAATACGTATACGTGTTGTAAGAATGGAGAATACAGGGGAGACTAGTAGCGCCGTAGTTGACTGGCAGCGTAAATACGCTGAAGATATGGAGAAGAAAGACGAGGAATTGAAAAACTACAGGTTGGTGGAGTGAGATGTGTAACCCACACACGTACTAGATTATATACTTAACACTTATGTAGATATCGCGTTTTGGGTGTATCGGAACTGGCCAAGCAATTAGAAGAGAAGAAGGAGCAGTCAGAGGTGATGAAACAGAAGATAAGTCGTTTAGAAATAGCCCTGGTGAGGGTGGAGAATAGAGCATCAAGTCTAGAGAAGAAACTCAATAGTAAACCGACAGCTGATGGTGGTAAGGCTTCAGCCACAGCTCATATCCCTGGGCCATCCAAGCAAATTTTGGATACTTTACTAGCAGAGAATAACAGGCTGAAAACTGCCCTGAATAACTTGACCAATAAAGGCCACTCTGGATACGTGACTGCAGTGGTAAGCTATTGGTCATTTAAACACTTTACCTCATGTGCTTGACTTGACAGAAAATTGACCAGTTAGAAGATGTTATAGAACGCCAGAGGCAACAAATAACAGAGTTGAAGGCACAGATCACCAGTTTCACAACCAATACTAGTTCAGATGATGGTGCCCCTAATGACAGTGATGTAAAGACCTTACAACTTCAAGTACAGAAACTGAGTAAGAGTGTTAAGATGAAAGATGAATTCTGTTCCATCTTGTCATCCGAGTTGAAGAAAGTTCAGGAACAACTCCAGGTTGCTAAGGAGACACTGAAACAACAGGGAGACCAATTGGATGGCACTAGTACAGAATCTGGTTTTGTCAGTGGTAGCAGTTCTGAACACAGTGCAGTGCAAGAGGTGGGTATTATGTAGGCATTCACTTATATGTAAACATGTATATTTCCCCGACCACATTGTGGCTTCCAGGGACTGCACTGTTATTAGTCAGTAATGTTGATTTTTCAACATGTCATAATAGCTTGATTATTACATCATCATTGTAGACTTCCCCAGAGGCTCAGGATTGGCAGAGAAAGTGTGAAATGCTTCAGCAACAATTTGATGAACAGAGGCAGATGTACCGTAGCAAGGAGCAACGACTGGTCAAGCTGGTATCAGACAAACAAGACCTAGTTACTCGAGAGTCACAAGGGAAAAGAGAAGCTTTAGATAACTGTGCTAACCTCAAACTAAAAGTTGAAGAGTTGTCACGACAGCTATCCACCCGAGTGAACAGTGGTAAGTATCTATTATTTGCTGTTGCCATGGTTATATTATGTAACACTCATAGGTAACTATGACGCTGTTGTCAAGGAGAAGACAGAGTTACAGAGACAGTTAGAGACTCATCAACATGAGATGGAAACATTGCACACAGAGAGAGCTCGGTTGTTAACTGAGAATAAGAAATTGCAGGATAGTTTAACTGACTACAAATCTGGTAAGCTCTGTTACATCATGTGATTAGCAGCTGTAACATCTTATGATGTAGCTATAGGAGGCGGAGCTGAGCAGCCACACCTACAACACCAGCTGGCTCAGCTGCAGCGAGAACTAGAAGCTGTAAAACTGGAAGCTGAGAGTGTACGAGTGGAACGTGATGAGCTGAAGGATCAAAATGATGAGGTATGCTGGGTTATAAGTCTCACAGCCTTCAATTATTATAGTCACATGTGTTTAGTACATGGACAACATCACATTCTTACAAGACCGACTCAAACAAGGAGAGGCTGACAAGAGAACACTTGAGGCTCGAGTAAAGAATCTTGATCTGAATGTGAGAGATCTTAATGGACAGGTATAATGGTTCTGTCATGTGGTCCTTACTAATGGGTATTCCCCACAACAGCTGATACGTATGGGCATAAGAGGGGTAGTCCCTACCCACCCGCAGACCACTAGAGATAACCTGGTAGTGCGACACACACAGTTTATGCAAGCTGAGATGGTGAAAGATGGAGTGCTCAGGGTGAGCAATATTTAGAGTACAAACAGTTTGTAATGGTATCCCATTCTTTAGGATCCAACTAGCCAATCAGACCACCTGCCACCTCATTGTGGTCCAAACAGTATTGATAATGTACGACGATCAGTGGGTGTGGCACGTGCCCCTCCTGCCAGGATGATGCCTAGTGGTTACTATGGAGCTCAACAACCACCACCTCACTGGGGTCATCCATCTTATCTTCCACCCAATCACAATCCAGCAGGAGGCATGTATCCAACTCCTCCCCACCACCCAGCTCAACAGCAATACATGCAGCAACGTTATCGCAGCTACCCTGGAGACCAGTATCCTTCTGATCAGCCAAACTGAACTAAATCATAATATAATATATGATGTCCACACATTGTGTACAATTTGATTGGCTAGATTTGTAAAGCACTCTGTAATAATTGTTCTTGCTCTTGTTCATGAGCCATTTTGTTACCTGTTGCCGTAGCAGCAATAGTGTGTCTACCAGCATACCTGTTTATAGTACATTACACAACATTGCTTTATTAGGAATAGTACTAACGTTAATGTCTTGCTGTTATCATCAATCACTGTGGTGATTCGAGGTTGTACGTAGGTCCAGCCTCCGGCATTCTTGGGTTCTTCTTGAGCCCATGTGATCTCTTTAGCACCATGAAAACGTTTTATCTCATTTTGTACTAAATGGAATGGGAATGGAGATAGCTGGAAAGAATGAAGATCATGTAACATGAAGTAATTTTATGACAAGTTATTGGCAACTAACCTGTTCCACTCTAGCTATAGCCACTTCATCATTAAGATCTTTCGCAGCCCTACTCTATTAATAGCACATCATACAACTGTTATAATACTTCTATTAACTTCTGCTAACCTTCACAAGATCATAGTAAACTTTACCAGAGCAAAATAGCAACTTCTTCACTTTAGCAGGATCAGCCTGCTTGTCTGGTATTAGCCATTGGAAACTGGTCCCTACAGCATATGCAATGCATATTGCAACATGCCATTGCCTTAGGGGTGTACATAACACACCTGTTGACATTTCGTCCAATGAGGATTTAGCGTCAGGATGCCTGAGTAGACTCTTGGGTGTCATGACAACCAACTGTGTGAGTATTACATGATACTACTGGTTGGCATGGTAACCACTAACGGGTTTCCTAAATGGGTACACCACTTGACGACGCAACACATGAAAGAAGTTGGCAGGTGTGGTGCAGTTGACGACCTGTGGACCAATCAGCTGGATCAATTCAAGCAATGTCATGTTAGCTAGAACTAACCTGCATGTTGCAGTGCAATAGTTGTTCTGTCTCTGTGTATTCCTGCATGGGGGTGGGGAAACTTAGTAATGAGGTGAGGTGAACACAGTTAAGATTACATACTGGGATAACATCAGGCTCGTCACTACATAGTTGAAGGAATCGTTCTAATCTTGCTGAAGAGTGCTCAGGACCCATACCCTCATAACCATGAGGCAGTAATAACACCAGTCCAGTCTGTCTGTACCACTTGTCTTGTCCACTAGCTATGAACTGGTCTATAATACACTGTATAAATGAACATGAGGTGGTAAGTATAATAATTATAGACTTCACATAGTGCACACCTGAGCATTGTTATGGAAATCACCAAACTGAGCCTCCCAGCACACCAATGCCATCGGGTTACTCATTGAGAATCCTAATTCAAACCCTAGCAACCAGCAACTTAGTAACTGGGTAATCATGACAACACCACTCACCGAGAATAGCATACTCTGACAATGAACTATTACACACAGTGTACTCCTTTTGTTGCCCTGGAAACAGGTCGTTGAGTGGGCGGTATGTTTTCAAAAAATCCTTTTGGTCATGAATCACATGATGTCGATGGCTGTATACGGTGATCACATGATATCACATGAGCTGATTATCACACCCACCTGAAGGTTCCCCTCTCAACATCTTGCCCACTCAACCTCACATGACAGTCTTCACGTAACAAGGAGCCAAATGCCATTGCCTCTCCCAGTGCCCAGTCTACCATTCTGCTAGACATCATTTCTTGCCGACCCTTCAACATTCTGTTAATACCTGCAACATGGCACTATTATATACACAGTATCTAAACTGGTACCATTAACACATAAAAACACCACAAAGTATATACACAGGATGCTATAAGGTCATACCTTTATGAAGGGTGAAACCTTCTGGAGGAGTGCTAAATACAGTGCCGATGTGCTCTAAGGTATCCATGGCAACACCAGTTGGTATTGGCTCAGGTGCAGAGGGATCATCAGGAAAGAAATCTGACAAATGGTAACTCTAGCAACTAACAGGTTAAACTATTTAACTGTACCTTTCCATGGAGAATCCAACCAATGGGATAGTGTCTTTATCTCGTCATTGGCCTTGCTGTGAGCTTCATCACAAATTTTATCATATTTGGCTTTCTCGCTCTATAGTTGAGGAACATGACATCATAACATTAACTAGTCCACACATGTATACTGTACAAGTTATTGTACAACCAAGAGTTGAACTATTGGTGCAACAGTATATTATAACCAACACATTCTGATTGGCTTTTGTGGGAAAGGATATGCTAATATATTGACTGGTTAACCAGAATGTGATAATTGTATAATTACTATGTAATAATAAATACAGTATAAAGTTTTGCAGGACTGGAAATCAAAGGAAATTTCTCCAACAGTTTCTTGCCAATTACACCTACAATGGTATTGGCTGGTAGGTTTATGTAGTGTTAATTCTAATTACTTGGCATGTTTATTTGCCAAACTTTTCAGTTAGGCACCCATCTACTGCATTGTCATTAGCCTCCTTTCTTGTGCTCAGTGTTTAGTGGGAAAGAAAAATAGTACACCTCTTTCTAGCTTACTCTGGGAGGATTTCATAACATTCCTACAGTATTTGTAGACACAGGATCTAATACAGTACTTTCAGTTACAATAGTGATGTAATTCAATTCATAGTAGGGGGTGACCAAGCCAAACAAGTGATAAATAGAGGATTTCCCCTGTATAGCAAGTGAACCATTATCCATCTCTGACATAAGGATACCAGGTGATGTTCACATGTTGTCAGTGGATTAGCATCATGTGAGGGCTCCTGGATGTGAGTGTTCACCTCTAATAGACTGCTTTTAGCTATACTGGCTTTGTGCTTATTTGAAATGTACTTTTATCTGTATCCTTGCAATAAGTGCAATTCTAATCTTTATTGTAACAATTGTCCCACACTATGTACCTTGTTTCGGTGTTGTTACAGTTCTACAAGAAGCTCACAATCTGATATACAGTAGCAGAATCTGACAATGTGTGTGGGATAGTGTAGAAGGTGTTTACAATAGCCTACATGTAGAGAGATGCTGGCTCAAAGCAATGAAAGATGACCAGTATTATTGTAATGCTCTAAGAATGCTACACTGCAGTTAGAACAAAGAGTGAAGACCACAATTGGGTACAGGAGAGATGTGACGATCATAATGATGGTGGCTGGGTTGGTTAAAAGGTACATGACTGAACAATGACACAGGGTGAATGGATTGGAGGAAAATGCTTCTAGAATTAAACTACTGTTTATGTACATGTTTGTAACACTGTATACTAATACATGAATGGTACCACACTACACTACATGTACGCACACACACCCACACACGCATGTGTGCCTGCCCGCCCACACATACACAGTACACACACCAAGACACTACAGACCTCAAATTCTTGCTGACTCACAACCCCTTGGTCTAGAAGTTGTTTAGAATACTGCTCCAAAACATTAGGATGTTCCTCTATCACACTGTACATGCGAGGTTGTGTGTACTTTGGCTGGTCCCCCTCATTGTGCCCACGACGGCGATAGCACACCAAGTCAATGACTACATCTTTACGGAACTTATGCCGCCATTCAGCAGCAACACGACAAACGTGCATCACTGCCTCAGGATGATCAGCATTAACATGAAATATTGGAGCATTGGTAACCTAGGTAACACCAATACACACCTCACTAATACAACATAACATGGTTACCTTAGCAACATCAGTACAATATGGTGATGACCTAGCCTCCCTGGGATCAGTGGTGAACCCGATCTGAAATGGTGTAATGTGATTGGCTGGTGGTTAGCAACATGTTAGTAACCTGGTTGTTGACAACAACATGTATAGTTCCATGTGTAGAATAGTCCAGGAGGTCAGACAAGTGGATTGTCTCATACACCACTCCTTGTCCAGCAAACGCTGCATCACCATGAATTAGCATGCTCATCACATGATCCCCGTTCTTGTCGTTACGGTAATACTGCTCTGCACGGGTTTTCCCTTGCACCACTGGATCACATGCTACAGCAAGAAATGCATTACAGTGTTTGCTATTGGATATTCTTGACACTGCTACATTACTAAATCATTTGGAACTCATAAATATCAGATTAGTTGCTCCAGCAAACACTGCTGCTACTCCCTCCAAAAATTACTGCCCATTGAAAAAGACTCACAAAATACAGTGGATTGCGAATCTGTTGTCATCAAAGTATATGTAATTTATTTATTATTACTGGGCAGGGAGTGTTTACTGATTATGCCCATGGGGAAAGAAAATTACATGAGGGGTGGATTGGGAAATTTACAAGGAGGAACACAATGTATAATTAGTTATTTACAAATGGTTAGCTACAAAAGTTAGCTAGAAATAATTTCTTATCGGTCATTTCAATTAATGAGGTCGATAATGAGTTCCAATCAGTGATACAGTAGTTCTTGGGAAGTACATGTAGCTATTTCGATATGCTGTGGTGTTTACACTTGGGTGGATAAAATGAAATGGATACATGGTGATGGCAAATGTGTCTATAGCTGTCCTCAAAAAATGTTGTGGTGTATTTACTACACTAGCTCTGTATACAATATCATGAAAGAGGAATAATCTAGCAATTTACAGTGTTCTCTTAGAAAGAATTTGAATGAGATTCGTTGCATTTGATTGGTTATTTTAGTTGAATTCAAAAAATCTTTACGACTATGGATATGCAGTGCAAGATATTCGTAGGTTGGGTCTAAATTTCTGGGTACCAAAGTATGCAAACTATGAACTAATTGTGTAAGCTGGTAGCTAGCTACCCAAAACATACCTTCAAGATGTGAAGGGTTGGCTACAATAGAAATCTTGACTTCTTTGTTAGTAGCATGATTGATACATTGTCGTGACATACCCAGGTGATACTTGACATCACCCGACCCCTAATAAAACCAATGAGAACACACAGTAGAGACAAGTCTCCTCACCTCATCATCAGCAAGTGTATCCTTATTAAACTCACAAAATATCTGCTCTAAGGGTTGCCTAGCAACATTGGCCAATACATTTAAACGTCCCCTACAACAGAAATGACCATGTGATCACACGACATCACATGAGACCAGATAACCTGTGTGGCATCCCCACAACAACAGAGTCCACTCCCTTCCCACTGGACACATCAATAATATATTTGAGGGCAGGAATCAGCACCTGTCATCATTGCCATGGTAACAGCAAAAGTGGCAAGATACCCACCTCACACCCCTCCAATCCAAATCGTTTTTCACTTGGCCATTTCTTTGCTAGGAATTCTTCAAAACGAGTTGATCTCACTAATCTAGCCAACAATATGCGCTGGTCTTCTTCGGATAATTTAAATATGTCAGGAGTCTCAAACTGATCTCTTATCCAATCACAAACATTCCTGTACTACCGTAATAATAGCCACACCCCAAATAATAGCTACACCTTTCATTGATGAACATAAACTCCACTCCAATATGATTGCAGTAGGCAGTCTGTAACCTAGCAACAATCTCCCTTAGAGGGAGTGACGATGGTTTATCCCCATTAATTTTGGTTGTTAATGGCAAGACAAACTCCTGATTAGGGTCAACATCACCTGTTGATAAACACAATGATACGACTTTGCATGTGATGGTGGTGTTGTGTGCATAGTACTAGTGTATTCTGTCAGTCTGTGTGTAGTGTACTGGTTAGAATTGGCTTTCCCAGTCCCTTTTTAATACGGGAGTAGCAATAGTGTGTGTGTGTGTGTGTGTGTGTGTGTGTGTGTGTGTGTGTGTGTGTGTGTGTGTGTGTGTGTGTGTGTGTGTGTGTGTGTGTGTGTGTGTGTGTGTGTGTGTGTGTGTGTGTGTGTGTGTGCGGACGGTTCTTTCAGAAAGTGATAGGGGCCTGCCACAACTGCATTGCGGAAAGAGAACAGCCTGTTGAGGAGCATGTCAGAGGTGTGAGCACCAGAAATAAGACTTGGCAGTGCACAAATGCAGTATGTGAAACCACACAGACCACCAATGCAGTCACCCATGTTGAGCATCTCTTGTAGCAGAACTCCAGCAGACCCGGCAATTTGAAGTAACATAAATGCTTGGATGAGATATCAAAGCCAATCTGCGAGCAGCATGGAGTGCTGCGGGCCTAGCCATACATAAAAGGAAATGTTATCCATACCACAAGTATTTCCTTCCTCCTTTTGTGGAGGACTATGTGACCCTGATGGGCAGTGTATTTTATTTTATTTGCCAGTTAGGTACTGGAGGGAAGGCAAAGCCTGCACAAGGTGTTTACTACTATCCTAGGAGCCTAAGCATAGCGTGTGTGTGTGTGTGTGTATGTGTGTGTGTGTGTGTGTGTGTGTGTGTGGGGGGGGGGTATTAATTACATGCACACAGCCCACTCACTCACCTAGTCCCAAGTGTCCCAAGTCCATCTCAGGGAGCATCTCATCATGGGACCCCACAATACCTAGGGGGTCCAAACGGGCTCTATGGTGCCCCCTCACCTGTATAATATATAATAACAGTCTTTACTGTGTAATACATACTATTGGTAGTACTTGTCTTGTAATGCTCCAATTACACAAAACACACAAGAGTCTATAAAATACATACTACACAGCACGTAATAACCATTGCCCATCTAGGATACTAACAACGCACTAATGTCACGGGACACTAGAGGGTGTAGTGATTTTAAAACATTGGTCCCTACAGATAAATAACTCACTGAGTGTACGTGCACTTTTCAACTTTAGAAACACACAGTGAAAACAATAATAATAATAATAATGTCGAGTGATACCACAACAGACATCCTGATAACAGTAAATAATTGATTATTGCTTAACATGCAAACAATTACAACTAATCATTACATTCAACTTGCTGTTGTAGCTAATTCATACATGCTTCAAAAACTAGATTACAATTCTGTGTGTGAGTAATAAATATATATATATATATATATTTTTTTTTTCTGGCATAGACAGTAAGGCTGTACCGATACCACATTTTACAGACAATACCGATATCTGATATTTATTGTCTATTTCCGATACAGGTTTTCTAATAAACTGATATTAAATATTCAGCCGATGCTTAATAATTGTAACCAATATTATGTAGTATTGTGAGATTTAGCATAATAAGATTACATAGCATAATTACTATAGCTGTGTTGAATTTACTAACATTCATTGTTCACAAAGCGTTTTCATCTAAAATCGTCTGTTTTTGGTCAGTGTAATGTCAGAGTAGTATCATACAACAAAAATGGATTACCAAAAAAGTGGTACAAAAAACCCTCAAATATGAAACAAAGAACACATGGCTACTTGGAGAATTGAACCAAGGGCAACTCACAGTGTAGTCCAGGATCTTACCATTTGTCTACAAAGTCACTTCTGCACAAGAACAGTACTTTAGTACTTTTACTAAAACTTACACTACTCCACTGAAGTATCTGTACTGTAGACTTGCAATTGACCGATACCCATAATATCAGTACTGATAACGATATAATATCGGCATCAGTACAGCCCTAATAGACAGACTATTTATCTCCAGTAATCTCTAATTGATAAGTGCCATAAGAGAAAGAGGGGCCACATGATGAGCCCAAATCTTGATTAACGTAAACTGAGAGCACTACACATTGGAACACAGCTATACATGAATTCATGTCAAGGAACTCCTGGCATCACCTTAAGATCATTCATCATTCATACATGATATTGTGAAAGATTCAAACATTCCATGTACACTACTCTAGAATGCATCCAGAGTTATATACTCCCAGAACTACATTATTTTGCATATTTATAATAAAAAGTTAATTACTGATAGGGACAACATATATGCATTCAGAAAAATGACAGGTAATTTTCCAATATGATAAAAACTGTTTGTGAATAAATACAATGATAGAAATAGAATATTTAGTGCCTATATAACATACAGTGCCAAACATCATAAAGACTTAGAGATCATTACATGTGATTGTAGATATACCATCACCAGTTATCCCTGGATTGTATAATTAAAAAATCATAGTTAACAATTAACACACGAAAATGTGACAAGCAGTAGCTTTCCGTATATGGTATGGATTTATGGCTTCTATTTTGAGCACACCCTCAAATGGTGCTAGGGAGTGCATACTACATACTTCAACTATATTAAAGCTGGTGGTATTATTCACTATCAAAACAATGGATCACAATGTCCAGCATTAAACATTCTGGTGGATATTGTTGAAGAAATTCTGCAAAGTAATACCTGTACCCCTTCCCAATGACAGGATAAAGTGGTCTAGTCCTGTTATGATGATGATGTTAGGACAACAAGTTTGCTCTGTATTTGATAAAACTAAAATACAAAGTGATTGGCTCCCATACATTTGTAGTAGTTTGATTGTTTAGATCAGGTTTTTACACGCTTTGCCTTCTTACCTGTACCCCCAATAATTGGGGGTACAGGTAAGAAGGTAATAATACATCATTACATTGGTGATGTCATTTATTATTCCCGGTCTTATGGAGGGATTCTCCACCACACGGGAGGTGTGGCTGGTTACCTGGTAGGCTCTAATAAGAGCTTGTACGGCCAAGTGTTTGCCCACGTCTCCTCCTCCAGTGCCCACCATTGGATACGAGTCCGGTGGGCGCTGGTAGGCTGCCCCTGGCACCGCTCCTCGTGACACATTCGTAAAGAAAGCATTCCACGACTGCAAATAGAGTGTCAAATTTGACTAGATTACCTTAGTTACTCACCGCATGAACGCTGTTTGGGTCCTTCTTCCAGGCATCGTACATTTGGTCCACATACACGCTACTGGTCCCAGAGAGAAAAGACTCATGTGAGCTATACCATACTCGATGTACTGCACAACGACGTAGCGTACCGGCTGCTACTGCCGCTGCGAACCGGACGCGATACATAATTGAACGCCACAATCAAACCCAACACACAAATATATTCACTGACAACGCAAAAATAAAAATTGAATTATTATCATTAAAACACATCATTGTTGCTTAGCTACGCTCTCTAATAGTGACTTGAGTTTTCGCAAGCCGAACAAAAAATTCTCATCTAAAGAGTTACTGGACTCGTAGGTGTGGGCGAAATCCACCAGTCTTATTTCAGGACACTTTTTCACACTGATATCTCCTTCATAGACTATCAGTAGAGAGGTAGCAAACAATTTGTAGTTAGTCTGGGACTCAAACCAATCATAGATTGGCTGCAGCTGCTCCAATATTAGGGGCAAGACCTCTAATCTGACATTGTCCCCATTGTTGAAGAAATACATTAGACCTATTATGGAGATTGCATGAGGATACATGATGATATATTATGTGCTACCTTCTTTAAACACAGCCTCTTCACTGCCCAAGCTGCGACCATAGTGACGATCAAAGAAATTGTATGTGCTAGTTGTGACTTGGTACACCTGAAACAAACATCAATTGGTTAGCTTATTTGCAATGTTATAAGACCACCTCATTATAGTGACCAGGACAAGAACAGGTCCCAAACATAGCTACATCCACCTCATTGTAGTGACCATGTCAAGTAGGTCACAAGCATAGCTAATGTTGTGTTACATATTTCATGAGCCAACTGACCTACATAGATTAAAAACTAAAAAGGAACTTTGTATGTAAACATGAGCCATGAGCTATCCTGAAGCCTGAAGTAAACAATCTAGCTAAAACTAGATGTGACCCAAATCCTGTTTTCCTAGTGACCCACTGAGAGAAAACCACTACTTATTTGAGTCGGGACTTGTTTTATTATTGGGCTCTTAATTCATCAAGGTGTAGTTTTTGGACTACATAGCCCATGCTTACAAGAAAGCTTATTCAAGCTTAGAAATGGCAACGATACCACAATGTTTCAAACTCACGTAACTAACAATTACATCATGTACAGAAATGAAATGAAGATAACCTTATTCTCTATGAACAGGAGAAATACAATGGTACATAAGTCATATTTCAACGTGATTTACTGCAAAAACAAGATTACAAAAACTAATCAGGTTTTCACTGGGTGGGTCACATAATCAGAGTTGGGATATTTACTTTAAAAAGCAACTACAACATTTACTAGTTACTCTCATTGTTTTTATACTTATTTTTATAAAATCAACTAACAAGTTATGTTTGTTAACTTCTGAAAGATGTTTGTGATCGCATTTCGGAGGCTCCAGATACAAGGTACAGTGTTAAACTAGTGGTATTGCCCCTTAACTCTCTTACCAAGAGTATATAATAGAAACCAAGGTGTCAAATGGTGTATTATCCTGTGATTAATAAGTAACACAGATATTTCAGTAATTGTTTCCATACACGAAATGGTAATTTGAAATGTGTACATGGCAACGGGTCTTTGTTCGCCAGTTTTCTGTGTTATTCAACCAAGTATTCAACAGTTATTGTACAAAGAAAGTGTAGTAAGGAACCAAGATAACTCTAGCTCACTAAAACAACGGTTGCACAAACAAGTGTGTTGCCACGTTTTCAGGGGTCCGCTTTTGGCAGTGCCAGAACTTTAACATTAGCCAATTCCTTTTAACGCTATCATGTTTTCACTTGGTTTAGTGGCCGAATTGGGCTAAACACAGCAACCCTTAATGGCAATGAACTCGAACAATTACTGAAATATCTGTGTTACATTATGCAATCATTAATCAGGGGTAATATGCCCGTTCGATACTCTTGGTTTCTATTATTACATACCCTTGCTCTTACTGACAGCACCTTAAAGCCATTTCACCTTGGGAAGTTGACCCAATCCCATTTGCCCCCCCAACTACACACGGGCTTGGTAATAGATACAAGGGACAACTGGTGGGTTACCACATGGCCTACATGCAGTCTTGGTCATAGGCTTTGGCCTAGCTAACTTACCAGAAGAAAGCTGTTAGGATAAGGGAGAAAACTGACTGCTCCTAGTCCGGGGATCGAGCCCCTGATGCCAGCACCACCCGCAGGGTTTCCCAAGCAGTCTCCTTCAATCACACTGATCCATCAGTTAGCCACCAGCCGTTTTCCAGTTGCATGGAGGAGAAGGAAGGTGACTATCAGATACTTCAAAAGATGAAGACCTTATAATTTTAACTATACGCAACACAATAAATCTATAAATAGAACGCCCACTTCCATTTGGCACCCTTTTCTCTAGCTCAGGCAGCACATCTTCCTCAGAGTGATGGATGATGCCACTCTTCAAAACCTGTTTAGCAAGCTGTCTTCCGACGCATCATTTGCATAGAAAGCTCTTTGAAGCTATCCAACCCAAAAGGACAATTGTTTGTCAGGAGTTCCGCTATGGCCTCAGGAAGGAGAGGCCAATAGCCAGTTGGTGACTGACAGGCATCAGACTGTTAACCTGGCATTAACAAGTAAACATGATGACCGATGGGTACCAGCTTGTGGAGCAGCTGCTGGGAATTGAAGCACGCCAGGGGAGTGTGGACAATCCAGAGCGAGTCAAGCCAACTCTACAGAGGGAGGAAACAGAAATGACAATCTCCTGGGTGGCTTACGCCTCAGCACCTTTGATCCCATCTTCCTAGCAACAGGTGATTTAAATGTGTTCAATGCTCCACAAATAATAAATGCGTATGTAAAAAAACATTTCCACACTGTGCTAGATAAGGACACAAGGGAAACCATGTATAAGGAGAACCCTGTCCCTAGCACTCCAGTGAAGCCACTAAGATTGATGAGTTCATGCTCGGCCATTTGAAGTTTTGCTTTCTGAGGTTGAACGAAAGACAATCCAGATGGCCCTACTATCAGCAGCTGGTGTCTGTGGGCTGACTTAATTTCTAGTGCGATATGTTCTCACAGGATTTGACGGTCAATGTGCACGATGTTCTGGACGTGGTCCAATGCACGTTAGTTCTGTTAGGCAATGCCAACAAGTTATTGACTCAGACATGTCAAGATTCCATTCTCCAGGCAGTGGATAGATAGCTTGTCAAGTACAGTAAAGATTTGCACACCCACATCTGGTGGCCATTTATTCAGAAAGGGCTTCACCACCTCTTTGAAAAAGGAAGTTGAACAAGACAAATCTCTGTCACAAATTGTAGCACTCACACTCTGTCACCATCTACAACAGGTCTTTCCAGCCCACTGTCAGGCATACAAGTAAACAGTTTTTTTTCTCCAAAAGGTCCTGCTGATGGACAGGGCCTTGACAGGGCCACTACATCACCCCCTACAACAAACAAGCCCCGCAGAAGCAACAGACCTAATATTTCAAAGGTTCAGCATCTCGAAATTACATGGGGAAAACCAAGAAATTCTAATAAAACCAACAACCGCACGCATTCTTGGCTCTCCAAATGGACCTGGCATTGCTCTCATGCATGCCTACCATCCGGTGGGTAGGAGAACACTATTTTCGCCTCCAATGTTACTGACTCGCAACACCTGGTTCTCAAGTCAATCAAGAGCTACCAGCTCCCTCTCAGCAGATGTCTGCATTGCCATTGAGTCTTCATCACACTGGCAGAGGACCAAGCACTGATCTTCCCAAAAGCAGAGGAGGTTACAGGCCCATACTGGACCTGAGATACATGAATCCCATTTCAGGACTTTTTGTGCTTCCTGCAGTGGTTCAGCAGGATTGGGTGTTAGCCAAGGTTAACCTAAAATCCAGTGGCCCAGGAGCTTCTTGCCTTCCAGACAGCGGTTCATAGAGTCCCATTGTCTACCTTTTGGACTCTGCACCGCACCCTGGCCTATCAGTATGCTTTCTCAAAGCTGGCAAAGCCAGTGGTGCAGTTCCTGTGGTAGCAGGGAATTAACTCCATTCTGTGCTTGGACCAGTGGTGTAGCCAAGGGTGGATATGCCCACCTAAATTTCTCTAGGACCACGGCGCCCACTCACTATCACAAACAAGAGACAAGCAGCGCATACCTTAGCAGTGCATTTGTAAATCAGCAGCTGATATTGAGATAAGTTCAATAGCTTCACTACATGATACGAATAGTTTCTGTGCTTTCTATTTAACACACAGTATCACGTGATCCAAATTTTAGGCAGGGAAGAGAGAACACAAGGAAGGAGAGAATCCAGTCTATACTGAGTTGTGAGTAACAGCATGGATTCTTTTGTTGTAGGGTTCAGTGACCTAAAGTGAGACGAAAATTAAATTCTTTGGAGTCAGGCAAGTCGGTTGGAGATGATTGCAATTGGTGGATGAATTAATCCAAACGATTATTCAAGAGTCAGGCTGGAGTATAAAGAGTTGCGTACAGGTACAGATGAGTTAAAAGATAACAATACAAGGAGGTGTAATCAGATAGTTTTCATTTTTAGCTTCTATATCATTCATGCAGTAATATTAGACTAGTGACATAAGAGCAGCGTAACGTATTATTAGTTAGCTAGTGTGAATGTGCCCAAAGGCCTGGCTATGCCACTGGCTTGGACAATTTACTAGTGGCAGCACCCAACAGTAAGGCATTACTGCAGGACTTATATGGCTTCTGATAGCCCTGGGCTTTGTCATCGACATCTCCAAGAGTGTGACAGCTCCCACCCATAAACTGGAGTTCTTGGACTTTGTGGGTAGCAATTGCCAGTTGCTGCTGTTGCAGAGATGGCGAGACTCCCAGTCGGCAAGAATACCATATAGAGGTAAATTTTAGCAAATAGCAAGCTAAATTGCATTGGCGAAATAAACTTTGGCGAATTCAAGCTCAATCTATAGCTATAAATAGCTAATTTAGGCACTATGAGTAATTGGCAGGTTAAATTTTGGTGAATTTGTAGTGAATCACCAAATTCGCTAAAGTTTTCTCCCACTAAAGTTTCCCTCACTAAAATTTCCCTCTATATGGTATTCTGGTAAGTACTCTGCATGGAGAACACGCTGGGTGCAGGGAGGTAATCTTCAGGTGCTGCAACACATGAAAGTGGAGAGGATGTAAACATTCGGTGGGAAGCCACCCAGAAGCCACCTCTGTTGTCAAAACTGCTGAAGGGCATGTTCAATTCTCGCTCCCCTGCTCTTGCTACTTAGTATCATGGAATGTCAGTAAGGTGGTGGATTACCTACCTGGGCATGTGCCGATCTGATAGTTTAACTTTATTGACAATGGGTAGGAAACTTGCCACTTTGATGGCCTTGACAAACGTAGACAAGCATTCTGATCTGGCAGCTCTAGACAGAGACCATATGCAGGAGACCCCTACAGGAGCTGAGTTCACAGTGGTTCAGCTGACGACAAGGACACCAGGGTCCCCCAGAGCTGTGTGCTACCCAGCTTTCACAAGGCAATGTGGAGGTCTGTCCTATCTCTACACTCCATGCCTATATCCCAAAGACAGCTAGTCTAGTAGAGTCCTTGAAATACCCTATGTTAATTCCAAAAACTCATTTAGGAGGGCTACCTGGATGCTGGATCAAAGACACATCGAAACAGGCTGGGATTGACACAGACCCCTTCTCAGCCCATTCGACTGGAGGCTCCAGCATCTCATAGTGTCGATATAAATGAAATCCTAAAGGTGGCCAACTGGACATTGAGGAGTATATTTGAAAGGTTCTACCACTGGCTAAGTGACAATACTACTTTTGGCAGGGCAATCCTGCAGTCATCTCAGAGCACCCGGTACATTACAAGTATGTGGGTATACATATGTAAAATTATATGATGTGCAGGTATTCTGATGACCACCTATCAAGTGACAATACTACCTTTAACAGAGCAATCTTGCAATCATACCAGAACACATGGTATGTATACGTATGTGTATGCATACACAAAATTATGTGACGTGCAGGTACTGTTATATAGCTATTAGGGTTGCAATAATTTTATCGGTATCGGACAATATTGATGGCATCGTAATCTTCCTAGAGCTCCGATACCACTACCGATACTACATCTCAATACATCATATAATTTGTTTTCAAGATGGTGACGGAAGTAAGCTCAAGCACGACTGAAACTGAGACTAAAACAGTTAATGAAACAGAAGATATTACAATCAGCAAAGCTACTTTAGATGTTGAAAGAAAGAAAAGATCTGTTAATTGGGGATATTTTATAGTTCGTAACGAGGAAAAGAATAAAGCAGTTTGCATAACTTGTAATGAGATGGTTTCTCGTAGTGGGACTAACCCAAAGCATTTTGACACCAGTAATCTTTGCAAGCATCTCCAAAGTCACGACAAAGAATACAAGGAGTTTTGTGAGAAAGAAGCTGTTAAGAACAAAAAAGGTAAATCATATAAAAAAGAGCCAATTTTAAGCAGCTAACATACTGAAGAAGCAACAGCCATACCAATCAGATCACCCTTGCATGAAACTGTTAACTTGTTGTGTAGAAATGATTGTAGTTGATTTGCAGCCTTTCAGCGTAGAAGATATAGGTTTCGTTCGACTAGTGGCTGAGCTTGATCCAGCCGGCGTTACCTATGAAGTTTTATTCCTGAAATTTGTGCCAATACTAAGTTCAAGATCACAGAGCTCCTACACTCTAGAGTCTACAAACTACATCAGCATAGGGTTGGGCGATATTGAAAATTTCCTCCCACGGTTATTGTGGAGCTTATTATCACGATTATTGCAAATATCACGGTATTGAAATGAACTATAGCAAGTACACTCAAAACTGTATATTTGCATGGGTGAACTTTGTTTACCAGCCACCACAACTGCAAGGAATTTGGAAAAACCAGCCTAACTTATAGAGCATGGAGTGCATGTAAATTTTGAAGGAGACATAGCTAGTTTCTATGTATATTATAGCTAGCAGATAATTTACTAAGACTTACTAATGTGAAGCCAGAACTCTTATCCCACAATCACAGTAGTGCTCTATCTGGTACATTCGCCTCGCCTTGTATTCTAATAATTGTAGCGAGTGTAGTAGTGCATGGGTTAGACTTGTTTGCTAGAACGAGGAGACTGAAATACTGATTGACAAGTACAATATGGCATTGTTAACACATGTAAGTGTGTAGTTGCAGCTGTATTCCTGCCATGATATCGCAATAACCGTTTATACCGGTATGGCGGTTTTTCAAAATCAGGGCGGTATTGATTATTGCCAACTGTAATATCGCCTTGTTACCGTCATACCGGTATATCGCCCAACCCTACATCAGCATGACCACTGATATCTAGACTAGCACCAACTACCACCATTCTTTCCTCAGTTTAACAACTCATTTCGTTGTAACAAGGAGCATGGAGAAAAAAGATGTCATGTTAAGCACATGGCAGTTTGACAAGTCACATACAGGAGCAAACATCTCAGCAGCTATATTGTCACGCATCCAGGAATGGAAAGTTGAAGAAAAGGTTGTTTGTGTACTGCGTGACAATGCATCCAACTAGGGGTGGGCAATATTTCAATAATATTGAATATTTTATTGATATCGACGTGCAAAAATGATATCGAGATACACTGTAACAAGTACAATGTGTTATCGAGATAATTTGCCAAAAAATTATCGATATTTGTTTTTGAAGATATCGCCCACCCCTACATCCAACATGGTATCAGGATTGAATATAGCTAATATCACTTCTTTACTTTGCCTTGCACATACTCTGCAACTGATCATAAAGGACAGTGCTATTTATTGGTTGGCTACTATATAATAGTTAGACACCAAGACCAAGGGAACTAAGCGATTTAGTAACCCCGATGGCTCGAGGCTGTAGCATCCCGAGCGTAGTGAGGGTGCTACTAAGGGCCTGAGGGGTTACTAAATCGCTTAGTTCCCATTGGTGGCAGTGTCTAACTTATTTAGACTATGGTTTAAAGTACGTACCTTTATAGCCAGAGGATGAGTGTGGGGTGAAAGAGCTTCAGAAAGAGCAATGCAAAACAGCGGACAGTTTCTTCCTGAAGTCCTTACAGCGCCCACAAAAATAATTATTTGACCGGTAACCAAAGTAACGGCAAGAACTGCAGTACATATGCCGTTTAGTCTACTATTTGTCCAGAATTATTTGCGGAACACAGAGAAGAAGAGTATTACAGTATTATAAGTACTGCAGTGTGCCTTTCGTGTTATAATTATTTACCATGTATAAAATTGGGTTACTAAGTGAACATGTGTAGGTGACTAAGTGATTTAGTAAACCTGTAAATGAGCCATGCCATAGTCTAACACCGTTTGAATGTTGCTTATAACACCTTTCAACAAATCCAGACATAGTTCAATCTCCCACAGCACACATTGATCCCAGACGTAGTTACTAGGCAGAACAGTTTATATGCTTGAAAGACTTGTGGAACAGAAAAATATAGAATGCCAGCTGCCTACAGAATTACAATCTCAGTAATGGATAATGGCAGAATCAGTAGTCAAGCTGTTGAAGGGTGTTTGAAGAAGCAACACAGGAGATCAGTGGTGATTACTCAAGTACATCAATAATCATCCCCATTATTAATACTCTTAAACGTACAATATCACAAGAAGAGGATGATCACGGAATAATGGGAATAAAGAGGGGGGTGCTTAGATCTATTGCTGACAGGTATGGTGACATTGAACAGCAGCCACTGTGTGTCCTTGCCACTGTACTTGACCCAAGGTACAAGTTGAAAGGGTTTTCTTCAGCTACCTGTTCAATCAATGCTATAATGTTGCTTATTTAAGAATGTGAATTGTGGCTTTCCAAGATACCTGGAAGCAGTGAGGATAGACAGCCTCAGCCAAAGTGTGCTAGGGTAGACAAACAGGCTGCAGATAAACAAACTACATTGTGGAGCCTTTTTGATGAGACACTAGCAGATAGTGAAGATTGTTCTGAGAACAGAAATACAGCTGAGATCATGGTAGATAAGTACTTAAAGGAGCCGGTGTTGGCACGTACAGAACGGATCCACCCTTTGTCCTATTGGCTAGGGAAGAACTCATTATGGCCTTGCTTGGCTGATTTGGCATGTAAGTACCTTTCGATACCACCATCCTCTGTCCCATCGGAGCATCTCTTCAGCAGTGCACCTGACATTAAATCAGCAGAAAGAAATCGAATACTACCTGACAAGACAGAGATGGTTCTGTATCTAAAGAAAAATTTACCTGTAGTTGGACTTTAACCAGAATCTAGTAAAACTACACATGTTATACCATAGTATTACAACAATTTGAATATGATTGGTAAACAGTAAACGCAGGTACTCTATACACAGTGATTCAGTGAATATAATATGTGACTGGATCTGGAAAAACCGGTATTATCGCCCATGTCAGCAAATTCAATTTTTCGCCAAGAACACAAAGCCACATGAATAAACTAGCTAATCTCACAATCAAAATCAGCTAGACTTGAGTGTATGATGAAAAATTGCAGAGCATTTTTAAACCATGGTTTCTAACAACTATTGCAACTAGTTAATACTGTAACTTAGTTAATTTTTGGACAATTGTAACTAGCTACAAGTGACTACTTACAAGGGATGTAACTATTTATATCATTTAGTTACTATAAAAGTAATATATATATTAAGTAACTTGGTTATGAAAGTAATTAGTTACACCAACTCTGCACATAACATTTGTGGGTTATAATTTTGAACTCTTTGCAATGCCCATGAGTAATGCTTTCATGTGCAGCACATCCATTGTGTGAATTCTCAAATGCTTTTAACCCAATAACAGCCGTAACTGCCATATGGCAGCATGGCAGTATAGATCACGCCAGGAATAAAATCTAGCTTGGCTACAAGCTGTCTCGTGCATTTCATAGCAGTGCTAGAATGGACATGCCCATAGGGGTCCCATTTCTGGGATAACAGAATTGTTATTAGAAAAGGCAAATTAAATCATTCCTAAAGTTGAAACTACCAAGAAGACTACAACTAAGCATCAGTGGACACAGGTGGAGACAACCCTCAACAAGACAAGGCATGATGCACACAAGTAAATATACACATGCAGAATACTAAAAATGGGACAAATCATGAAGAAACCGGCTGTGAAATGAGTCGCACAGAAAGTAAACTACACAGAATAGTTCTGTGGAGTGTATGGCATCTTTGTAATAGTTATTTTGGTTGTTCGGGTTGGTGTTTACACTTTGCTGTCATAAAAACAACTCAGTTAAGTTCTTTATTCATACTGAGTATTTAGGTAGTTCTGTAGGACTAATATGATGATTGGACAGTAGTTGCACCAGGAATTCAGTCGTCAATGGGATGAGATGTGTATAGTTGAGTAAAACACTGTTTAACAAACTATTAACAAGCAATTAAGTTGATCAGTCCAGTGGGTAAAAGACCAGGAAGTGACCTTGAGGATCATAATATATGCTTTGCACTTGACAGGCCTGCATGTTGCAAAATCCTCAATAAGAACCTACTCTAATAAGAACCTACTCTAAAAGGCTAGTTCGTATTCCTCACCAACCATGTGTGCTGCAAATTAGTCTGCAAATTGGCTGTTAAAGGGTTTCATGTTCCACATACAGTAAGCATGGGACTAGTGATGTGTGATATATATCGATTATCGTGATAACAGTTTCTATTTCGTGATATAGAATCTTTATATCGTGATATAAGCCTAGGTATAGATTTTAGCTATAATTAGAGAAAAAATGTACCCAAGATGTCATTGTACACAGCACTTTTTTTTTGATAAAAGAGCTTGCAATGTTGTATGCTAGTTATGTACCATGTTGTATTGTACTTCTAGTAAATCAGTGCTACAAGTGTCATTAGTGTAAATACACTAGCTGAGTGGTAGTTTGTATATCGTACTGTGATACATTGTTTGCAATAATCGTGATAGGAAAATATTCTATATCGCACACCACTACATGGGACCAGTGTTATGAACCAATAAAAGGTCCCTGTGGCTGAAAATAAAACTATCCTGCCTCAATGAGAACACACCCTCTTAAATATTTCAATAACTTTTTCCAAATATCAAAAAGGTGGTCAGCCACAAAGTGAGGTAATTAACATGTTTATACTTGAGCTTCTTCCAACACACACTACACACTTCTTCATCCCATAGTAACAAGAAGCACTATCCTATGTATGAAATGAACCAACTACAGAAACCCACATGAGCCACCAATAAATTACTACTAGCGATTTTTAGTAGGTTACAACAAAGTCAATAATGGAATGTTCGTAAGGCATTTGTAAATGCAGGAGTTCCCACATGATACTAACAGCAAATTTGTGATCATCAAATTGAACTTGTACCAGTTAGATGCAGTGTGCATTAATAAGAAGTTACACACTTTTGAAGATAGTATCTGTTGCATATTACTTGTTACTGATATTACATGTCTTACCCCCAACTCTGACTAATAAGAGGGGCACTACACACACATACACACATGCAACGTACATACACACACGCAACGTACATACACACACGCAACGTACACACACACACATACTTACTCTCATTCCTACTATCCTAAACCCAATCACCTCCTGGCAAGGATATTTCTTCTTCTCTCGGTCAATCTTATCTTGCAGAGCATGATCATCCCATACTCTTTTACCAATCTTAACATCGATGATGCAAGGTCGGTGAAAACCACAAGTTATATCTTCCAGCTTTAAGAAGGTAACTATGACACTGTTGTCAAGGATACCACACAAGACAGAGTATAATCTAGCTTATACATTTGAGTGAATACTGCGTGGCCAGCTAGTATACATCAGCTATGGCACATTTCAACGACCACCATATAAAGGATACTAGGTGTGTTTGCTTGGTCGGTGATCACGGTGGTCCCATAGTAACATGGAATTAATTGTCGTAGCCTGATAACATCAAGTGATGTTACATCATGACTGAATACACTTTCGTAAAATGCCAGCTCACGAGGTCCTTTACTACCTGCTTGCAGTGGTTTATATAACATTGATGGTTGTCCAACCTTGCGTAACATGCCTGGAGTAACAACTAACAACATCAATGTAGGATCATAATAACGATACCTATTTGTCCATCAAAGTAACTATGTCCGCCCACTTGGTGTGGCAAGGGAACATAACCAATCGGGACTAACTTCAACATCTTACGCGCTTCCTCGCTTAATTTCGATACATCACGATCTTCATGATATGAAATGCGACCATTTTGCCTCCGTGGCGTCACTTCATCCTTGCCCTCTGACATTACACGGTCGTATTCTAAAGAAAGCACACCAGTAGCAGACGGTGCAGAACTGCTTAGCCGCGAAGGAGAACACTTCTGCAAACAAACATCACTCGCTGGTTCCTTTAAGTCACCGCAAATCGATATCATACTACCACGAGGTCACTTCACTGATTATCACTTTAGCGCACATGCGCTATTGTTCGAATATAATAATAGTGATCACACTATGTACTGTCACACACACACACACACACACACACACACACACACATGTACGCACACACACTTAATATGTACACGTAATTATATCCATGACACCTCCTCTTCATTGGAGTTGACTAGCTGTGAAGTGTTTGATATTGTGTTAGGTTTGGTTGTTTCTTCTTGACCTGTTCGTTGGTGCAGTCTCAATACTGCTAACTGTTCTTGTAAAAATGATATACGTTCTTGAGCTACCAATACTTCTTCTTTGAGCTCACGATTTTCACTACCAACTTTCTCATGTTTGTGTTGCCATAATGTTACTATGGAATCAGCTGCCTGTTTATCCTTGATAGCTTGACTTCGTAAATGTTCACTTTTCTTTAATTTCTCTTTACAATGTGTCAATTCCTTGTGTAGTCCACTGTTGTCTTTATGTTTAGGGGCAGTCCCCTCCTTTTTTTGCTCTCGTGATTCACTCCATTGTGCCAATTGTTGTCGTAATACTAGTACCTGTACCATGAGAAAAAAAAAGAAAAAAAGGTTAGGCATTAACTATTACCCTAACTAGCTACCTACTGTGAGGTGGTAAAAACTGCTCAACAACCATTGATATTGTTAAACATTAATAGTTATTTATAGTGACATATTCTCCCACCTATTCTGATAGGTTAGGCCAGAAAGTTAGCAGTACCAACAGGTTACCAGACATTTTACTTCCCATACCCACATAATAAAACAGCCGGTCCGCAAGACATAACTCACCTCTTGTTGAGCAGCATCACGTTCCCTGGCTACAGCAGCAGAAGCAGTGGCTAAAATATGATAATTATCTAATAAAGTTGTTAGCTGTGACTGACAACTCTGGAAGTCATCATTGGCCCTGTCTCTTTCTTGTTCCAACTGTTCACATACTCTATTTTGTGTATCTAGTGCTACTTTTAGTTGTTCCACTTCTCCCTTGCGAGCCTTCTTGCCTGTAGTGCTCACCATGGGAGGTCTTAGTACATCCAGTTTAGCTGATAACTCGCTTTTCTCTTCAGAAATACGTCCACACTGCATCAGAGAAAACTGCCAGTTGGAATAAAAAGTAGTTGAAGCTTCTTCCACGGCAGACTTCTCAGCTAGTACCCTACAACATCAACCATGCACCAAGCACGCATCAAGCTGATACTTACATTGAGATTTGCTGCTGTAATACCGCATTTTCAGCCTCCACCATTCGCAGCTTGGTACGAACATCCAGTTTGCACGCGCTGTCACCAGTACCGTCTAAACGAACAAATTAAACTGAATTATCCCACGTGCGCCACAACATTGTAGGCTTCAGCAGGATATCTAGACATTACCTGTGGACAAGTGGTCATTTTTGATCGGAGGCTTGAAGGTTAACCCGTTCACTGATCCCGCCTCGACGACCTCCGTGTCTGTCGCCATTTTCGCATATTGTGGTTTTTGCTCCTTTACAATTAGAGGTGAGAAGTCGTTATACGGTGGAGGTTGTGTGCTAGCTACAGCGAGGATTACAGCAGTGTAGACGACATGATATCGTTATTAGGTGTTGCTGCAAGGCATCTGCAGCGAGATGTGCTGTCGATTGAGTAACAATCGTTACTGTTTATCGGTGGGCTCCTTTGTAGGAGTGGCTCAAATGGTGGTCGGTACTCCGATATTGGTGTTGTCACTACTGGTGCTGCTGGGGAGTGGATTAGGCCATGCAGTGTCCCCGTACTGGGCTGCCTGTGTTGTGAGTCGCTCTGTGTTTGTGTGTAATTTTAATTGAACTGATTATTGTTATGGCTTTGATGACCCGCGTGTCTGCACACACCCTAAACATTAAATAATTACGAGTACATGTACTTGTCAATGGTTATATATAGTGTTGGGTGTGTATGACAACTTGTGTGTATTCTTCTAATAGGTTTTAGCTGCTGGAGTAGCTGGCCTCTTTATTAGACCAACTAGATTGGCAATATTTGTAAGTGACTACATCCTGAGCACTTGTACCTTATTGCAGCCGTGTGTGTTCTGTTGACTAAGTGAGTCCTCTCATGAAAAGTGAAATCCTCTTGCTTCAGTAAACATGTTTAGCCTGCCTGGGAGTCATTAACATAATGACCTTGTTGCTGCAATACTGGATTCCTCTCCATACACACACACTCTCAAGCAAAGCATTTGATTGCAATAACACTGGGCCACCTGCGAGATAGTCCTCTTGAGGACATCTGCAGGAGGCTGCACAATGTCTCATGGATGAAGGTATGGCTATGGGCACTCTTACCACCCCTTTATATGTGATAGTCAGCATTTGTTACCCCCAATTAATACCAGTAAGACAAGGAAACAACAACAGCAACTTACTGGAACCTTGTGATTGCCTGTGCCACTGTTCTAGCCACCTTGCTATGCTTCCTTACATGCTTGTACATACACACTGCTCACTACACACACACACACACACACACACACACACACACACACACACACACACACACACACACACACACACACACACACACACACACACACACACTCACACACACACACCTAATGCTCATACTTTATATGTGCTACATACAGTATACTACACTGGTGGAAGCCAGTCAAAGAATTTATGAATCGTATTTTACTGGAGAGCATGCTGGCCCTATAATAAGCATCCTAGGTGTGTATCATCAGTTGTAGGGTGGCTTAACAGTGGTGTGTTGATTATGGTTTATGTGTGGTCCACACACCATGCACTCCACTAATACTTGGCACACACAGAATACTAATTAGAGCAGTCTCACATACATAACATTGTTGCCCATTGCAGGTGACCATCCACATTATATTAAACATGTTCTCAATTGCTACCTGTCTACTGGCCATGTGTATCACTGCTCTCTACTCTACTGCTACAAGACTACCAGAATATGATGACCTTGAGACGACAGGCTTCAACAACACTGCTGGTGACTGCCTGTTCTCCCAGGACTCTCCCCTCTACAGCCATGGCTTCCGTGACACTTTCAGCGGATTTAACAACTTGGTATCTGACTGCAGGGATTTATCTGACTGGTGGAGGGAGTTGTTAGCTATTGCTTGTTTGTGTTTGGTAGCAGCTCTGGTCAGTTTTGTTGGTTCAGTCAGTAATTGTGCCACCCCATGTTTGGAACAGCAATACCATAAGCCAGTCAAACAATACTCTTGGGATATTAATAATGGATGTGGTCGCTACTGCTGCTGTTGTCGCTCAACTGCTGAATCTAAATGACTTTGCTTTTGTAACTATGCGCATGCGTACCAATTTTTTACAATATAATTATGACGTATGTTAATTAGTTTGCGGCGCGCCGTAAAGGTCGATATAAAAAGCGAGTTGTGAGCACGTGGATTCCTTCTCGGGTTTGTTTTTGGAGTTAAGCGTGTCAAGATGTCGAATCCAAAGTGCTTCTTCGATATTGCCGTAGATGGCAAGGGAATCGGTCGCATGGTGTTTGAGGTTAGCTTGCCGTATTATCCCTTTTGTTAATGGTGGTCTCGTGTTGCAGCTGAGGGCAGACGTTGTTCCGAAGACAGCAGGTAAAGTGAAAGTTCAGCTTTGTGCTTTTTGACATGGGGCTGTTTGCAGAAAACTTCAGAGCATTGTGCACTGGCGAGAAGGGGTTTGGATTTAAGGGATCCAAATTTCACCGTGTTATTCCGGACTTCATGCTTCAGGTGAGCTGATTTGTACGGCTATCGCAGTTATCACGTGTCTTTTAGGGTGGGGACTTCACCCGCGGCAATGGTACTGGAGGCAAGTCCATTTATGGAGAGAAGTTTGCTGATGAGAACTTCACACTGAAGCACACTGGTGGAGGCATTCTCAGCATGGCTAATGCTGGACCCAATACAAATGGCTCTCAATTCTTCATTTGTACCGTGAAGACTCAATGGTACACATACAATGGTGTAGTGTTGTTAATGTATAGTATTATTACAGGTTAGATGGCAAACATGTAGTGTTTGGTAGTGTTGTTGAAGGAATGGACATTGTGAAGAAGGTAGAGGGTTATGGCAGCTCAAGTGGCAAGACCTCCAAGACAGTTACAATTGCTGACTGTGGACAACTAGAGTAGCCTTAAAGAACTATTAACAATTAGTTTGTAGTGTCAAGTTTTAACTTTTAGTTACAGTAATTCCAATTGATGGACATGCAAAATTGATTTGCATCAAAAAAGAATGCATGTAGCAAGTTGAAATGTGAATAGTATGGTGGTTATGTGCATGAGGTCAACTGTTCACGTAGTAGATTGAAACCTGCAAGACATGACTTGGGTATCAGTTCTTCATACACATACAACTTTAAACCAGTCTTAATAAGCAGGTGCAGAGATTCTGATAGGGAATTTGCAGTTGGCTTTCTAAAAAAGATGCAGCAGTATACAATATACACACATTCATTGTTACACCTGGTTAGTTGTTTCATGGCATTTGATTTGAATTTGTTAGTTTCATCATGTCCTTTATGAATGCTTGTTATTTGCATATTCAATTAGTCTGTTAACATGGTATTGGCTGGCTGTGGAGGTACACGCTTTACTGATACATTGAGTTTCTTAGACCACTTGTACTGTTTGGAGCAAAGTGCACAACACAGCACAGCTCGGTCTTCCTCTGCTACTTGACTGGCTAGCTGTAATCACATTAGAGCTATTATCTTATTGGGGTATCAAGAGGGATTCAAGATTTAATTTACTAAAAATGCTATGCAATGAACCACATTGAATAGTATCACTTGTTTTCCCAAGGTGCATCATGGGAGAGGAAAGGAACATACATATCTTTTAGCGCTGGGTACACCAGCTGCAGCGACACAGTAGTGGTATTGTAAGCTTAGGAGCATGGGAAGAATAACATACTATATTTCCCATCCATGCACTAGTATACACCTGATTGTGAGCCACCTGTATGTCTCATGTGATATTATAATATTTTGTTACAAAATTACCCTAAACATTATCAAGTGTCTGACATTGTTGTTGATTGGTGGTTGCTAGGTACAGGACTTAGTGATGGAAGTGGTGGATGAATGACAACATTCAGCGATGAGTCTAAAGTCATACAATAAACAATATATGATAAACAATTGTTTGCATCACCTGATGTTGCTATTGGCTTATCGTCAGATGCTATGCTGTCCTCTGATTGGTGGGTGGGGCTATCAGCATCATTTGATCCCATAGGGGTGGGGCACAGCTCAGCCTGCAGCTGTGGCACAAACTCATTTAACTTGTTCCATGTTGCTTGTATCAGGTTACTGTGGCAACCATCAAACACACCAGTGGTTGTCATGACAAGCATCATGTTCTTCAATGACTCTGGTATGGCTTCCAACTATAGTGATCACATGACATTATATAATAGAGGGAGACACACCCACCAGTAATTCAGAGTGTTGCAGAGACATGAGTTGTTTCATAGTATCCAATAGTGACATCCATAGTACAGGGAAAGTGTCAAGTTGCGATAGAGGTACCAGGTGTTGTAGGAATACCTGATGATATAATAAGGATCACGTGATGTCACATGGATCACATGATCTCCCTACCCTACACAATAATGTGGCCACTCTCATTAGGGTCTCCTGGATCATGTGATCTTCTGGTAGGGTCCCTTGTGGCTGCTCTACTTCAAGAAGACAGTCAACCATCGGGAACAATACCTGGTATAACAATGAAACAGTAATGACATTATGAGACACATATGTGACCGGATATTGGGAAACCTACCTTTTGGACACATGCAATTTTTTTTGGGAAAGCTCAGATAAAAATTTCAACATTAAAAAAAAAATTTTTTTTTGCACAATTGGATAAAACAACTATTAAACATTCTTGTTGTGAAGTCAAAGCTTCTTTTTCCTAGGAGATATAGATGATTTTATCAGATCATGTAGTAATTTCACATGCACGGGACACCAATTGACTTACAAAGTGCTTTGTTCAGGTGCTGAAATAGCTAAAACTAAGTCTTAGACAATGATACATGCCATTTAATTGCAGAAAAGTACCAAGAATACTTCATTAAACCACCAGAAATCCCTTTTAAAGTATTTTACATGGTAGGAATGGAATTATTCATAAACAAAGTGATTTGTCACCCATTTGTCACCCTTAATCACTCACAGAACTCAATACATTACTATGAAAGTTAGGTTGTAATGTACAGGACAGTAAATAGGTCATATCTCAGGAATGCTTTAAGGTATTAAGCTGAACACAAGATAGATGTACCACATTTAAGCTATAAAACAGAAAATTGACCAATGTGCCACAATGGTAGGCTTTCCAACACACATGGTGACGCACCTGTGAAAAGCAAGCATGCCAGTCCATAGCACACAATACATTTAGTTGAGGTGCTAGTATGGCTCTTTGTAAGTATGAGGTTGCTGTCTGTCTGATGGCATGTTTATGACTTCCACAGATCATGTGAGCTATGCCCTGTAGTAATGGACAACGCCCCACCCACTCTGCACTCAACTGCAATACCTACGGCAAGGTAACTATGACCATGACAACCACATCACAAAGTGCCTTACCACATCTGACTGAATTTGCAGTTTGGTTGGCATGGCAACATCTGGAAGGGGTGTGGCTAATAGAGAGTGTAACAAGTCCAACACTTGAATACTCTGTTGTGATTGGCTACTGGTCATGTGTACACTAACCACACCCACAATTCTCACACATCGTATACAACGCATGTAGTTGCTTTTGTTAACTGCTCCATTAGTTCTCACTATAAATGATAAAGTCTTGCAATTAATAGCTAACGTATCATCATGACAATTAAACTTTGTTGGAGGAATCCAAACAACAAGTGGGTTGCCATTATGACAGTCCTCATCTATTACTTCCCTAGTAAGAAGTGCTTCAATTAGAGTAAAAATGATTGACCAATCAGATGAGGCCTTGATGTGTTCAGTGTTATTACGGATCATGTGAGCGAGGCCATGAGAAATCTGACCAATCACATTCACAGAGCAAGGTGGGATAATTTCATCATATAACAATTTCATTGGAGACAGAATGGACTCTTCTGATTGGTTCCTCCCTAGCAGCCGGTCCATCAACCTTAGCAATGCCACAACACTTCGTTCCATTAGCAAGTTATATTTGAGATTAGACGAGGTTAATAAAGAGCTCATGTGATCCACTAATAGATGCCATATGTCACCCAGGCGATCCCTAATAGTGCACACCAGTAACTATAGCAACCATGGTGACTACTCACTTATTGTGTAGAGCCACAGTGACCAAAATCTCTTGAAAGAATATTGCTCTCGTCTCGTCAAATAATGTTCCCAAGCTCACATGAGCCGTAGGACTACGAGCAGCAAACAGGATGGCCTAGAGGGATCACATGACACAATACAAACACCATATGTTCACATTACTATGTACCTTTACAAGTTCCATCAAGGCATCAATGTGAAGGAACTTTGTGTCATGAAGTAACTGCTCTATGTTCCACTCCTATAGTATACCATGTGTGAGTGCGTTACCATAACATTAGGGGGGGGGGGGTCACCTTAACAATGTTATGTGCATCTGGTGAAGTCTTTTTAGTGGCTGGAACTGTAGCAGATGCAAATATAGCACCAAAGAAGAATTGATCAGTTCGTACAGCATTGGGTTGTAATGGTCGAGTGAGGTTGAAAGTTCCATTGACAAAGTCTTCACACTGTGGCACTGTACTGTTAATTAAGTTTCTACCCTAATTATCACCTACCTCTACTAGACTGCCTGATAACAGGTGGGCACTAAATAGATGAAATATACAGTCCAAGATGTTGTTCCATCCTTCTCGTAACACGTTGCCATGGTCATGACATAAAGTAAACAACATATTTGCACACAGCTGTAGTTTGTTGCTACTTGTGATCATGTGAGCCAGTCCAACTCCTCCCTATATGTAAAGAGGGCTGCTGTCAATCACATACCACTCAATTTAACTACAGGGTTAGGGTTAACACACAAGCTAGTTGTTATGGAGAAAAGTTCTCTACCCTCAAGGTATGCTGCTTGAATGTCATGATTACAATTTACATGTAAGCAGTCTGAATACAGATAGTGACACAATATTGTTGTACTGTTGAGTAGCAACTGGCACAAATTCAAATAGACTATTTGACTGCTCTATAAGAACAATTTGAATGTACATGAGATTTTTGTAGTTATGCAAGAGAGGACTGTGGGGAAGATGCACATTATTGAATACAGCATGTCCTCCTAGCACTTAAGGAGTTTAGGGGGGAGTGGCCTTATACTGAGAGCGCAGCACAAATAGATACACGAAAAAGACCAATTACAAGTGTAACTTGATAAGCATATTCTTAGAAAACTTGCATCATAGTCAAGGGAGTTGATGGCTAGTCTGCTTTGTAATTTGAACACCCTAACCTCCCTACTACCCTAAGTATGGTATAAGTTACTGGAACAGCGACTCCAGGTAGAAGATGAAGTTACAGTTTAGTAGTTTGAGATACTCTAATAGAACAATCATTCCATAGCACAAGACACCACCATAAAGTGGAAGCCTCACCCACCAGGATAATGAGCGTGGACCCTAGGTATTACATAATGTAACGCACACTAGGTCCACTGGGACACTAAAAGTCAAGAGTAGCGTAGCTACATTTTTAATACTAGCAGTAATGCCTGTCTTATCATTTAGGTTAGGTCACCTTACATTGTATTGTATTAATGCTTTACAGTGACCAGCACTGAAGGTCTGACAGCAACATGTGCTACATGATTGCTGTGGTACTACCCAAGAGCACAATGATGACTGATCATGACTATGCTATTAACTAGAATACCGGTGACTGTTTTGTTCAAAAACCTGTGGTTTGTTTAGCATTTAGGCATGGCTCATGGCCCATGCAATATTGCATTCCTGTCTACGATGTGCAAGTCCTCTATAGTATGTTTAGCATATAGCAAATTTAGGGATATCTGTGATAGCAACACACATCCTCAATGAATTGTTAGTGGTGCCTCAATAAAAAGCAATCCATTTAATACATAAACGTGTAGACTTTGTGGTGAAATGCTGGTGAACAATAGGAAATAATCACCAGTGGTTGATATACACATATAACAATCACACTACCTCATCGGATAGCAGTGATGACATTTTACACAGTGAGATGATCAGGTTATCAAACACGTCCGTCAGGTGATAGTGAGCAGCAATCACTGCACAACGTCTAAACAACATCATTAATATGGCTACTACACACATCATATAAACTTACTGGAAACCAAGCAAACACTTGGACACCACAGTAGGGTCACTGTCTGCATATTGGAACAATACTGATAGTGCAGTAATGCATGGTCCCCATAGCAACAAGAACAGATCTTGGTCATGCTCATAACATGGCGGTACTGAATAGTGTGCTTCACTCTGATTGGCTTGTCTGTTTAACAACATCTAAACACGTAAACATGGTTACCATGGTAACATTAGCTAACATTGTAAGTACCTTCCACTTGTATATCTCCATGACAATGCCTGAGTGTTCTGATGGCATAATTATCTCATTATCACTACAGTATGCAAATGTTGTCATGGTCTGGTGATGACACATCTTTCTTTACCTTATAGACTGATAGATAGACTCTAATAAATGCTCATCATAGTCCTTATTACCATTGAGACCTTTCTTGTTCTTCTTGAACTCCTAATTAAAGCCAACCAAGTAGTTAACAGTATATAAAAGTTCCACAATGGGTACCCTAATATAGCTGGTGACTGTTCTAATAGAGTATATCCTAAGTATTTTAGTTGTATCTAAGTACTTTTTATGTTCTAATTTGAAAGCATCATAATAAGTAGCAGTATGTACACTAGGGGTAGTCGGTATTGATCAATATCATACCACAGTATTTTAATTATAAATATTGTGGTGTTACCAAATACCCACTAGCTTCCATTGCATTAATAACCTCATTGTAGACTACACAATGCTTACTCTTCAAGTGGGAAAACAAATTGGAGGTGTTAGCCAACTATCTTTTTAGACAAGGTGGCAGAACTGGTTAGAGAGAGTGGAGCAAAGAGCGTAGCATGGGACTACTAGAAAGGTGCTAATGGGAGATCAGTCAACCAGTAATTTCTGGTATTCTCAGTATGTCAGTATGTAGTATTACTAAATGTTAAATATTTAGTGATTTGGTTTTAAATATATATTGCACAACAACTAAAAATCGGTATATTGCCCACCCCTAATGTACACCTGACTTGTCTTGTGGGTAAATTTATATGAACAGTATTGTTCACATTGTCCCAGGTTACTTTCAACTCGGGCCAACCCGGGTTATCAAACTCGAGTGCTGCAGCCCTTGTTTACACTACTGCTCAACAAGCAGGCTAGGGATTACGCGTGCCGAATACTATAACAAGTGCACAACATAATAAGCTGTTTATTGTTTCAGCATTTAAAAATTGTACTGAGAAAAAGAAAAAACTGTATTATAGTCAGTGGGTGCACCTTTAGCCAGTCAGGTGTCTATAGCTACCAGACACCTCCGGGTTCCCTGTCAATTACATAATGGCAACTTAAAACTAAACTCCCACCAGTGGGTGTGCTTACTAACATATACGGAGAGGCAAGAGAGCTTTATACTTTTTATAGATAATTTTGTTGTCACACACTACAACCATACAGGGGGACATACACAGTACAAATAAGAAATTTTATGGAAAAAAGTTACTGATCCGACTTCACATTTAAGTGTTGTACTCTATTACTAGAAAATCTCAATTAATGCACACCCCAATTAACTAACACAATTAAATCTAGAGGTCAAGCAGGACTAACCTGTATGGTCATGGGTGTCTTGACCTGTTTATTATGAAGATCAACATTCAACATTATGATAGAGTAGGTCATTATGAACACTGCATCTTTATCAGCAAACCAGTTAACAAGCTCCGGCCATTTTGATTGGTTACAATCCTACATTTACCAAATAAACAGGTCACTATCTATACATGACAACACAACATCACTAACTAGCCAATGGGAAGAGAAAGACTCCAATATCCGGGAAATTACAGGGGATTCCCCAGGTAAACGAAAGGCAGCAAGAAACTGCCTTAGGGCATCTAGTAGGGACTGTCCCTCACACTGGAACTGCCTAGGTGACAATAAGGTTACAAATAGCAACACAGTAGCAGTGACCAAACTTGATAAACTCGTCCAAAATTTCTGAATTCTTCCTATCACCAAGGTAATCACCGAGCATGCCTTTGTCCAGAAGGTGATTCTCATGTAGAAATGATGCTATCTCTGATTCGCTGTTGCTTAGCAACCCTTGCTCTTGAAGAAATGCTATACCCTTTGATGGTTTACTGTTAAATTGGCTGCTACCAGCAATCAGCAGCTGTGAATGTAAGTGGCAATGTAAATAGTATCATTCTAGTGACCACACCCACCTTTTTCCGCTGTCGTAGCAACAACAGGTCTTCAGGTGTAGGTTGAATTGTGCTGGTAGCATCACATGATCTTGGTTGATCATGTGATCCAGAGGATCGCTGCTGACAATGCAGTTGTACCTCCCCCACAATTGTCATGAGAGCATCGACACTTAGTAACTGATTAGCAGTCAGTATTCCCGTGGGTGGGTAACACATCTGTGTGGTAACAACACGTAATATTATAAACACTAAATTCAAAATCATAGAAACAAACACAAGGTAGGAATTTTAAGTTTGGGAGGTTAACTACATCTGCAGATATAGTAGTTATGCTTCCTTAGCAATGCATAGCAACGTAATTGATGAATTACTAAATAATTGGTGAATTACAAAATATGTATAATTTTAATATTGTTGCAAAAAAGGCGAGAAACAAAGCTACAATAATTAATAGCATGCTGTGTGGTAATTTCACTATTAATTTCAAGGGCTTAGCACCTGGTTTTTAGAAGTAACACAGCATCAACATGTTCATAGTTGGCACACGCATTCAGACAAAATATTACTTCTTTCTTTTGATGTGGCTCCCCCAGTAATAATAATGTTTCAAAAAATATATAGGGATTATATATACTAGCTGCGGTACCTGCTCTTCCTGCAGGTTGAGCTAAATGATTGATATAATATTGTGCCTGTCCTTCAAATATTGTATTGTTTGTACTTAACCATATATGTACTGTTGCAGAAGCAAAATGCACTCTAGTGTACATGTCTGTGATCCATTTAGCTCATCAACTGTAACACTAATAATATTATTGATGCAGCAGACATTCAAGTTTATGTATAATCTTTCTGACATTGACACACACACACACACACACACACACACACACACACACACACACACACACACACACACACACACACACAAATAAATAAAACAAACAGCAAGTGTACATATGTGACATATGGAGATGGTTTGTACGCCCATATGATTGATCAGTTGAATACACAATGAAGTTGAATTAAAGTTACCAGTTGATCATGCGATTCAGGCATTAAAGCCTGCAAATACCCGTAGTTTACCACTGTCACTACTGGAGATTTTGTCCATGAAAATCCAATGAAAAAATGTTTGCCCTGTGAAAAGTGAAGTTTTCATGTGGTGGCACCAATGAAATTTTATTTTCATAGGAAAATTTAATGAAAACCCAATGAAAAAATTACCAATGAAAAAACTCTGTGAAACTGCTTTTCATGGAATTTTCATTGGTTTTTCATTAAATTTTCCTATGAAAATGCTATGAAAATAAAATTTCATTTGTGCCACCCAATGAAAACTTTACTTTTCACAGGGTGACCATTTTTTTCATTGGATTTTCATGGACAAAATCTCCAGTAGTGTGTTATCCATCTGCTGTGCCCAAGTGTGAACTATAAATTCCATCCACTCACTTGGAAGTTTATTACAGTGTGCCATTCCTGGTAGCTTACAAGGACATTGTTTTTCAGTCGTTGCACACATGTTACAGCACATATAGGCTAGCCCCTACTGAACTGTTTCACATATTTTCAGTAACCAGCCATACCTCCATCAAGTAAACACGACAAAACTGAAAGCCAACCCTTAATACAGCAAGTTAATAATTGAATGAAGCACTATTGTGCATAACCCTCGGGGAAATTGAATAGGCATAACTATGGATGTACTATCTCCAGATCCAGGTGACAACATGTGGATCGACTTTGCTACTTTGTCCCATTTTCTACAGCTTAGCTATTGTCTCAATTATAGTACGTACAAGTTGAGCTGGATCCTGAAAAACATCTAAAAATTAAAAGTAGAGAGTTAACATTTCAGCCAACCAGATGATTAGTGGTGACAGCAAAGGTATCAACAACAGACATGTAGGGTTTGACTCCATTACAAGTTCGGAAAAGCCTGTAATGGACACTGCACTTTTATGGCAAGAAATGTATGATGAAAATTTTGATTGACCACAAATATTATGTCAGACATTTGAACGAAAATATTTTTAGTAGGTTAAGCAGTTCTACCAAGAGTACATAATAATAGAAGAGAGAGGAGAGTGTCTAACTCTCAATATAGGCTGTACAAACACACAGCGCTCAAACCCTCCTACTTCAATCCATAGAACAGCTAGCCATATATCAATACCTTTTTGTGAACAGAAGACTGTTAATATCTGTTGATTGAAGCAGTATAATGCTGAAGCCTACTTCAGAGGGCAGCACCTATAATCGAGATAGCAGCGCCTATAATCGAGATAGCAGCTAATAATCGAGGTAACAGCGTGTGTAATCGAGTATTAAGTGCTGAACATTTCGTCGTGTTCTTCGAGAGTAGGTGATGGGAACGCCACAACGGCGAAGTTGTGATGAACAACAAAGAGTTAGGCTCGAAATGAATCCAGGAATCATACAACGAGCCGACTTACCTGGGAACAATCTAATTTCCTTAACTGATGCCCACCATGGCATTGGTAGAGCAGGACATAACGCAATACCAGAAGTTCCCAGGTTTATTCCGCTGTTAAATGCTTGTAATCCTGCACAGCTGCATACTTATGGACTTCAACAATTGCATTGCCCCATGGGTAGGGGAGCCTCTGTGTCATTTCTCCCCAGATTTTCTCAGCTCATTTCATTTCAGCCAAGACTGCAGCTGCAGAATACACACCATCCTCCGGTACAGCGAACTGATAATTCGTATAGTGACATTGT